>NC_048226.1:34572917-34694569 GCF_002007445.2 Ailuropoda melanoleuca
TGCCAATTTTGCATAGCACGTTGGTCTTTAAGAACACGTGTGTCACATTATAGCAAAACTGACACTACCTTGCATGTAATAAACACCCAAATAATAAAATTATATGGTGATAATTATAAGAAACTGACATTTAGTGTGTATGACCCATATATTTCCTTCGGTCATTTTATGTTTGGTTTAATTTGATTATTACCATTAGTAATTTGATTACGATCTATAATATTAGTAACAGTAGTTGTTATTATATTCATAGCCAGAAGTGGTCTTTAAGTTTTGCACATTTGTGAGATTGCCCAAAGCACATAAAACAATACAAGAACAGTCCATCACTTAAGGATTTCAAATGTATTGCAAGCCTTAGGACGTTGACTATATCCCTTTGAGACCAAAGATAAAAAATAGGACCTGCTGGTAATCAGTAGGTGACTCTAGGTATTTGACTTCGAGATAGTTTGGTTTTAGACAACTATATGAATTCTAGATTGGTTTTCCATAAGCCTCTTTAACCAATGATCATATAGATGGTGGGAGTGGGGGGTTGAGAGTTACATTTCAGATACAAGGGAAGTAACCCGTAAGTTTACCGGAGGAGCTGAGGTTAGGGGAAGAAGGCAAGAAGAGCATTTGAGATGTGAATTTTTGCACGCTTTCTGTCCTACTTCTTATGCACTTTCAAAAGCCCAAGCCACATGTGAGCAACCCTCAAGGACACAGTGAAGATACAAATACCAAGTGCTGACTTCCTCTCAGGTGGTCCATCAGTACTGCAACTATATTGCTCTACCTAAGCTTTGATGACTTGAACGTGCCCTTTCATTCAACCATCCGTTCATTCAGGCAGCATTTATTGATTGAGAAACAGTGCTTACAAATCACGGTGTGAACACTGGGGAAGATCCCAGAGATGAGGAGCTTGTAGGTTTCCCACAGAGCCATCAACAGGGAAGGTCCAATCTAGAGAAGCTCCAACTGCAAATCAAAGCACAACAGTGTGTGCCTTCATTGTGAAAAGAACCACACATACACACACATTGCCTAATCCACATCCATACGTTCATGGTGTTGACAAGAGTAGCATTCCCCTCTATGAAAGACAAAAATGATACTATAAAAATATCAACTCACAATTATTTTTAAAATATGAAGATTATTAAAAATTATAAATAATTATACAAATATAAGTTTGCTTCATAATCATGGTTCTTAAGTTGCTTCTCAAATCATGTCTGTAGCTAAATTCAATCCCAACTCACCCAACCTGTTTTCACAACTTACTTTTCTTGTGTTCTTTACTACCAATGGGGAAGCTACTCCTGGTACCACGTAGAAAGCTCACACTCAACCTGCACTGCTTCCCTTCTTACAAATGCAATATTCCTCTCTAATTCAATCCATTAATTCCATTTCCAAGCACATCTCTCAACCCCCACCTTCCTTTTCATCCCCACAGCTACTGTCATAGTGGAAACCTCTGGCAGCTTTTACCTGGATAGTCCTGCCCCCGTTCTCTCCTCAGGGGCTCATCTTCCAAATCAATGGTGAGGGTACCATCCTGTCTCTTTCTTGCTTAAAAATCCCTGCTGATGCCCTGCCACTTATGGTATATAAGATCTGCTTTCTTTAGTATGGAATACAAGGCCCTTAAAAAAGCTGGCCAAATCTTACCAGCTAGCTTCATTAAATCCTTTCCATAATTAATCCAAAAATCTAACCACACGAAACTTATCATTAACTATAAAATACTCACAGTTGTTTTCATGCCACCATACAATTTTGCATAATGTTTCTTCTTTGACCTAGTCCCTATTCCTGGGTGGGTTTGAGGATGGGGAAGCTGGTGGGNACTCCTGGTACCACATAGAAAGTTCACACTCAACCTGCACTGCTTCCCTTCTTACAAATGCAATATTCCTCTCTAATTCAATCCGTTAATTCCATTTCCAAGCACATCTCCCAACCCCCACCTTCCTTTTCATCCCCACAGCTACTGTCATAGTGGAAACCTCTGGCAGCTTTTACCTGGATAGTCCTGCCCCCGTTCTCTCCTCAGGGGCTCATCTTCCAAATCAATGGTGAGGGTACCATCCTGTCTCTTTCTTGCTTAAAAATCCCTGCTGATGCCCTGCCGCCTGTGGTATATAAGATATGCTTTCTTTAGTATGGAATACAAGGCCCTTAAAAANACTTATGGTATATAAGATCTGCTTTCTTTAGTATGGAATACAAGGCCCTTAAAAAAGCTGGCCAAATCTTACCAGCTAGCTTCATTAAATCCTTTCCATAATTAATCCAAAAATCTAACCACACGAAACTTATCATTAACTATAAAATACTCACAGTTGTTTTCATGCCACCATACAATTTTGCATAATGTTTCTTCTTTGACCTAGTCCCTATTCCTGGGTGGGTTTGAGGATGGGGAAGCTGGTGGGTGTACAGGTAAAGGGAGACGCTATCAGTGGGGATATGGGACACTTTTCCTAGGCTAGGAACTGACTGCAAACCTATGTCATTTATCTATACTTGCCTTGCTAGGGTCTGGTAGTTTCCCACCCTATAGTTTCCCAGCAGCTCAATAAATGTATAAACTGATGACTTTAAGGTCCTGCTCCTGTTGCTACAGAGTTACAAAATAGAGCAAAGACAATCAAAGACTTTGCAGCAGAGAAGCTGACTCTCCTGGGAAGGCCCTTCACACAATGGCCAGATTTCCATTAAAAGGACATCCAGAAATCTCTTTTGCCTGTTTCAAATGTCTTTCACAAATTTTCCTGACAGAAAAGCCCTTGCAGATCCCTTCACTTAAAAGGCAGAGTTCAGGGGTTCCTGGGTGGCTTAGTCCTTTAACTGTCAGACTCTTGACTTTGGCTCAGGTGATGATCTCAGGGTCATGAGATCGAGACCAGCATTGGGCTCCATTCTAGGCATGGAGCCTGCTTAAGAGTCTCTCTCCCTCTCCCCCCGCCCCTCCTCCGCTCTCTCTTTCTCAAAAAAACAAAAAAAAAATGCAAAAGGCAGAGTTCAGAGAGGTCATGTGATTCCCCACCCCCGCCCCCCAAGCTTACACAGCTGTTTCAGGTCTCTTGTTAATGCTTGACATTGTTTCCACTCTCTGTCGTAAAGCCTTTTGGCATTTCTCTGTATCGAGAAACTCCCAATCTAGAATTCTAGCAAGTTTCTCTTCTTTCTTCCCATTGGTGCTCCCTAGGTTTCCAAGTTTCTCCAACAACACTTTCTTGGACTCTCTTCGCAGGGGCTCTAGAGGTAAGAGTTCCCTTGTAATTCCTGGAGTTATCCCAGATACTCAAAACACAATGAAAGATCCAAATGCTTCCAGCAATGTCTCTAATAGTTTCACCATTGATTTTTTGAATAGACTCATATATTACTAACATCTGCAGAGCTGAGTCTTGTCCTACTATAACGAAGTCTTCTAATCTGAGTACTTCTCACAGTCATCCCGAGTGAAAAAATTAAATAATCTTAGTATGTTATTTCTGCTAGGAAAAAAAAATCCTAGCTCGTGTTGTGACCCAGAAAAGGAACGTCTCATGATAAAATGAACTTGGGGAAAAAGGTACTGGGGAACAGTCATATGACAACTTAAATGCTATTCTAAATTATCAATATGATTCTCCAGGTTGAATATGCATTATGCAAAAAGACCCTTGGGAACCTCATTCAGAATACCCAAAGCAGTGACTAGCTTGCATGAAAAACTAAAAGAATGGTCCCAGATCGGTTGTATCTTCGGAAGAGTTCTTTTAAATGAATTAACAGCAGTGGTTCTAAGCTATGGGAGAGGGTCAGAGCCAAGAATCATAATTTTTAAAAGCTCCACCAATTAAGACCAATATAAGGGGGCGCCTGGGTGGCTCAGTCGTTAAGCGTCTGCCTTCGGCTCAGGGCGTGATCCTAGCGTTCTGGGATTGAGCCCCACATCGGGCTCCTCCGCTGGGAGCCTGCTTCTTCCTCTCCCGTTCCCCCTGCTTGTGTTCCCTCTCTCGCTGGCTGTCTCTCCCTGTCAAATAAATAAATTTTTAAAAATCTAAAAAAAAAAAAAAGATCAATGTAAGCAGCAATAAAAATCACTGGGCTAGACAAGGCAAGAAGCAACAATTGTTGGAGAGGATGTGGAGAAAGGGGATCCCTCCTACATTGTTGGTGGGAATGCAAGTTGGTACAGCCACTATGGAAAACAGTGTGGAGGTCCCTTAAAAAGTTAAAAATTGAACTACCCTATGACCCAGCCATTGCACTACTGGGTGTTTACCCCAAAGATACAGACGTAGTAAAGAGAAGGGCCATATGCACCCCAATGTTCATAGCTGCATTGTCCACAATAGCCAAATCATGGAAGGAGCCGAGATGCCCTTCAACAGATGACTGGATTAAGAAGCTGTGGTCCATATATACAATGGAATATTACTCAGCTATCAGAAAGAACGAATTCTCAACATTTGCTGCAACATGGACGGCACTGGAGGAGATAATGCTAAGTGAAATAAGTCAAGCAGAGAAAGACAATTATCATATGATTTCTCTCATCTATGGAACATAAGAACTAGGATGATCGGTAGGGGAAGAAAGGGATAAAGAAAAGGGGGGTAATCAGAAGGGGGAATGAAACATGAGAGACTATGGACTATGAGAAACAAACTGAAGACTTCAGAGGGGAGGGGGTGGGGGAATGGGATAGACTGGTGATGGGTAGTAAGGAGGGCACATATTGCATGGTGCACTGGGTGTTATACGCAACTAATGAAGCATCAAACTTTACATCGGAATCTGGGGATGTACTGTATGGTGATTAACATAATATAATAAAATAAAAAAAAATTTTTTTAAAAAGAAAGAAAAAGAAAAGAAAAAAAAAAATCACTGGGCTAGAGCAAACCTTCAGTAAACCAACCCACAAGTGTCTCCAGTTTCTCCAGAGATGCTATGAAATTCTAAAAAGTCATTTAAATAAATTCAATGTTAAGCCTATGAACAGACATAGGAAAACCATGTTTCACACCAAAGTAGGGGAAGGGGTTAGGGCAAGAGCAGCAATGAACACATTCTGAACACCAAGTGTGAATCAAATTCCATTAGACTTATTTGCTCATTTAATCTTCATGACAGCTTTGTGATGTATTATTATCTCTATGATACAGATGACGAAACTGAGGCTCAGAGAGTTCATGTAACTTAGCCAACATGACAGAAGCAATAAGCAGTGAAATTAGAATATGCAAGCACAGGGACGCCTGGGTGGCTCAAGAGGTTAAGCGTCTGCCTTCAGCTCAGGTCATGATCCCAGAGTCCTGGGATCGAGTCTCACATGGGGCTCCCAGCGCAACGGTGAGCCTGCTTCTCCCTCTGCCTGCCACTTNGCGGTGAGCCTGCGTCTCCCTCTGCCTGCCACTTCCCCTGCTTGTGTTTGTGCGCGCTCTCTCTGATAAATAAATAAATAAATAAATAAATAAATAAATAAAATCTTTAAAAAGAAACATGCACTCACAATCAGCTAGCTTCAAAGATGGTATGGCTTTCATCACTCTGGTAATAAAACATTGTAACTCCAGAAATACGTGGATAATTAAAAATTGCTGCTGATTGATTGTTGACAAGCTCAAATCTGTTTTTCAAAAATGCATTTGACATTCCAAATGTATTAGATACTTAGTGATAGATACAGTCAAGTAGCAGGATGCTAGCTAATTAGACCTCGTCATTTCTCACCCTGTCTACTGTGGTTGCCTACTAGCTGTTCTCCCTCTGGATTCTCTCCATCTTGAATGCCACTTACTCTCAAAACTCCCATGCACTCCACACAGCATCTATCTCAATTGGGTTGAATCAGCCACGTCTAGAACTCCTAAAATACCAACTAATTTCTGGTCCCCTTATATAATGCCATGTAGTTCTCCCCAAAGGGAGAGCACCTCTTGTTCCTTCTTCTGTTCCCCACCCCCCAACCCTCCTCATCCCCTCACTCCCTGCAAAACTCTACTCAAGTTCTTTCTCTCTGCAAAGCCTTCCCCAAGTCCCACAATTTTGCAAAAGGAGGTGCTATTCCCAAAGGATTTGCACCATAATTATCACTTGCATGTCTTTCTCTAGCACTTGAGTACAAGCTCTCAAAAGTCAGTGCTTACGTTTCATTTGTCTTTGAATCTCAAAGACCTAGTAAGAGTCAGGCTCATGGTAGATGCTCACGTTAAATGCTTGTTGACCAATACACATGACAAGATTTTAACCTTGTTTCTAATGACATGTTTTGGAACCTCCATAATTTAAAATGAAAATTCTGAGTCTCCTGAGAAGAATCCAGCAAAAATAGCAAATATATTGTTTCATATGACACATACTCTCAAGGTCAAAGTCTTACTCTTGCATGGCATCTCTGAGCCACAGTACACCTAAATGAATTCTTTTTTAAGAAAAGCTTCGTAAATTTTTAATTTACGTTTTTAAACTGCCTATATTTTATGTTTTTAAACCGTTGATTTTGGTCCTCCCTGGGAATCGCCCCAGTGTGAATAAGCTTCTCCTCTGTAACAAAAACCTGACGGGAACCTGGTGTCCCTGACTAAACAGCACATCCCAGCCCATCTATATTTGGGTTTGATGGAAACCTTGTGCATTTGTGAAGAGCATGGGAAATGGCCCCTGTTGTTTTACCAAACTTCCTACGAAGGAGAAGAAACTTTTGTTGCTTGGCTACATGAAAATAAAGGTCTGTGTTTCTTGTGTCGGCTGAGAAGAAACTTTTGTCTTCTTGGCTACCAAGAATATCCAGACCTGTCTCCTTTCCCAAAACACTGAAATGCAATTCCCCCGCCCATTTTTTTTCCCTTTTCATCACTGCTTTGGTACTCACTGATCATTTGAAGAGGCCAAACCAAAACACCTGCACAAGAAATGTGGCTTTTGGGGCACCTGGGTGGCACAACGGTTGAGCGTCTGCCTTCGGCTCAGGGTGTGATCCTGGCATTATGGGATCGAGCCCCACATCAGGCTCCTGCTATGAGCCTGCTTCTTCCTCTCCCATTCCCCCTGCTTGTGTTCCCTCTCTCGCTGGCTGTCTCTANTTCACTGATCATTTGAAGAGGCCAAACCAAAACACCTGCACAAGAAATGTGGCTTTTGGGGCACCTGGGTGGCACAACGGTTGAGCGTCTGCCTTCGGCTCAGGGTGTGATCCTGGCATTATGGGATCGAGCCCCACATCAGGCTCCTGCTATGAGCCTGCTTCTTCCTCTCCCATTCCCCCTGCTTGTGTTCCCTCTCTCGCTGGCTGTCTCTATCTCTGTCGAATAAATAATAAAAAAATTAAAAAAAAAAAAAGAAATGTGGCTTTTGATAGCATACGTCGAAAATGGAATTCCTTATGGATATAGATGGATATAGCCAATGGATAAGCATCATTGGCTAAGACCCTAACTAAAGTTCCCAAGGAGACATCTAGACACATTCTAGTTGGGAATGATGCGGTATCAGTAAATCAGATATAGATGTTATTGCCAAATCCTGGACTAAGAAAATTAAGAGGGCTTCCTCTTGGAAATCAAAAGATACAATTTTAAGAAAAACAACAAGAAGACCTACTTTATATATTTACTAAGCTTCAAAAAGTATGATATAAAATTATGATGTAGTTTATCAAATTTATAGTTTCAAGAAAGATTTAGATAAATTCAGTAGCCTACAGATACGTTACAAAAGAAAAACAGAGAGATTTATATCTCTGGGATCTAACGCATTGGGAAATCATGCCCCATCATTGAATGCCCTTTATAAGAATACAAAAATCTTAAACTCTCCTTTTGACTTACTCTTATATTAATGTTTGTATAGTCTCAGTGAAATTTGTAAAAGTACCTCTGTTGAAAATCAAATGCAAATAAAACATTAGGAGCTCAAGATGATGTAAGAGAAGAAACTTTCAAGAAGACTGAAAAAGTCAATCATTTTGGACTCATCCCAGAAAATCTCAATTTTATTGCACAAAGACCATCATTTAACAAAAAATAAGTGACAGATGTCCGAAATGTACATCCATTGTTCTCTTGAAGCATATCTCACCTTGTGTGTAAAGATCTTAGGTTTGTCTAAAGCAAAGGTTTATAATGCATGATCCCAGAAGAGCAGTATCAGCATCACCTGAGAAATTATGAGATGTGCAAATGTGTGGGCTTCATTCCAGACTGGGGAAATGGGGTGTAGCCCAGCAATAATGTTTTAACAAGTCCTCCAGGCTAAAGTTTGAGAACCAGTGGTCCAGACCTGTGCTGTCATAATAAGATCATGACTAGCTACATGTTGCTATTGGATATTTGAAATGTGGCTAGTCCAAACTGGGATGTGCTGCCATGAGGGAAATACACCCTGGATTTCAGAAACAGCACAAAAAATGAACAAAAGATTTCATTCGTGGTTTCTATGTTGATTATATGCTTAAATAAAATGATTTGGATGTATGACATTAAATAATATATATTACTAAAATCAATGTAATCAGTATTTTTTTTTTGATCTGGCTACAAGAAAATTTAAAATTCCACAAGTTGTGTTGTATTTCTAAGAGACAACACTGCTGTAGACCAAATTTCTAAAAAGTGTAACAATTGGCTCCACAAAATTCCTATTAAAAATTCTATAACCTCTGCTTGAATATTTCCAATGGTAAGGAACCCACAAATTAGCACTTTCATATCCGAACAGCACGTTCATATATTGAATCAAGATCTGCTTTGCTGTAACTTCCTGGGGTTTTTTTGTTTGTTTTCCCTTTATCCTGATTCTGACTTTTTAAACCACAGAGAAAAAGGATAACCCTTTGCTTCATGACATTTGTGTAATACCGTATAACTTGAATCACTGTCAACAGTGTATTCTTATCTTTGCCAGGTGGAAAATATCCCCAGTGCAATATACTCTGTCTTCCCTGGGCTGAAAATATCCCACACAGTCTCCCCCACCCCGCCGTCATTTGTCCGTATAATGCATGATTGCAGGCGTTTCTACTTTCACGGTTACTCCATGCTAAATGTTCTCCTCCTTGGTAATATCTTTCATGTAGGAAAAATGGTCCAAATCGTTGGAAATGGGCCAAACTGATTTCTGGTATCCTTTCAGTGAAGCTCAGAGCATTGTTAGCAGACCCTCTGGGGTTATCTAATTCTATGGGGGTGTGCACTTCTGATTGTCTTTGATCCACGTGGCTATTTTACAAATCGGTAGGGATAGACTTTAAGTCATAGAAAATGGGTAACAATGCAAATATTCGCCGATAGCAACGCAAACGATTCCTGTTCGTGGCAATGCAAATGCATTTTGCCTGGCAGAGGACATAAATCTCTGTAAGTCAAAATCTCATTTTAAATAGATTTTAATTAATGAGTTAAATAAAATACTTGACACCTGTTCATTTATTTTTGTGATTTTACCTTTCAGAAAACGATGCTTGCACACTTCTGAGACAGGCTCCCCAGAACACAGTAGGGTATACTAAATGGGGTCTGAGTACAGTGCACTGGCCTGTGCCTGCCTGGTTACTGCACGTCCCCTAACTCCAGAGCTTTCCAGTAGCGTCATCAGCACCTACTGACACACTGAGTCTATGGTGAAGCGGAACACTTAATTCTTTCCTTCACAGATGACACTCCAGCCGAGTTTCCCCTATCCTGTCCCTTTTGTTTTATAACTCAAACGCTAGATATTTTTTTTTGACAGTATGTCTTTTAAATTTAATGTTGAGAATTTGAGCACATTATTCCAGCCTGAGGTTACCACTGTCACTTCCTAGCTCTCTTGATCAAGGTGCAAAACACACGCCAAAACCACTCGGAGCTCAGGGAGGCTTCTGGTAATCGAGATCTAACTCCACGGTCAGGATGGGAGAGATGGAGGAAAAGTTTCCTCTCTAGAAGCAAGTTCAAGCAGAGGCTGAGGCAGGTTTTGTAGGGCCTGAAACTTACACGATTCGGGAGTGTGGGGTCCTCCTCAGGAAGAATAATGCGAAATTGTTTACCTTTCTTTTATGTGATATCATACTTCAATAAAATGACACTCTTCGAAAATATATAAAATTAAGCATGTAACACTGTTGGAGCCTCTCCAAGGGCCTTGCAAGGGACCCCAGGAAAATGAGGGACCCGGAGCCCAAGCTTGCACTCTGAAGGTCAGCAGGCTTCCTGGCATAAAGTCCTGTCCTCAGTACCTGGTGCTGCTGATTTTATTCACATGTCACAAGTTTCATGTCGTTCATTTCTGTGGCTCCCCACGTCTTTCAAAAGATATTGTAAGACTCCATGCACCTATTTTTTTTTTTTTAGAATCACTTAAAAATTATTCTGAGCTTATTTTGTTTTCCCTCTTCAATGCCTTATAGAGGGGCGCCTGGGTGGCTCAGTCAGTTGGGTGTCTGCCTTCAGCTCAGGTCACGATCCCTGAGTCCTGGGATCGAGCCCCACATTGGGCTCCCTGCTCTGTGGAAAGCCTGCTTCTCCCTCTGCCTCTGTGTGTGTGTGTGTGTGTCTCTTGTGAATAGATAAATAAGATCTTTAAAATAAATAAATAAATAAATAAATAAATAAATAAATAAATAAGTAAATGCCTCATAGATAGCTGTTTCCTAGTGCCTGAAGTTTACTTGGGTTTTTTTTCCCCAGGGTAAAACCATAGGGAAATTGCTCTGAAATTGACAGGTAGGTGTAATTGAGGTGGAATGTATCAAAATAAGATGTCTTACATTGTAATTGAAAACACTTACAGGAATTTTCAAAAGAAATGGATTCAGGGTCCTCCACGGAGGCCAGAAGCAACATTCTAGTTTCCTTGTAGGTCACTCGCAATGCAACATTTGCCAGTGGTGATGAGCCAGCAAACCCGGATTTCTCATCCTGTCCTATTTTCACCTTCCAATTCAGCATTTACAAACACATGAAAAGAAACATCCAAAGACCCTCAAAGTAAAGACAAGTCACAAAAGGGAGCCCAGAGGGGCTCCTGGGTGGCTCAGTCGGTTAAGTGTCCGACTCTTGCTTTCGACTCAGGTCATGATCTCAGGTTCGTGAGATTGAGCCCCACATCGGGCCCACAATGGGCATGGATCCTGCTTGAGATCTTGAGATTCTATCTTTCCCTCTCCCTCTGCACCCCTCCCCTGCAGCTTGCATGTGTACTTTCTCTCTCTCTCTCTCTCTCTCTCTCTCAAAAATAAAAGGCGGGGGCAGAGAGAATCAGCGAGGGTAAAAGATTTCCACGGAAGAGAAGCTCCATGTGCTTCAGTGCTCATGGAGTCCCATTTTTTTAGCAACAGGAGGGAAAATCTCCCACAGCCCCTTTTCACCTGCTGTTGTCCCATCCCTTCTTCAGGAGTGTTCACTTTCCATGGGCTAGGTTGCTTTGTAAGAGCTAGAATGTGACGCTGCAGATGTCTCTCTTCCTGTTGTTTTCCCAGGAGTTGAAGGAAGAGAATGGCTTTACTGTTATGCCTGTGTGTGCTGATGATGATTTGGGTAGGATGCTATCATTGCTGTAGGGTGAATGAAAGGGCATGTGATCTCACCATGCCTAAATCTGTGTTTCAGCTCAGCCCACTTCTAGAACATTTTATGACTCGGATGAGCCCCCAGTTCCAAGTCCAGTACCCAACCTCATACCAAAGGAAGCGGCCTGTATACTCCACAGAATTATAATGGTATAAAGGTTTAATAGTCAAAGCATGTGTTCACTAACAGTAGAATTTGGAAGATCCTTCCCCTTTGCTCCCACTGTACATTGTAGCCTGGTAGTATTTAGGACCGAATTCCTCCTTCACCACTTGTTTGTTGTATAACCTTGAAAGGTTACTTAAACGTTCTAAGCCTCAGTTTCCCCATCTGTCAAATGCTGTAAAATAGGGATAACAGCAACATTTCCCTTATACGTGATTATGGAGATAATACATTCAAAGAGTTTAGTGCACTGCGCAGTATGCCCTGGGTGCTTAGGAAAAGGTTAAGGGCTGTTATAATATTTGTCACTTGTCATTTTGTATTACAGTGACTTTTTCACAGTTACATTGAAATACAATTTACATAACATAAAATATACTTGTTTAAACTGTACAAGTCAATGGTTTTTAGTATGCTTACAGGGTTGTGCAAACATCACCATCATCTAAGTGGAGAACATTTTTATCATCTCAAGAAGAAATCTATGAGCAGTCACTCCCATTTCCTCCGCCTGGAGGAACTTCCAGCACAATGTTGAAAACAAGTGGTGGGGGTAGACATCCTTGTCTTGTCCTGTCTTAAAGGGAATGCATTAAGTCTTTCACCATTTAGTATGGTCCTTGTTGACAGTTTTTCGTAGATTCTCTTCATCAGTGGGAGGAAGTTCCCTTCTGTTACTAGTTTGCTAAGTGTCTATCATGAAAAGGTGGTGGATTTTGTCACATATTTTTCTGGGTCTATTAAGATGATTGTGTCCTTTTTTGTCTTTTATTCTCTCAATAGAATGTATTACTAATTTTATTGATTTTCTGATGTTCATCCAACCTTGTGGTCCTGCAATAAATCCTATTTGCTCATGGTATATAATTATTTTTATATGTTGCTGGATTCGGTTTGCTAGTTTTTTGCTGAGTATTCAAAGGTAAGAATGTATGCCTTAATTAGGTCCAAATAGCTAGGTGCATAGAACATGTTGTAATGTGTATTCAGAGGAGCTAAAACTGGAAGACGTCACATCCTGCTGTTAGTAAGATACGAGGGCCAAACTTACTTAGAGCAGAAATTCTCCTTGGAATAATTACATTAGAGAAATCTGCTGGGTTTTGCATTATCAGAACTACCAGGCACGATGTTCAAACCCGATATAAATAATGCAAAAATGTATTTAGTAAATTTTAAAAAGTGTATACAGCTATATAGAAAGGGCTCTCCATGAATATCAATTGATGGTGTTAAATAATGTAAAGAGAAAAATGCATGAGAAAAAGAAAGAGGTGTCTTGGCCTTGAGAAAGATGCAGAAATAGAAATAGTGGTGAATCAAACATCTGTTCATTCATTTTAAAAGCATTTGTTGATCACCTACTTGTGCCAGACTCTAAACGGATACCAGATAGAGACCTTGTTCCCAAGGGCCCATAGTCTAGCCTGGAAGGCAGAGTGATAAATAATTACACTGCAGAGTAATAAGCCCAGAGTTGAATATGTGTGAGGCTCAGAGGCAGCTCAGAAGAGGGAGTAAGGAAATAGTGGGTGAGATCTGGAGAAATGAGTCACGTAGGCCTTGGTAATCATTCCATAAGTTTATTATTTAAAGAAGTTCTAGAACTTCTATACTATGTGACACTGAGCTTAGGAAAGTATAGTTAACCAATGCTTATATGGCACTTAATTGCTAAGTGCCAGTTACTGTTCCAAGCATTCTGCAATTATTAATTCAATTACAATCCAGTGGGGTAGTACTATGATCATTTTACAGATTAGAAAGTTGAGTCTCTGAGAGGTTAAGTTGTATGATTCGTATTGCTCATCAGTGAACCGAGGCATTCTAGCTTCAGGTTCCCCGCTTTTACTGCTATCCTGTGCTGCTATAAGAACTTGAGTTTTAATCTAATATGTTTCCCAGGAAGTGCTTCTAAAACTAGTTCCCTAGCAATCTTGTTAAAAAGCACATTCAGATTTAGTAGGTCCAGTTTAGGGTCTGATATTCTGCATTCCTTTTTTGCTTTCTTCTTCTTTTTCTTTTTTTTATATCCTGCATGTCTAACAAGCTCCCAGATGATGCCAATGATGGTCTTCCAAGAGACTAAGATCTGCTGTAGGTTTTTTGTTTTTTGTTTTAAGATCTTATTTATTTATTTATTTGTCAGAGAGAGATTGAGAGAGAGCACGCACAAGCAGAGGGAGCAGCAGAGAGGAGAGGGAGAAGCAGGCTCTCTGCTGAGCAGGGAGCCCAATGAGGGACTCAATCCCAGGACCCTGGGATCATGACCTGAGCCAAAGGCAGATGGTTAACCGATTGAGCCACCCAGGGACCCCAAGAAATCATTCTGATTTTAAAAAATGATTGCTTTATAATTTGTGCCAGGTGATACCGTGATGTTGTGGGTGAGGTTCACAGAGTGCTCACGCAGAGCCAGGGGCTATTTGCATATGTTAATTTCCTCATGCCCCAGTGCCAGCACCCTATGCGACTGTGCTCCATGTCTTCCTGATTGTTCAGCACCCTGAAATAGCTCACCAGCTCTAGTCCTTATAAATAAGGGACATATGCTCGCTGGTGCACAATAACAGTTATATTGCCATCCAATTTTTGTTTGAGTAAGCAGATGCACAGAGAGGTGAAGCGAATTGCCCAAGGTTGCACAGCTGGTAACTGTGAGACCCAGAACCTAAAGCCAGGAAGGTGAGATCCAGAGCCAAGCTGGAAACCACCAGGTTTTGTTGTCTCTCAAGAGTGAACAAAACCAGGGAAGAGTCCTTATCAGAAAGAGAAATCGTGACCTCATTTATAGGTAAACTGTGCTTTAAAACCAACCAAGTAAAATGTGTAACGAGGCAGCCAAAGGTTTTACTACAAAGCTGCAGGAAATGGAATCATTGCTTTTCAAACGCAGTAAGAGCAAGAGCACGGCAGGCCTGGCCTTGGCCTCTGCCCCGAATGAAGGGAACTAGAAGGGATACAGTCTCCCGTGGAAAAAAAGCAGATGAGGTGTTCCATTGCTGGAAAGCAGTTCGGTAAGTAATGGAAGTGGGTGCGTCGAGGAGTCCAGAGGCAGCCTTATACAGACTGTGTGAGCTGTAAGAGTTGGAGGGCTCAGTCAGTGAGTACGGAAGCCTCCCCTGCGTATAAATCCTCTCACTGTGGCCATTTCCCCCAGAAACTTGTTTAAATTCCTGCCCTCCTGCTAAACTGTAGGCATCTGGTTACTGTTGCTCAATGGCAGTCAGTTGTAGGTTTTCTGCTTTAATCAGGTTTGGTCAGTGGGAGGTAGGGAAGCCAATCCATGAATGCTGTAAGGGGACAAAAATGGTGCTTGTCCCAGTTATCTATTGCTGATTCATGGATTACTCTAAAATTCAGGGGCTTCAGAAAACTAACCATCCCATGGCTCCCATGGGTTGGGGATCTGGGCACAGCTTGGATGCCAACTCTGGTCTTCTCAAGGCTATAGTCAGGGGCGGGCTGGGGCTGCTGTCATCTCATGGCTCCGTGGGGACAGGATCTGCTTCCAGCCTCCCTCACATGGTGGCTGGCCGCTTTAGTCCTTGCTAACTGTTGGCTGGAGACAGTCCTTGCTAACTGTTGGTCCTTTTCCACATGGACCTCTCCACAGGGTAGCTCACAACATGGCTGCCAGTTTCCCTGAGAGAAAGAGAGAGCCAAGATGAATCCAGAGTCTTTTTATAACTTAATCTTGGAAGAAGCATCCCATCACCTCTGCCCCATTCTGTTTGCTAGAAAGGCATCAAAAAATCCAGCCTGCGCTCAGGGAAGGGATAACAGGAGGCCATGAGTACCACTGGGGCTGCCTTAGAGGCCAAAGGAGGACAGAGACCGTGAGAGATGTGATGAGGGAAACGTCTTATCTAAGCATAAGATCATGATTGATTTATAATACAAACACACTTCTCTGCATATCCAAGCTGCAAGAAGTCTATCGTATTGTACAAATACATAAGAAAAATGCAGTGACTTTTTCTTACCTTTTGTCTGAGTTATCCACACATCTTCGGCAATTTTCCTTCCCTGCTGCACCACTTGACCCTTTAGAGAGTCCCAGGACCAGTGACCCATCACCAGTTGTGCCACCAGTATCTGGGGCACACACGTATATAGCATAGTAATTTATCATCCATATTGGGACACTTGGAGAGAATACTGTTTCTAATTATATGGGAACAACAGGCAAACCAGGATGCCTAGTCACCTCCTCTTAGGCCAAGGCAGTGCTTTAGGGGGTGCCTCTCCCCCTTCTGCTCCCCTTCTCCCCACCCCCATCCTGTTCTTCCTGCATTCACTCTTCGCTGGATCTCTCCATACCACTGATTTTAAAAGTGAGCTGAGGGGGGCCTGGGTGGCTCAGTCAGTGAAGCGTCTGCCTCCGGCTCAGGTCATGATCTCAGGGTCCTAGGATCGAGCCCTGTGTTGGGCTCCCTGCTCAGTGGGGAGTCTGCTTCTCCCTCTGCCTCTGCCCCTTCCCCCGTCCTCGTGCTCTCACTATCTCTCTCTCAAATAAATATATAAAGTCTTTAAAGAAAAAAAAGATATATATATATATAAAATAAATGAATAAACATGAGCTGGGGACAGAAGCATCGTCTGTGAGCAGCACTGCGGATTTATGCTCCCCTGGTCTGTAGGCCATGCTGCTCTCAGCTCTCCTGGAAATCTTTTTATCCAGCTGCCTTTGAAGATGAGAAAGCAGCCCACACAGTGCTCCCTGCCATGACCTGGGTTCCAAGCACCACTCTGTCTTTTCACTGCTGTGTTTATCGGACACTTTAGCCACTTCAGGGCGTGTCTTCCGTCCCATCGCCAGTAACTCAGGGAGTGTGTGTATGTGTGTGTGTGTGTGTGTGTTTGTCTGCCTGTGGGGTGTGTATATGTGTAGAAGGGGTGCACCTCCATGTGTAGTGTGTGTGTGTTTGTGTGTAGTATCTATGTGCAAGCATTTGTGTGGTGTGTGCATGTGAGACTCTGTGTGTGTGTGTGTGTGTGCACCTGTGTGTATATGAACTGTTCCTGGTCAGAGTATCAGAAATTGGAAAGGATTAACAGTAATACTGTCAGTATTAAGATTTTATTTTTTTATTTTAGAGAGTGGGGGGGGAGGGGGAGGTACAGAGGGAGAGGGAGAGAAAGTCTTAAGAAGACTCCCCGCTGAGTGTGGAGCCCAATGCAGGACTCAATCCCAGGACCCTGAGATCACGACCTAAGCTGAAACCAAGAGTCGGGTGCTTAACCCAACTGCACCCCAGGCACCCCAATTTTTGTTTTTATAAAGCATTTCTTAAGCCTCTCCTTGAACAGGATATCTATTAGCTAATGCACCATCATTTTATGGTATTTTTTATTTTATTTTTTTAAAGATTTTATTCATTTATTTGTCAGAAACAGAGAGAGAGAGAGCACACAAGCAGGGGGAGGGGCAGGCAGAGGGAGCAGGCTCTCTGCCGAGCAAGGAGCCCAATGTGGGACTCGATCCCAGGACGCTGGTATCATGACCTGAGCCGAAGGCAGACACTTAACTGACTGAGCCACCCAAATGTCCCCATGGTATTTTTTAAATTATGCACTTCGAAGTTAATATATCATTAAAAACACATATTCTGGTATTTACCCTTAACCTGGGATAGGAACTTTGTTACTAAAATTGAATATGAAAATGAGGAGCCATTGACATCACTTATCCAATATGACCAAGTCTTATCCCTCTTTAAGGAAACAATTTTTTTTCTGATTCTTTTAATTATCACCAGTGGGTAGACACTAGCCAAATCATTTTTAGATAGATAAAATTTAGGAAACTGCATCCATCAACTGTATTATTCATTAAAATAATACTATTTCCTAACTATGTATTATTACTCTCCCATCTTTCTTAGTAAACATCCTTTAACTCATTCTAAGAAAGCATGTACATGAACAGAAGAATATTTTCTTAAAACTGAAAAAGAAATTTCTTATGATCTTAATAGCAATCGTTTCTGGATCATAAACTCAAGAGCAATCCAAATTGAAATTAACAATTACAGTTTCTAATGATCTGGAGAAACCATATGTCTTTTTAACTGTTCAGTTGTTCAGGACAAATGAGCACAAAAGTGTTTTTTCCTTTTTCTCCACTCATCCAAATTGAATTGGCAACAAATATGAAATCGTTTTTCAGAGCTATTACAGAGTGCATGTACAGTACTATCAACTATAGTCTAGACTGCTATTAGTTTTGTAGCAAGGAAATATTTCTATCATATGGTCCTTATCAAGAAAATTAAATAGAAGGATTGATAACTGGTGGATAATATTCTCTTATAAGCTAGCTTTTAAATGGGTCACATTGTTCTCCATTGCATTGGAAACTGAAAATAGATGCTCTATCAGCAATGTTTGTGAAAAATAGCACATTATCTGAAACTGACTGGTAGGGGTAGGGGGACAATATATTTCTTTATAAATTGAGCCTCCAGCAGAACCATAAAATTTTTAAATCTGACAGGGGCTTTACAGCTCATCCATTCCAAGCCCCTCATTTTCTATCTGAGGAAAATGACATCCGGAAATATTAAAGGACCAAAGTAAAACAACTACTTAGCATCAGAATTATAATTTCAACTATGAAAATTCCTGTTTCATCCTAAATTCATTGTATGTGATTTTTTTCTGAATAAAGACAGAGTGGAGAAAAGGAGAATTTTCCCTTGGATTGTCCTCTGTCATAAACATCTTTTAAGATTCTCTAGATTTTACCCGATGATTCTTCACCATAATGAAAGTTGAAACGGAAGAACAAAGCAGAGAGACCATTTTTCCTCTAAATGAAATGGAAGCAGCTGTTTCTCCCCATCTCTGCAGACAGGACATGACCCCTGCCGTGGTATCAGGCCATCCCCTGTCCCCTGGGCGCGGACAGAGCATGCTCCCCCACCCCCACAGGTGCTACCACACTTGTCCCTTCTGCCAGGACCCAAGGGGAACCGTGTCCTCAGCTCCAGCCACTTCAGTCTCCCTGCAGTCAGACGTTAAGGGACGGAGAAAGGAATCAGGAGAGGCTTTTCTCTCCCTGCTCCAAAAAGGGGCCTCTTCCTGCCTCCCCCGAACCAAGGTGACAGTCAAGCCCAGTCTAAAGCCAGCCTGCAAGAGCAGCTGTTGACCAAGACCAGGTGCCCCTAGTGCCAGGCTTCCCCTGACCTCTAGGCTTCCTCACCATTTACCAAATACATTACAGGTTGTAGTTCGTGTATTTTGGGCCCAAAGGGGGCTGAAAAAGTGAAAGCTTTGTGCCCAGGACACATTAAATCAAGTTCCAATTTAGAACAACCTTTTTCCTGTCTCTTGTTTGCTGCTAAGAGCCATTTTGAAAAACAAGGAAATGAACAGCTGGAAGGCTAAGCAATTAGTTTTTTTTTTTTTCCCTCCATACTTGGTCTCCTCCATCTCAGCTCAAGGACATATGGGGAGACTCTGGGCTCTGCTAAATTAGTAGCTAGTGGAAGTCCCTTGATAAATTAAAAAGAGATGAATTAATATTAGCTCTTTGTAAGGTGAGGCCCGAAGCACCTCTCTGGCAGAGATAACTTAGGGTGACCCAGTTATGCTTATAATGAAGGGCTGAACAGGATGATATTCCCAACAGAATGTTAAAATTTAGAAGCCTGCACAGTAATGGTAACCCACATATAAACAATACCTAACATTTACGGAGCACGAACTGTGTGGCCGACACTTTGCAGAGCTGTTCACAAACGTTATCTCATTTATCCTCATTACAGCCCTGAGAGATAGGTTCGATTACTATCTCCAGTTTAGAGACACTCAAAAGAAGCTTGGGTAGGTTAACTACCATGGCAGAGGTCACACCGCCTCGAAATAGTGGAATCGGGCTTTGGATCGACGCCTTCTGAGTCCTCAACCCACGCTTTCAACCGCCGCTCTAGAACTGTCCTAAGGAAGGCATTTTCCAGGTTGTGATGTGTTCGAGCACTTGGAATATGCACAAAATTATCTAAAGAGCAGAATCGAAAGAGTTATAATGGCTCCAGAGTTGAAAAGGAGAAGGTTTGCACAAAAGGGCCAACTCCTAGGTAGGAGAGACGGTAGAGACGGTAGAAAAGCCTGTGCAGGCCCAGAGAGGATCATTCTGGTGGGTTGTTGAGGGGAGAAGGAAGCAAGAATAACACTGTGGTTTGTCGTTCTGGGGGATAGCATGGCGTGAGCTTTTCCTTCCCCCAACAGGCCCTAATGCCAAGTTAATAAATAAAACAAAATAAACACACAATGAGCTCCCATCGCATTTCGACCTCATTATTCTTGTCCTTGAAAATGTAAGAAATGATTAAGAAAGAACTGGAGAGGGGAAGTCTCTGGACTTCCCTCTCCAGAGTTCTAAATATACACCTGGGCATGGAAAATCTCCACTCTGGGTTT
This sequence comes from Ailuropoda melanoleuca, assembly GCF_002007445.2. Taxonomy (NCBI): domain Eukaryota; kingdom Metazoa; phylum Chordata; class Mammalia; order Carnivora; family Ursidae; genus Ailuropoda; species Ailuropoda melanoleuca. Next base: position 34,593,053 of record NC_048226.1, read on the forward strand.
GGATCTTTTCACTGGAGTGAAGAAGTCTGGGTCTTTCGCTGAGGAGAACATTCCAAAGATATTATGCAGCTGGGAGAATAGTGAACAAATATTATGAAGAAACAGCAACCTTAAATTGAAATGAACCCAATTCTAACATGGGGGGCAGGGAGGATCACCTAGTTCATTTGCCTGAGAAGGCCTGTTTCAAAGAAGAGTAACCACCTTTTCTCCAGATGGTGCCGTTCATGTTGTTTAATCTTGGTCTTGCACATCTGAGCAGTTCTAAGATTCAGCGTTATTTTATGTAAATAGTTTCTAAACTTGAGTAAAATAGGGTTTCACTGTGGCTGAGAGGATAGAACTCCCCACACTCAGGCCATTCAGTTGAAGTATTTTCCCAAGTTCCATTTTCCTCCACAGAACAGCCGTTCGGTTTAGGCAGCAGTGTTTGGACTAAAATACATTGCCAACTCTTGTACCAAATCCTGGCAGTTTTATTGCAGGTTACAAAAACCAGAAAACCACAGGTATACGTTTTACACATTTCTAATTTATTTAGTGTTGGATATGCCAGTTGTCAGTTTGCCACAATTTCTTATTTTTACATGTTGAGAAGTTATAGGAGTATTCATTGAATTACAGATTGCTTTCCAATAATCCCTTTGTTGAAGGAAAAGCTGCAACGTCGGAAACCTGCCCTGCGTTCATTGGTTTAGCTTCTTTTCAATCATACGGGGTGGCTTTTGCTGACTTAATAGAGGCTGAATGCCCACAGAGTTCAATCTCGACTATATAAACTGTCGGGTAATCTTCCAAAGCATTGAAGTCATGACTGACAGTGCCTGAACTATGTTTTAGAGGAACCGAGCTGGGCTTAGACAACAATGGTATTATATCATTTCCAAAAGCACTTGACAGATGGGAAAGGTTTATTAATAAACACAGTTTGACCCAAATGAAAAAAAATGTATCAATTTAAATCCACTATGCGAGAAATTGCAGAGGGATAAAGCAACAAGTGCCTGTTGAGTGCCTTCTGTGGGTCAGGTGCTCTTCAAATGATTTGGACACTGGATACAGTGGCTTTCAGGATGCTTCTGGAATGACCACCTCTCCTGGAGTTTACAGTCTAGCTGAGGGCTGGTGGGGGGTGTGGGTGGGGGTAGGGGGACAATTAGGCCCTCGGTAAGCAGGGATCTCTGTTAAGTGTTGTCATCATCCGAGAAGCACAGGCCCACAGAAGCTGTGTGCATTGCAGGGAAGGGGAGGAGTAGGGAAGAAGAGGGGGAGGCTGTCCCTACCTCAGCTTGTGATGTGGAAAAGGACATACACATGTACTAAATAGTTACTGTGCATAGGAGCGATCTTAGCACGGAGAGACAGATCGCAGTTGTGGGGATCAGAGAAGGTTTCTTCAAGGAACTGATATTCAAATCAGGGGTGACAGGGAAGGATTTCCAACAGAGCCAAGACTTGGGGGAATAAAGACACAGGGAGAATTTAGGGCACAGCAGGAGGCAGAGACAGAGAGCCCAGCCGAGAGCATGCTGAGAAAAAGCACTGACAAGGCAGGTGTACAAAATTTCACATGGGTATTGGAACCCCAGGAAGTGCAAAGCGAAGTTTTCCCTTAAGCGAAAACGTAAGTTCCCAATATGACTTAACCTCAATTTTAAGCCATTAATTCAGTATGAGAAAAATTGATTATTTTGCTCCTGAAATCTCTAACATCGGAGGTCTCCCAAAGGCACAATTAGTATTTGGAAAATGCCTGAAGCAATTCCCATTCTCTTTAATGTTCTTTTTGCCATTGGATTATTTATTAGGCATTCAAAGAGTTCAGTTGTTCTCCTCTAGTTGCCGGAGGTAAAAGAATGTAGGCACCTCTTCTGCTATTAGCTTACACCATTTTCCAGCACAGAAACCAGGAGAAGCCTCTGTCCTGTGTTACGGCTACACCAAACCCCAACGGGCCAACACAAGATGCTCTCTCTCTAAGGCAATCATACAGAGACTTTTTTGGCTTTTAATCAGTTCAAAATACAAGGCAGGACAAAGTTTTGCAAATCTTGAAACCCCATAGCAGGTTTATCCCAAATAAGCAGGCTTTATCTGGTTGCTGGAACTGTAGATAATTCCGTACTCTTTCAAGGATGACTTTTCTCAGTTGAAATTACTCTGCTGTCAAGAATAGATTTCTCAAAAGCTAGACTCTGAGATATTTACCATCTTGACAGATTATGGATGTTACAAATACATGTTCTTATGTTTTCCCAGCTGTAGAATTGGTCTTATATATGACCAATGGCTTCTATGAAAGATCACTTTGATTTTTTTCCTCTCAAACACATTGGTCTTTTAAAGTACATCCTGTAAGATTTTAACCCGTTATTATGAGATACTGTGAATTGATAAAAGAAAATATTGATGCTTTTGAGTTTTCCTACAATAATTAAGTTTGATTTAAAAGATGGGGGAAGTTAGGGGTGCCTGGGTGACTCCATCAGTGAAATGTGTATGACTCTTGATTTCAGCTCAGGTCATGATCTCAGGGTCATGAGATCAAGTCCCGAGTCTGGCTCCACGCTGAGTATAGAGGCTGCTTGAGATTCTCTCTCTCCCTCTCCCTTTGCCCCCCCACCTTAGTGTGCACGTGTTTTCTCTCTCTCTCTCTCCCCTCCCCCATACACACGCGCGCACACACACGCACAAAGATGGGGGTAGTGGAATTTTAAAGGAAATCACCGTCTCCTTCATGGCGCTGTGCATGAGCCCTCTACCTTTTCTAATAGATTTCTGTGATGCTGTTTTAGTGTTATGAAAACTGACCTCGTCAATAAATGTGTTAACTTCAGTCAACTTGTCAACTGTCTGAAGACAACCAAAAGAATTTTAAGTCAAATCATATCTACTAGGACTAAAACTGGATTTGTCTAGTTTAGCAGCTCATCAAGTGAAAAGTTTTAAGAGTTCTAAGTATTATGGTAATAATGGTAATAAGGCCAAGGTGAACAATGTCTCAGACTTTTCTCGAGGCTATCCTAAGAATGAATCTGTAAGCCCTCTGATATAGACTGAAGCCAGGAACTAGAAGGGCACACGGGCAGGGCTCCAGAGAAGAAGGAAGCTCATGGCATTCTTCTCAAGCTGAGCGTTGACACAGGCTATGACACAGCAGTGGTTACAAGGGTCTTGGTAAGTGGGAGTTGGTGCTATCCGGCCCATGCATAGTCACCGTGGTGACTGCATTCATGGGTCATGTCAGCACCAGGGTGATTCATGATAGAGATTGGCTGATATAAACTTGCTGGATCATTCTGTCTGCTCAGTTGTTTAGTACTTTTTCTATGGACCCTCTCTCGTGGGTATTAACATGGGTTGCAAAGGTCTTCACATTCAGGCCCACTCCATATGTTCATTTACATGCATCTACAATCTTCTAGTCTTTTTCCTTCCACACCCCTGACCAGCTGGCCAAGCCATTCCAGATGCCCCATGATTCTCATTATTTCCTAGCCATGGGCCACTTCTCTGCCCATTGGAGGGCTCTTCTCTCCCCACACTCTATCAAGGCCCCCTCCGAGAGAATGTGCAGTGTGGCCGTCATCCATTTGCAGTTTCCACCCATATAACAAGCTCACACTCTATACAGCAAGCTTGGGCCTTTTCTTCCATCTGTAGGATCCCCTACAGAGCCATAAGATTAGCAGAGGGAGCACTGTACAGCAGTCGTGGGTGTGGTGGGACCTGGACAGCTGCTCACGCCATTTGCTTACGCCCACTAGTGCTGTTCATGTGCAATCCTGGACGCAGCCCATTCACCACCGCCACAGTGTATTGATGCTGGGCCAGTCTGAATGTACGATTTCCCAGGTCTGTCCAGCTCGCGATGGACAGATCCAGATCAATGGTCACTTAGGGTTTCTTGATCACTCATTCTGTCTCTACCAGAGCACAGTAACACATCAGAAAATGCTTTTAAAAAGCCTGTCATTCTATGCTGCTGGCAAAATGGCATTACTCCAGAACTCTGGGGAACTATTTTTTGATTCTCCCACAAGGAGTGGTCAATAGCCATCTTTACCCACCGCTGATACCCCCAAAGCCTACTGCAGCGACCTTTCCTACTCTGGCCATATTCACAGCTGGCGGGTAGCCTTTTGCTCCTCTCAGTCTTCGAGCTGGAGCAACATTCCCAGCTGTGGGATATGCTGCTTCTGGAACCCAAAGAGGCCGGATAGGTATTGTGATTCCTTCTTCATGGTAGAAAGAGCTAGATGTAGTGCTTTGGAGAAGAGGTCCTGCTCCCTAAAAATTTCACACATATGGCAACCGCTGCGTCTACTCTCTTCCAGGAAGTGCCTGCAAAATCTCTACATTCCATTGCAGGGCGGGCTATTTTCGGGGACTATCCAGAAACTCTTGTCTTCCCTCCATGCCCATGGTTTTCAAACTATAGGATGCAAAAAAATACATTAGAATGCTGGCCAAAACTCAAGCTCTGCCCATGAGTTTCTGATTCCAGATATATCTGCATGAGCGCAGGAATCTGCATTTTGAGAAAGCACCACCCCCACCTGTGGTACTTCTGATAGACTTGGGAAGCTCTGCTTCGTGGCTTTGAACATGCTGTTCACTCTGCCTGTGCTGCTTTCCTCCCTTCTGCACCTGGCCAACTTTCCCTCAGTCTTCAAGACTCAGCTCCAACAAAGGTCATCTCTTTTGTGAAGTTTTTTCTAACTTCCCCCAGCTTGGAGTTAGTCCATCAAGATACCACAGCAATTTTCATGCCCGTTTTAATTTCCATGGTTATTTATGTGAAGTCTTATGTTCCCGCAGGGCTGTGAACTTCTTCAGCACAGAGATTTTTATGCACCTTTTATGTCCAACAGTTATCCCCATGCCAGGCACATGGTAGGCACTCACCGAATATTTCTTGGATTGATGAGTGCGTGAATCCTGGGGACATAAGCATGAGCACTGTAACTGTGAATTGGTTCAGTTCCACATTATAAAAAGTTTGCATGTCACCATTCATCCCTTTAATTTTTTCACTAAAAGACTAATACATTCTTTCTCCAGAAATCTCATTATATACTTTCCTTAATCCCTTTATGGAGCTACAAGACAGTGCCCTAATCCCTTAAGGACCAACATTTGATAAGCACTTGAACAGCTCTAAACAGAGCATAGCTTTTTCCTGGACAGTTCCAGGAAAAGTTTCCTATGAGTTTCCCATTCATTTCATGGTGAATTCTTTTCCTAATTAATTATTAAGTTGCTTGACCTGACCCATTTCTAAAGTGCTGCAAGTTCAGTCCTCTGAGGATCCATGTTTTTAGTAAACCACAACATGACTGGGAGATATATCTTTGCTCCACCTTTGCCCTGTGAAATCCCACAAAGATGAACTTCCTTCAGCCCAAGCCAGATCAAGTTGTCGATGGTGTTGGTGTTGGTGGTGTTAATGCACTTTGTAAATGCTATGACCCATTGTAGAAAACAGCACAATGCCAACATGTTAGTGGACCTCCATATGGTGAACGCTATTGATGTTTGGAAAGAATGAATCAAATAAAACATCAGAGCAACATTTGATACAACTTGAGAAACTAAGTAAGTGAATTCTTCAGGAACAACCGTAGAAGCTAAGGACCTCTGACCACAGTCTTGATCTTGTGTGATATTTACTACCTTCCTGGATTTTAGTTACTGAATTGTGCTAGGTACACTCAATAAAAGCTATAAGGCACATTCTCTTTTATGTCACTAAACTACTTTCTCATATTGAAGAAGAACCTTGATAGTTTAATCCACCGTATGAGAAACCTCTAGTATGTTGAAATAAAATGAAGTCACTAAAATTGGGTAACAAAATCAAAATGTGTATTGAGCTGTTTCTGTACAATATATACTTTGTCTTTAAAGAACAAAGAAATGATAATTATTTTTTGAGAGTTTACTCCTCTAACTAGAATTAAAGACAAAAATACATTAAATGCTTCCTGTTCATTTGAATGTATACTGCCTATTACCAAAAGGATAAGGTAATATTTTCTTCTTAATAAAAACACATTAAATAACTTAAAAGATATGTAATATAAAATCACACTAGAAAAGCTTCTCTTTATTTGAACAGTCTCCTCAATCTTCCCTTGTTTTTTCTGAGTAGATACTTGGAACTAAAAAGAAATTTGAATTCTAAAAGAACAGGAAGGGTTGTAATAAGAATAGAGGACCATGTACATTTATGGTGTTTATCACTGCTAACCTATATGTTCCAACAGTGAGTAGGGATTGTACCGAACCTTTCCCCAGTTCAGAAAGAAAACAATGCGCGACGGAAACATTTCCAGGATGATCAAGCAGAAATTTGCTGAAAGGAACCATGAAGAATTGTTTTAACAATGCAAGAAAATAGCCAGTGGTTTTAATAGCTATCAAATTTTTACAGCTTCTAAACTCTGCTCCTGTAATAGTAGGAAAATGGATGGAGTATATAGAGCTATTAATTTAAGAAGAATGAATCTTCCACTAACCACATGGCAATTTACATTGACAGTTTGTCAGATTAATCAACAATCCCTTGGGCTAAATAAAAATAATGCCATTACAGAGATATATTCTTCTACTCATGATTCTATTTTTCACCCTCTTACCAGCAAAATGAATATACCTCTTTATAAACAAATACATGGATGTGGCAATGGCAGTGAAGCACATGTTGGGAGTTAATTACTTTTTTGTTAAGGGCATCCTTCTTGTGGACCTACTTTAAAATTAAAATATTCCTGGGAGGAGTAACATATATTATTATCGCCTTACTGAAAAGTCGCTTATCACATCCTTCTCCTCTGTGACCCAGGTTGCAAGAGAGGAAGTGGGAAGGAGAGAAATGAAGTAAGTGTACAAGAAGGGGAAGTAGTAATCTCGAAGACAAACAGCCCTACCACACAGTGTTGTCAACCCTGACAACCAGCATTTGGGGTGCTTGCCAATGCTTACGTGAAGTTTAGTTGCAAGCATACTTCTTTATTTTTTTTTTAAGAATTTATTTATTTATTCGACAGAGATGGAGACAGCCAGTGAGAGAGGGAACACAAGCAGGGGGAGTGGGAGAGGAAGAAGCAGGCTCATAGCGGAGGAGCCTGATGTGGGGCTCGATCCCACAACGCCGGGATCACGCCCTGAGCCAAAGGCAGACGCTTAACCGCTGTGCCACCCAGGCGCCCCTGCACGCATACTTCTAGAGCAAATACCATTCATTGCCACCATCAGCTACTCAGAAGACAAAAAGGAAGGACCAAATTCTTGTCTTTGTGTCAAATTGGGCATGCATGCACTAATACTGTACACAATAAAAATTTTCTTGGTGAAACGGAAGAATGCTCTTGCTCTCTGCCATCTGATTTGTTCAAATCCCAAAAGGAAATTCTTTATTGCTAGATGTGAACAGCACATATCCTGTCCCAGGAATGGAGTGTTAATTACTCTTTCAGCAGAAAGATTGATGTAGTGATGATGGTAGTGGTGGTGGTTTTCTGGAGGCACCAGGGTCACAAGTTAGCCCGTGATATTGTACACTGATGACACAATAGTTATCTATGAAAATAGATCCGGACAGCTGCAGATACAGTCTTCCTGTTCTAAATGATGTTATCGCATCACTAAGGAGAGCTTACCCAATGGAGCTCTGCCCTACAGCAACTACACCTGCAAAAGCTACTTTCCTAAAAAAGGTGTTCCAAGCTCTAGATGAGTATTTGGGGGGGAATTTCGCCAGCTAAAGGAGAAGTGGCAGGTTTTGAGTAGAAAATCAGTATAAAGTGTTCAAAAGTCACTATCCCATTTCGGCAGCTGTTTCAGGCTAAGTTCAAGTATACACCCTAATTCAGAATGGTCCGGAACTTGCTGTGGGAAAACATGGGCCCCTTATGACAGCTACCAGACAGAGTTCCCATATACACACAATTTATCTTGTTCTAGCTCGCCCTTATAGTTCTGCCATCAATCCTTGGAAGATTCAAACGGTAGTGATTTTTCTTCTAAAACACTGTCCTTGAAGTTTATTGCTCTAAACCTTGCCCTGCCTGTCCCCCATACCACTAATAGGTTTGCTGGCATGGAGGAGATTCAGCTAGAGTAAAAGGTGCTTGGATCTTAACCAGTATTTACACTGCCGCTGAGTGTGAGTCTTTCAGAGGCCTCAAAAATGTGCACGGTGTTGATCTACCAATTTCATTTCTAATAATTTTTCCAAAGAAAATAATGAGAGATTTGTGCAAGGATTTAGCTACAAGGATTCTTATTATAGAGTTGTTTTATAACATAAAAATAAGCAAAAAACCTGAATATATAGCTATGTAAAATCTTTAAATAATTTGTAGTGGACCCAAACACTAGAATATTTTGCTATCATTTAATAGCATGAATTTTATCCAACCAGATGGAAAAATATTTGTAGTATAGCAGTGCATGAAAAAAGGCTGGAATGCAGCATTTTGAACTGTATAAACTATAAGGGAGAAAACATTGAAAGGACACACATCCAAACACACTGAGTGGGATTATATGTGAATAATGGACCAACTAATACCTTTTATAGTCTTCTCTTTGCTTAGCTATATTTCCCAAGTAATCTACATATATATGTGTGTGTAAATTTTATATTCAGAAAAGAGAAATTTCCAAAACAATGAAGTAACTTTAGTAGTGTAGATGCCAGTGGTTGGTTGGAAGCTTAGAGCTCTGGGAGAGCAAAGCTGTGTGCGTCACAGATATGTTGCAAATGTGTGTGTATCAACTTTGTAACGTGGTAGGTGGAAATGTGTGCTGTTGCTACCTCTGTGTTAACAAATTACAATGTTTCCTTTCCCTTCAGTGGTTAAAAAAAGATTTTTTGGAGGGAAACTTTGGATGAGTGCTTAATGTTACTAGTGGGTTGAAGCAAAAACTAAGGAATAAAATGTTGGCCAAGGAGTAAAATGTAGGCAATAACACTAAAACTTCCTGCAGGTGCTATGCTCAGAATTTCTGGGAATAAGAACAAAGTTTGACAATTCCTTTGACCCTATGCAGGGACTGACTTTCCCCTGCTCCCAGCAACCCGTTGCCCACACTTCCAGGTGCTAGAGGCACTCATGCCCTGTGGGCTCAGGAAAGTGGGTGACATGGCAGCTGAGGAGTTCAGAATACCCAGCACTAGTCTGTTACGAAGCGTCAGCCCAAATTGCTATGCACTTGAAACATAGCCGGTAGGACTTGAAGCGGTTCAAACTCAGGAGTGGAAGAAATGTTCCTCAGAATGCAATGGCTGAAGTAGAAAATATAAACAACAGGAGACTATGGGAAGGAACAAGAGAATAATTTTAAACTAGGTTTTGGGAGGCAGCAAAGCACTGAAGACATTAACACTGAGTTGGGGGCGCCTGGGTGGCTCAGTCGGTTAAGTGTCTGCCTTGGGGTCAGGTCATGATCTTTGGGTCCTGAGATCAAGCCCCGTGCTTCTCCTTCTCCCTCTGCCCTTCTCTCCATGGGACAGCTTGGGGTCTCTCTCTCTTAAATAAATCAGTAAAATCTTTAAATAAATAAATAAATAGATAAATAGGTAAACAAACAAACTCCCTGAGTCGAATCCCGTCTGTGCCACTTACCTACAGAAAGCCCTTAGGCATATGACCCAAGGCCTCAGCTTCCTCGTGTGTGATACAGAGACACCAGTTGATTCTCCTATTCATGGGAGTTACTTTCTATAAAGTTGCTATACACAGTGAGTTAGTGAACACTGTCACTGAACCATCGTCCCCACGGGAAATACAAGGTTAGGCTCCTGCGAGATTCTGGTCACAATATTTTTGTCCACTTGTCAATACATAGGCTTGTTTTATGTGTGTTTGTTTAAAGACACCTCGCTTAATATTGACTCGTTAACATCGAACTCACAGTCAACAGCCCGTAACCCATGCCTGAACAAAGCTTATCTAACACCCCCACGAGGCAAATCATGGCCTTCTTGTTCTTGGGAACACTGGACAGCATGTCAGCACTTCGCTTGGGGGCCATTTTAAAACAAGGAAATGCCCAACATAAAACACAAAAATGCAAAAAACATAACAAAAGACAAAAAAACAATGCTAACTAGACTGCAAAAGGACACTTGTTTACAAGTATCACTTGTATCACTTCAGTAAGAACTGAAACAAGAAGGCAGAGCATCACCTGGCCCCCCCTCACCTAGGAACGTGTGCATCAGACAACTCACATTTTTGCCTGCTCAGCACCTGGGCCTGTCCACGGTCAACTGCGAAAGGACCACAAGTATTAACTTGTGGTTACAAACAAATTTTAGCAAGTAGGTGAATTTCCAAATACACAAGCCCCACCCACTGAAGATTAATGGTAATAATAGTACCGACTTCATCTTGTAGAGCTAAGTGAGGTATTTCCTGTCAGGCACTTAACACGGCATTTTGTACGTGTATACCGAATGTGTGCTAGAAAAAATGGCTGGGGTTTTCTGTGAAATACTTGCAAGTCCTGTTAAGGTGTTAAGTATCTAACCGGGCATATTCCCACATACTGGAAGAGAATACTCTAGAAAGAGAACTACAAAACAACTTAATGTTAAAATTACCTAATAAACTAGTATGATTTTTTGCCATGACTTTTTTCCAATGCACTTTAAAAAACCACTTAAAATAATACCATCTATATGTTTTCTGTAACAGGTTTGTTGCATTATAATTAAGACCTCTGGGAAACGGGGGAACAAATTAATTGTTTTGCAAGAAAAAGTGCCCTGACAGAGATAATTAACCCTTACTCAGAAGTAAATCGTGCTATTTCCTCAATAAAACCTTAATAGCACTCAGGAAAGGACGCTCCAGTGTAATTTTTTTTAACTGTAAGAACCACCTTGTTTGGCATTTATTTCCACTTGGTTGTAATAATAAACACAAGGGATCCTTTTTATTTGGCATAGAATTTCCTTGCCAGAAAGTAAATATTTGATGATTATGTGAGGAGCTGTAAATGGAATTTCCTGGGAGATCTTCTAAGAAGAAGTTTACCAGCCTAGCCAAATGGATTGAGAAGATTTAGAAGCCAACCTTCCAGGGTGCCTGGGTGGCTCAGTCAGCGAAGCGTCTGCCTTTGGCTCAGGTCATGATCCCAGGGTCCTGGGATTGAGCCCCACATCGGGCTCCCTGCTCAGTGGGGAGCCTGCTTCTCCCTCTGACCTCCCTCCTTACCCCTGCTCGTGCTCTCACACTCTCTTTCAAACAAATAAATAAAATCTTAAAAAACAACAACAACAACAAGAATCTAACCTTCCTTCCAAAGGTGGCCAGGCGAGCATTGTCTTCAAATCCATTCCTCGCAGCTGTACAGCACATGAACCTTTTTCTCTTTAGAGCTTGGAGCTCAAAACTTTGCTGAGCCTTTTCTTGCTGTTGTCATTACCTTGGGTACTCGTAGAGCCCTATCTATTGTATCTGGAACATCTCCCACAGTCATCTCAACTTCCAGACCCGCTCATTCTGCGTTCCTCACTCTGTTTATGGGATCATCATTCTTGCGGTTGCCCGGGCTTGGATTCACCATTTCTTCTTCCACTTCCTGGCCACATGTCAGCGCCATCCAGTGACTTCATCCTGAGCGGCCAGTTTGCAGTGTTTGCCCCATCCACCCCCATCTCTCCATTCCCATTGCCTTTTTCCTACTTGAGTCCCTCAAACTTATTGCCTGTGCCAAGGGACTTGCTTTGTAACCACCCCTCTATGGTCTGCTTCCCCAAAACATTCTACCCATGGCTACCAAATTCACGTTCATAAAGGACTGTCTTATTATCACACCCCCTCTGCCCACAAAATAAAGTGCTAACTCTCCTTTGCTTGGCAGAGAGAACCTTCATGGCCTATCCAAGATCCTCCCTTGCAGCCACATCTCCCATCCCATGATTGCCTTTCAGGAAGCCTGGACCAGGCCAAAACCTCCTCTTGCAGCAGTCTGTCCTTCCATCCAGAAATCCCACCTTTGCTCCTCTCCTGCTACATTCCTTCTGCTTACAGTTCCCTTCCCTACCTCTTGGTTACTCCATGGCTCAAAGTTATGTCAGGCCCCCCTCAAATGCCACCTCCTCTCTGACACCTTGCTTAATTCATTAATTAATTTTGTCTACATTTTGGGAGGGAAATGGGAACTGAAACATTCAAAAGGAATGAAATTTGAGGTGGAGAAATACCGAATATATCCCAAGAGTGTTGTGGGGAGAAAACATGGAGGGCTTTTTCTTGAGTAATCATTTTCAAACTGTCCCCAAATGTGAAGAGTCCACCAGTTGGGGTGCCTCGTCCGACAGACCAGCCCAAGTCTCCTGGTTTGAGCAAAAAGTCTGTAATCTTTGCAGCATGTAAGGAGACAGAGAGAGAGTTCTCAAAGTCCTGTCTCCTTTTAAGATTAGTGCAGGAAACTTTTTTTCAGTGTGTTAACGGGCAGGGGCAGGGGGCTTGACACATTAAGGAACTGATACATATTTTGTTCCTTAGGCACTTCTGTTCCACTGGGCATGCTTAGCATATCAACACGCTAGTGCATAGGTTGTATGTTCCAAAAAATGGAAAACCCCACCCATGGAAAGAGATCTTAGTGTTGTCATGAGCTAAAGGTAACTTTAGGGTGACTCAAGGGGCTTCTGCCCAGGTCCTCAGCTCCAGTCCAGCTCAAACTGGCTCATGCAAGGGGGGTATCCCGTGGAACACCTGCCATGTATCTCCTTGGTGGGAACTTCTTGTTCTGCAGACTCATTCTTTCCCTGCTTTTGTCCCTTCTCTCTCCTTCCCTTTGTGGATAGCTTTCAGCCCTCTGATCTGAGTAACTCCCCATTAATTAGGGCCTAGCTAACAAAATACAACCTTTCTCATTTTTCTTCAAGGAATCATTTTCTGTAAGGGAACAGAAGAACAATGCCCCTTTCATTTTTTTGGATACATTTTATTTATTTATTTATTTGAGAGAGAGAGAGCAAGCAAGAGAGCACAAGCAGAGTGAATGACTGAGGGAGAACAAGACTCCCTGCTGAGCAGGGAGCTCAAGGTGGGACTCGATCCAGGGACTATGGGATCATGACCTGAGCCAAAGGCAGCCACTTAATTGAGTGAGCCACCCAGGAGCCCTAACAATGCTCCTTTTAAAGGGCATTTCTCTAATCTATGGAGGGGGATCCATCCTTACCTAATATTTTAGATAAAATGGAAGACTGTTCTGGCTCTGAAAACACAGTTACAAAGCTGCAGGATTTCTGATGAAAGGGTTCATGGTTAGGTAATTGATGTGGTAAAAAGACCATCTCCATTCCTGGAGGGAACCAATGGCATGGTATAAAGTGAGGACCTGAAATGCCTCAAGGCAAGGTGGGCGTGTGCATACGGAAGAACCGAAACTTCCAGTTGCTGCCTGGCAAGCATCACAGTCTGTAGAAAAGGGCAAGATGGAGAAAGAAATCAAATGGAAAGCACCGTGTTTGAGAGGTTGCTGGGGTCTGAATGCTTGTGTCCCCCTAAATTCATACATTAAAATCCTAACCCGCAAAGGTGATAGTATTCGTAGGTGGAGACTTTCAGAGGTGCTTTGAAGGGTGAAGCTCTCCGAATGGGATTAGTGCCCTATAAGAGAGGCTCCTGAGAGACCCCTTCGCCCTTCCTCCATGTGAGGACACAGCGAGAAGGGGCCAGGTGTGGACTGGAAAGAAGGCTTTCACCACACAGCGCTGGAGCTCACCGACTTCCTGCCTCCAGAAGTGTGAGAAATAGGTGTCTGTTGTTTGTAAGCCCCTAGTCTGTGCTATTTTGTTATAGCAGCCCACAGACCAAGACAGAGGTGTTTTTCCATTTTTAGCTAATGGCTCGGAAGTAGAACAAGTTATATAAGAGAAACTTCTTACATGTACCAGTTACTAGGTTGAGGGAATTAATTCTTCACATCACTTTAAAAATATCTCTCAGATATATATTGAGATATAAAGACCACAATGGCAATGGTCATTATTTCGGGGGTAGTGGAATCACTATTTTTGTCTGACTGTAGTTTTTCACTCTTTCATAACAAATACTGTTAACCTCCAGAACAGTGGTTTCTCAATCTTGGCTGCATCCCATAATCACCTCGGAAGCATTGCTTTAAATGTCTAAGTCCCACCCCCAGGGATGCTGGTTAGTCTGTGGTAGGACCCAGGTGTCAGTGTCCTTTAAATGTCCTCTAATGAGCAGACTGGTTGAAGACACTGCTCACAAGTCCTTTCCTCCCCATCCCACCCCTTCACTGTATCAGAAGATGGAAGATCGTTCAGATGTTAGAGATAGAGACGAAAGGGTTTAAATGAGCAAATCTGCTCTCTGCTCTCCTCCGGCAGGTGGAATGGTTTCTTGTTCCACAGAACTGCAAATTCCCAGACTTAACGTGTGTACAGTGGGGCAAGTCAGACTGCAAACAGCATGCCTCGTTCCAGGCCAGTCACAGTAAACAGCCTTGGGGAAGCCTGCCCTCCAATGAGTTCAACCCAGCTCCCGCTCTCTGCACAGGTGTTTGGAGCTAAAGCCCAACGAAAGAGAATGTAATTCTTTCCAGCCAGATGTGTCTGTTATTCCCTGGAATTAGGTCTCTCTCGGTAGCCTCAGGAGAAAATGAGATAGATAGCTGGGTCAACAAAGGATTCAGAAATTTGTGTTCCTTAATCAAATACAGGTCTCCCCGCTCTCCCGAAGCTTGCCTTATGCCACTTTGCTTTTATGAAAGACCTACGTTAGTACCTGTTTTTGCTAACCCACAGAAATTTGGGGAGGATTTTCACTTTTACAAAGTGGTAGTTGCTTCTTTGCTTCACATCATTTCGGTTTACGGAAGGTTTCCTAGAAATCTCGCTTATGGATAGTAGGGAAAACCGGTACCGCCTAGTGTCAACCCGTGAAACCTTGACTTCTCACCACATGTTTTGTTTTTGTAATAAAAAATAATTTAAGGTAAAAGAAAATTACTGCTTATTTCAGTTACCAGCAAATAATCCAGGGGAAATCAACCATTCTCTGGCTATTGATGGTCCTAAAGTTCTATTCATTTCACTGAGCAGTTTTTTATTAGGTAGGTTTAAGGGAGGTAGTATGTGAAGGAAAATGATGGAGGGAATAAAGAGAAGCTTCAGTGCTGTTGGTAGAATCTGGGCTAATGACCCGATGAGCATGAAGGATGGAATAAAATAAGGGAAAGAAACTGCGTTTTCATCAAGAGAGTATGAAGATATGGAGGAGGGGACCCTCTACAGCAATTATTATAGAGAAAAAAAACACTCCAGGCCCTTTGCTGGCAAATGACTCTATGGAATGTGGAGCCTGTGACCTAAACACCAAGCCAAAAATTGCCCGATGCTCTTTCAATACTAAGCGCCCAATATACTCTACCAGAATCTAAACACTTATGTGAGCGTTGTTTGCCTAGAATTTTGAGTCGCCAAAAACTGCTTAAAATAAGTGGGCCTCTTATGTTCCATAAATGAGTGAAACCTTATGATAATTGTCTTTCTCTGCTTGATTTATTTCGCTTAGCATTATCTCCTCCAGTCCCGTCCATGTTGCAGCAAATGTTGAGAAATCATTCTTTCTGATAGCTGAGTAATATTCCATTGTATATATGGACCACATCTTCTTTAGCCATTCATCTGTTGAAGGGCATCTCAGCTCCTAATAAGTCAAGCAGAGAAAGACAATTATCGTATGGTTTCACTCATTTATGGAACATAAGAAGTAGGAAGATCAGTAGGAGAAGAACGGGAAGAAGAAAGGGGGGTAAAGAGAAGGGGGAATGAACCACTAGAGACTATAGACTCTGGGAAACAAACTGAGGGCTTCAGGGAGGGGGGAATGGGATAGACTGGTGATGGGTAGTAAGGAGGGCACGTATTGCATGGTGCACTGAGTGTTATATACAAGTAATGAATCATGGAACTTTACACCAAAAACTAGGGATGTACTATATGGTGACTAACATAATATAATAAAAATAAATAAATAAATAAATAAATAAATATGTGGGAAAAAAATAAAAATAAGTGTGCCATCAGCCTGAATTTGAGAATTTTCCTATTTCCAAATGTCCAAAGAGTATTTTTGACCTGAATATACGACAGTTATGTGACTTCTCTCTACCATTTATATTCTTCAGGTTGACCCATTTTCCTCCATATAATTTGTCTGAAATCCTTTAGATTTTTTTATGTTCGATAAGAATAATGAATGTAATATTACCATTTATTAGACATTTGTATACTTCAGGTGCTGTCTTAAATACTTCCCAGATACTATTTCAGGTGAAGTAGGTGCTGTTTTCTCCATTTTTTTTTAAGATTTTATTTATTTATTCGACAGAGATAGAGACAGCCAGCGAGAGAGGGAACACAAGCAGGGGGAGTGGGAGAGGAAGAAGCAGGCTCATAGCGGAGGAGCCTGATGTGGGGCTCGATCCCAGAACGCCGGGATCACGCCCTGAGCTGAAGGCAGACGCTTAGCGACTGCGCCACCCAGGCGCCCCATATTTTCTCCATTTTGAAGATGAAAGTCAAGTGACTTAACCAGACCTGTGTGTCTCTGGTAAACAAACATGAATCATGGGGCCCCTGGTGGCTCAGTCGGTTAACTGTCTGCCTTCAGCTCAGGGGACGATCTCAGCATCCTGGGTTTGAGCCCACGTTGGTCTCCCTGCTCAGTGGCGAGTCTGCTTCTCCCTCTCCTGCTGCCCCTTCACCTACTTGCACGCACTCTCTCTCAAATAAATAAGTGAAGTCTTAAAAAAACATGTATATATGGATCATATTAATTGCAGTAGCCCAAGTCTCTGGATTAAATTAATGAATACAATCTTCCCTAACATAATGGAATCATACTCTACAGAAAAACTGGAAAGTAACCCAAAGTTTTCCCAATAAATAAAAAATTCATAGAATATTAGCAAAATCATTTTAATTGCTTTTGAAAAGAAAACTAAGAACCCAGGAGGGAAAAAATACCTTCCATAGTGTTGCACACAAAATGACATATGTTAGACATAGGCAACTTTTAATTTTCCCAATGATCCTATGAGATAAATACTAATATCCCCATTTTAGAGGCTCTGGAGAGGTTGAATAAATTTACCCTAAGTCACAGAGCTATTCACGGTGGGAGTTTGAATTCAAATCTACAACTACGGAACTCTCCTATTTGAGTCATCAACTTCTATAATGGCTCCCAGGTAGTTAATGACAGAGCAAGTATTAGAATGGGGGAAAGATCATGTTACTGCAAAATCAGGGTCTTGTTTAGGGAAAAGTTGAAACATTCAGGGAAACAGCATTTCTCTTTTCTAAACCCGGGCACACGGAGTAGCCCTGTGGGTTTGGTGGGGTCATGCTTTGAGGTTCACCAAAGTCAACGGCCCTATAGGATGTCCCTGAGATCAGATGAATGAGATGGGGAAGGTGGAGGGGAAGAAACTCGTTGCTCAATAGATTTCATCATTTGCTTCCTAAAACAAAGACCCAAAGTTTAACACAGTGAAATCATTATAAAGAGGAGGCAGACACGTCAGGCCTTCAGGGAAGTGCGGCCTCTCAATATCCACCCGCAGCCATGGCGAAGGAGTCAGAGAAGCTTAAAGGGGTATTGGTGTAATTTGATACTCTTATTTTTGTTCCCCGGTTGTTCCTCTTATTTTTAAACCCCTCTATGCGATGAAAAAAGTAATGATGAACTATGTAGACAAAATACAAGACACTATGTTCTTCATCAGCTTCTCTTTTAAAAGCAGAGCTTCCATCCAAATGAGGCTTTGGTACAACTCTACCAAGAATCATATGAGTGCACCCTGAGAAGCATGTGTCAGAGGAAGTGGACTTTGTTGTCAACCCTGAATGTCTGAACTCTGACACTGAACAATTTGGATGTGATTCAAAGAAAGTTCATGGTGTTGAGAGAATACAGTTCTGTAATAATGCAGGGAACCCTGAAAATCTATCTCCCTTCTGATGCAAGGTTAAATGAGGGGCTGAAATTCTGTGACTTAGGACACTGAAAAAAATAAAGTTCAGACTTGGCAGTTCTTCCCATTTCCTTCTAAACTAAACTGGCTGCTCTTCTGGGTGCAATCATTTTGTTTTAATTTTAGAATTTAAAAAAAAACCTTATTTGTATATAGTGAAAACAAAGACTTTAGAGAGATGTCTGTGCTCTGTGCTTGGTTGGTGATTTTTATATGTATTTATTTCCAACCCACCGCTCTGAATTTAGACATTGCATCCAACTTCACTTTCTTGCAGATTCTTTAAAACAGAAGAGTAGAGAAATAACAAAAGCTGGCCCTGATTCAAAATCCTCTTTGAAAAGTGGTAGTAAGCATACTGAATCGTTTGGTAAGGAGAGATGAAATATGATGATTTCCATCACCTGCGAGATACGATGCATCCTCCAAAAGTGAGAGTATAACTAACTTGACCCAATTGAAAATGTTACAGATAGCCTATGTCAATTCTCCATTACCCCAACTCTAAGGCTGAGTCAATGTCTTTACTTCAACATTAAGCACAGAAAAGGCCAGGAAGGACCTGTTTATTTAGGTATCTGGACAAAGGGACAAGGAGAAATTACCCCTTCCCTAATCTCCTAATGCCGGTCCTCAAGTAAAGGAGTTTCATGACCTGAGACTTAGTCCCCAGATGGATTAATTGAAAGCGCACGGGAAAGTTACGTTAGCTCGTTCTCTCCTCTGGAATTAGTACCTGACCAGGAAGGCAATATTTAGCCACTTGGCTTGTTCTCTGTGGGGGAGTTTTAGTGTCTGATTGGATCACAAACAGACTGTGGGCAAGTCAGTTATGCAAGAAAGAAGCCCCACCGTCTGGCCACCCTTATAAGTTTTCTTTCAGTGCGTCCTCCCAGCCCCGTCCATTAGGTCAAGGCTAGCTTTCCATCGGTCTTTATTTCCTAAGCTTTCCTGTATACTTGGGAAGAAAAGATTTGGCAAGAGTGGAAATCAAAATATTTCTCTAGACAGTGCAACATCATCTGTAATCCATTCCACCGTTTTAAGCCAAAGCACACTTGCTTAATAAGCCCTGTGCTTCTCTTTTTCATTGTAAGGGAGAAAATATAACAGTGTTCTCTGCTGGAAAAGCTTTGTACACAGTCTGACAATTGCTGCAGCTTTTTCTTCTCAGCTCACGAGCTTAGATAATGATTAACAGAATTTTCACATCTGTTTGTCGAGAACTTTTGCAAATACGTCATGATTCCTTTTAGTGATCTTATTAATCAATTTATAACTCAAGCTAGAGCTTCATTGTGTCCAATGTATTTGGCATTTGTAATATAACACTATATAAAGTATCTCTTAAGTCTACTAGGTTCTATTTGTCTCCAGACCAATCATTTCTTTTTGATATGACCTCACTAACATAAGCAATGAGATATAATAACCAGAATGCTTTCTGTTAGCCCCAGTGGAGAGGAAAATGTGTAGGTTTTCAGGACTATAATAAGAAAGCTGGACAAGCATAAAGCTATGTAAGAGACACTCCTTTAATTTACACCAGGGTTTTGTGAAAAAGGTAAAGAAATACACCGTGTTGAGTTGAGAATGACTATTCTCCATTATAGTTGGTAATTAAGAGTAAGGGAGAGTTGAAGTGGGGATGAATTTCAGAGTAAAATATGTTCAGGGAATGTGGGAATAGGTGAGGAAATCATGGGAGATGTCATTGATCCCTAAGATGCTATCACAGTGGGGAAAAATCAAGGGCATGATACTTTCAAAGTCCCACTGGGGTGTAAAAGACGTCTCAGTTTAAGTGTAAATATGCCATGTTGTACTCTTGATTTCTTAATGAAAATTGAATGTCACGTTCTTCTAACTATTGCTTCTTGGGAAAATTATTGCTAGCTACTTTTTCCATTCAAGAACTGATAGTTAGGGGCGCCTGGGTGGCACAGCAGTTAAGCGTCTGCCTTCGGCTCAGGGCGTGATCCTGGCGTTATGGGATCGAGCCCCACATCAGGCTCTTCTGCTATGAGCCTGCTTCTTCCTCTCCCACTCCCCTGCTTGTGTTCCCTTTCTTGCTGGCTGTCTCTATCTCTGTAGAATAAATAAATAAAATCTTTAAAAAAAAAAAAAAAGAACTGATAGTTTAACAATGTGTGTTGAAAGAACTGTAGGAAATCCAGACCAGCACTGTTCCTGGCCGTTCTTCATTTCCTCCCTCCTCCTATCTCTCCTCTGGCAGTTACTTCTCGGTTTCTTTCATTGCCATGTTCGAGTCAATCATGAAGAGACTGTGTATTTTATGCTTTATTTTGATGCGTTAATCCTATTTCTGAAAAGGCAATAACTCAGTGAAAGAGAAAAATCCACAGCCCAAACAAGATGGATATCCAAACAAGTACAATAAGTAAGTGACAAAAACTATAGAGTTGGTCTTAGGAATTTTCTCTTGCTATCTAATCCTGAGAGGAAAATTAATTCACCTTTTTTTTAAAGATTTTATTTATTTGTTTAAGACAGTGAGTGAGAGAAAGCGCAAGAGGGGGGAGGATCAAAGGGAGAAGCAGACTCCCCGCTGAGCAGGGAGCCTGATGTGGGGCTCAATCCTGGGAGCTGAGCCAAAGGCAGACGCTTAACCGACTGAGCCACCCAGGTGTCCCATTTCACCTTTATGCCTCATTTGTCCATTTGTAAAAATCTTGTAATATTTGTGTGTGTTTCTGCTTTTTAAAAGTCATAATAAATGGAATTATGTAGCTAGTATTTGCCATTTACGATGCAATTGATTGTACAGAAACATCTGGTAAGGCAAGAGTACTTACTCTCCCATTAAAGAGATGAGTAAACTGAGGTTACAGAGATCATGGTTTTGCCAGGGTCACGTCTTCTGATTTATATACCCTGGGTTCTCATTCTACACGATACTGCTTCTAAGGAGTGTTTATTAATCACCAAGTTTTTTTATGTCACTGAGGGACCAGTATCTACTTTTTAAACCAATAGGCTATAGGAAAATGCATGGAAGATTTGTCTTGGCATCTGAAGTAAAAAAAAGAGGTAGGTAGATTTCTTAGCTCAGGCTGCTATATAAAATACCATAGACTGGGGGGCTGAAACAACAGAAATGTATTTTTCCACAGTTCTGGAGGCCAGAAGGTCCAGGATCAAGGTCTGTCAGGGCTTAGTTCCCAGTGAGAGCTCTCTTCCTGGCTTGCAGATTGTTGCCTTCCCCCTGTGTCCTCACACACAGTGGAGAGATGGGGAGGTGAAGAAGGGGAGGGAGAGAGAGAGAAAGAGAAAGAGAGAGAGAGTACTCTGCTCTCTCTTCATCATCTTATGAGACACCAATCTCATCAAGTGGGTCCACTCCCCATGACCTCATTGAAACTTAATTATGCCTCACAGTCCCCACCTCCAAATACCATCATATTTGGTGTTAGGGCTTCAATATTTGAATTTTGGAGGGACTTAATATTCAGTCCATAACATAGATGTAAGGCAAACGTGTCTGCATGCTAGATTACAGAACATAATAATTACTAGAAGAGTAGAATTATAAGGTGAACTCACATCACCTAACAAATTTTTTTCTTTAAAGAAGACAAATGGGGGGGCGGGGATAAAGTGATCTGCCTAACTATGGTCAACTTGTCATTTGTATTTCATTTTCTCCCATTTTCGTGCCACAGCTCCAAATTAAACTCATACCTACATGTACTGTATTTCTTCCCTCCCTGTGAAATCCCTCAGCTTCCAGCAAGCTGACTTACACCTTCACCGTCACACTGGACTGCATACTTAGCCAAGCCCATCCTCCAGAAAAGAACCAGTGAGACCCTGATTTCTCCAGGAACCATTCCCTGAACCCCCAGACTGGTAGAACTGAGATCTCATCCAGAGGCTACCCCTCCTGAAGGGAAGATGAGCTCAAAGCCCCTCTGACAGACAATGGAAATCCCCTGCCCCACCTCCCACCCCAGGGATCCCCTTGAAGTCCAGGAGTGCTCATGTTCTAGTTGACTCCACCTTCAAGTTCTTGGAGCCACTGCAATGGCTCATCTTGGGGAATGCCTTGCTGATCTGTGCTGCTCAGAACTGTGTTAGCTCGGACGTGGTGTTGAGATTTCCTCCTCGATATCCATTAAGCACCACCTCACTCAAGACATTCATGTGACTGGCAGTTTGGAAAGACAGAGGGATTTATTGGGTACCTTTGACAACGGCTTAATATCAGCTGTCAGCAGTGCCTCATGGCAAAGCCTCCTGTCTTCTTCCTTTGCTCCCTTCTTCCAGCCACCAGCTCAACTACCAAGTCTAGCTAGCCACTTCCCCCACTGGAAAGTTCAACTATCTTTTCTGTTTCCTTGGGTTCTTGTCTTTTTTGAAATTTTATTTATTTATTTTAGAAAGACGGGGAGAGAGCACAGGCAGGAAGGGCAGAGGGAGAGGGGGAGAGAGAGAATCAATCCCAAGCAGACTCAAGCCCTACACAGGGCTGGATCCCAGGACCCTGAGGTCATGACCTGAGCTGAAACCAAGAGTTGGACATTTAACCGATAGAGCCACCCAGGCGCCCCTGTTTCCTTGGCTTCTGCTAAGTCATGCCCTCGTCCCACATTATCACTCACCTTCCACTTAGCAACTCTGGGGCTTGCTGTAAAGAAGGACATGCTCCCCACCATTTGACCAGGTTCAATCTATGGGCTGAGAGCAACGAGACCCTCTGATTCCAGCCACAGTGTTTCTGGCATCTCTACTTCGTTTAATGCGGGTCATCACTTTCCCAAACTTCTAAAAGTCATCCCAGCAGAGTATTAACAGTCTTCTGGGTCCCGTGCCAGGATGCCGTTTACTGTGTCACCAGAGTATCTCTATGGTGACAACCTCCCCCTTGCCTAGATTTCTCTTCTGACCCTTCGATTCAGCATACCCGGGATCCACTCCCAGGCAAATGCTTCCGGTTCCTGCTAGTACAGGTTACCAGATGCTGTTGCACTTTTGGCAAATAATTCCTCTCCTCCTGCAGCAAGTCCTGCACATCCACAGTCAGGATCCACTGAGATTTCACGTTAAATACTGACTGGTGTCCAAAAGGGGAGGTAGAGGCAGATCTTAAGGAGGGTAGGCACTGTTTTTAAAAGGCCCGCCCCATTTAAGGCTTTTGCAGTCTTCAAATAAAGAGGAGCGTGGCGGGGTCTATCCCCAACAAGAGGCCATGGGCAGGGAAGTTCAGGAGACTCTAGCCAGACACTGCATCTCAAGTTTCACAGCCTCATCCCTTCGCTATCGGCACCTTGACCTTGGTGTAGGAAACCTGTCTCAGCTGAGAATTAAGCATCCTCTGAAGGTCTGTCATTTACAATGCAGTCCTGTGCCTGAACGTGAGCTTCCTCTGCCTGTGAACGAAGATAATTGAGGCTAGAGTTTGGGTGTGCTGGCAGGGATCTTTTTAAATGTGCACAGAAGCTCTCTGATCCTCACGCTTCCCTGTAAAAATTGAGATTAACCAGAGCCTGCCCTTCTCTGTCTTCGTGTATCAATAGTGTCCAGCAACAGCCATACAACTCCACTGTCTTAAGAGCTCAAAAATCATTAGCCTATTCATTTCAAATTCAAAGTTTTCCTTGAAAGTTAAGGTTTCCAAAGCTTGATTCTTCCTTTATTCTGTTAATATGCTGTATCATATAAATAAAAATAAGAAAGGGAACTATAAGGTATGATCTGGTATGCAATAATGAAAGTCCCTAAATCTCTGGGTGCAAATATAAATGATTCTTTAACTCTTAATTTTATTTTATTTTTATTTTTTTTAAGTAGGCTCCATGCCCAGTGTGGAGCCCAAAGCAGGGACTGAATTCATGACCTTGAGGTCAAGACCTGAGCTGATATCAAGAGTCAGACGCTTAACTGACTGAGCCACCCAGGTGCCCCGATTTAACTCTTAATTTTAAATCAAGGCATTTTCTTTGAGTAACTTCATAGTCCAACTACAATTCATTAACTACAGAATAGATCCTGTCTAAAGTATGATGGGCACAATTTCTTAAATTTTTTGTTAGCAGTAAATGAACAGAATGATTTTAGTTTATGTTCTCAGTTCTATATTTTAAATTGAACAATAGAGCCACAGAAAATATAAACCATTATATGATAACATCTACAGAAAAAAAAGAATGTGAGGCACCCGGGTGGTTCAGTCATTAAGCGTCTGCCTTCAGCTCAGGTCATGATCCCAGGTCCTGGGATCAAGCCCCATTTCGGGCTCCCTGCTCCGCTGGGAGCCTGCTTCTTCCTCTCCCACTCTGCTTGTGTTCCCGCTCTCTCAATGGCCATCTCTCTCTGTCAAATAAATAAAATCTTTAAAAAAAAATGTCTTTTGTTAAATGTTGACAGATTTGTGCCTCAATACTCTGTCCTATATCTTAAAAGGTGTCTTTTTCTTAATTATAACCTTAAAAAAAAATCACATCCCAAAACATGTACAAAGGAAGTCCCAGAAAGAAAGGCAAGAGAGAAGGGGAAAAAGAGTATTTGAGACAAAAATGTTTGAAAGTTTCCCAAATTTGATGAATAACATTAATCTGCACGTCAGAGAAGCTCAATGAACTCCAAGTAGGATGAAAATAACACTGTCTCCAACTTTGTTGGAGATTTATTGTTCAACTTCGTTTAACTGTGTGAATAAAATTTCAAACTTAAGATGATTTTCTTCTAAGAAATTCTTATTTGTAATTGAATTACTTGTTTATTTTTGTCTTTACTATGTCACTTCGTGAGGAAAGATTGTGTTCTGATAGTGTGTGGGACAGGAAGAGGCTATAGAAACTTAGATCAATCTAATGTCTAAAATCTAATGTCACAATGGGGAGGGGTGGGGAGAGGAATAGGAAAAATGCCATCTTCTAAATCCATATGTTATAAGAGTATAAAATGAGGGGCACCTGGGTGGCTCAGTCTGTTAAGCATCTGCCTTTGGCTCAAGTCATGATCCCAGGGTCCTGGGATCAAGTCTCACATCAGGCTCCCTGATCAGCAGGAAGCCTGCTTCTCCCTCTCTCTCTCCCTCTGCCTCTCCACCTGCTTGTGGTCTCTCTCTCTGCCAAATAAATAAAATCTTTTAAAAAGAAGATTATAAAATGAAAGTAAATGACAGCATTAATGTGCATGCATGTGGAATCAAAATCTGAGTTAAATTCTGCCTAAGGTTGAATTTTTTTAATATTCTATAAGCTCATGGGCCATGTCTCATTTGCTTAGCAGTGTTTCTGTCAAGCTGCTAGTCATGGCCTAGAAGTCTAATATTTTGTTAAAGTTTTAGAAGACCCTTTATTAGGACAATTTTAGGGGTAATAAATTTAAATAGAACACAAAATTAGGAATTTTTATGTTGCAAAATTGTTTTTGAAAAGGGTTCATAAATCTTATACGTTATAAGACACAGAGAGCTAAAAGCCATATACTGCCTTGAAAAGCTGTAATTCAAAATAAGATCATTCAAATAAAAAACCAATTTTTTTCCAAATTACGAAGAATATTTAAAGAAGCTGAGTGATTAACTTTTAGCCTTTCTAATTTATCTTGATTTTAATTTCACCAAAAATATTTAAAACTGTGGAGAATATTGTAGAAAATATTTTTGTTGATTTTTTTACTTTAAAAAATCCAACGTATTAAAAACTTAAAAGAATAGTATAAAGATCCTTTATACCTTTTGCTCAGTTTTACCAACTGTAAATAGTTTATACATTTGTTTTCTCATTCTGTCTCTCTCACACACCTATGTATACATAATTTTTTTCTGAACTAATTGAGAATAAATTGCAAATGTGACTCAAAATATTTTGTGGCTATTTCCTAAAATACAAAGACACTGTTCTATATAATCACAGCACCACCATCTATAAATGAGATTAACACTGATCTATTATAACCATCTAATCCGCAGTACCCCATTCACATTTTGTCAAATTTTACAATAATTCCATTTGTAGAAAAAAAATTTCTACAGGTTCAAGATCAAATCCAAGGTCACGTGCTGCTGTTAGCTGTGAACTTTTTAGAATCCTGTGATTCAAAACAGTTCTTCCACCTTTCTTTGACCTCCTTGAACTTAATATTTTTTGGTGAGAACCTGACATAATTTGGTGATAACTTGACAGTTATTTTCTGTAATATTCTTTAATTTTGATTAATAAAATGAGATACATTTTTTCTAAATATTAGCAGACAGAAATTTCACACTATTATAAAATATCAGCACTCTCTCTATGCCCTATATCTCACCTCAGTGCTGCTGTTTAAACAAGAAAGAGAAGAAAAAGAAGGAAGGTGAAAGACAATTAAATCAATAAAAAAATCTTCAGAACAAGAAAAATAACTTCCAGGGGCGCCTGGGTGGCACAGCGGTTAAGCGTCTGCCTTCGGCTCAGGGTGTGATCCCGGCGTTATGGGATCGAGCCCCACATCAGGCTCCTCTGCTGGGAGGCTGCTTCTTCCTCTCCCACTCCCCCTGCTTGTGTTCCCTCTCTCGCTGGCTGTCTCTATCTCTGTCAAATAAATAAATAAAATCTTAAAAAAAAAAAAAAGAAAAAGAAAAAAAGAAAAATAACTTCCTATTGCCACAACATTTTATTTAGGCCATAATAATCTCTCATAAATATTAAATCTTAAATCTAATCTGGTAAAAAAATAAATAAATAACCAATATCTATTCATAAATAGGGCCCTCTAGTAAATAGTTCAATGTAGCTAGGTATCTAATGTCTTTTTCTAGACTTGAAATTCTGGCTTCATCTTTGTAATTTGCATAGTCTAAAGCTTTTGCAAAACCAAACTATGAATGTCTGTCACCCAATGTCCCCATAGAGAAGTTTTCACTCTATTAGAATTCACCTCTTTTACTTCTTCATTGTCTGATTTTCAGCTAGTGTCTTAACAGTTTAACTGTTCAGCATCTCAGTTATTTCATGATTGTAGTGTCATTCTATTATCATTTATTTTGTTACTCATTTCTCAATAAATGTAATTTAGTCAGCAAATAAACTTCTCTTCCATGCAAACATTGAGCATTCATAATTATAAAAATTATTTTCTGGGTGCAATTTTCCATTATGGATTTGTAGCATCAGACTACAAATTTTTGAGACTTATATACACAAAATCTAGGAATGCATTTGTAGCAATGACATCATCACATTTCCCTCATATAAACATTCACATTTTATTATTTTAAAAAATTATATGGTGATTTGGGGCACCTGGGTGTCTCATTTGGTTGAGCATCTGACTCTTGGTTTTGGCTCAGGTCGTGATCTCAGGCTTGTGAGATCAAGCCTTATGGGGATCTGCACTGGACAAGAAGTCTGCTTGAGATGCTCTCTCCCTTTCCCTCTGCCCCCACTGCTTGTGCTCTCTCTCCCTAAAATTAATAAATAAATCTTTATTTTTTTATTTAAATTCAATTATTCAACATCTAGTGTATTACTAGTTTCAGAGATAGAGTTCAGTGATTCATCAGTTGCACACAACACCCAGTGCTCAATACATCACGTGTGCTCCTTTATGCCCATCACCCAGTTAGCCCAACCCCCCACCCTCCTTCCCTCCAGCAACCCTCAGTTTGTTTCCTATAGTTAAGAGTCTCTTATGATTTTATTTATTTATTTATTTATTTATTTATTTATCTGATGGAGAGAGAGACAGCCAGCTAGAGTGGGAACACAAGCAGGAGGAGTGGGAGAGGAAGAAGCAGGCTCCCAGCAGAGGAGCCGATGTAGGGCTTCATCCCAGAACGCTGGGATCATGCCCTGAGCCGAAGGCAGATGCTTAACGACTGAGCCACCCAGGCGCCCCAAGAGTCTCTTATGATTTGTCTCCTTCTCTGATTTTGTCTTATTTTATTCCCCCCCTTCCCCTATGATCCTGTTTTGTTTCTTAAATTCCACGAGTGAAATCATATGATAATTATTTTTCTCTGATTGACTTATTTTGTTTAGTGTAATATCTTTAGTTCCATCCACGCCATCATTGCAAATGATAAGATTTCATTTTTTTTGATCACTGAGTAATATTCTATTGTATATATAAATAAGTAAATCTTCAAAAATAAGAACATAAAAATAAAATTATACAGTGATTCGATCAACATGACAATGATTGTTTAGGTTCTCATTTCTTTCATGAATCCTGTGGTTTGTGATATATGACTCACTGATTCAATTCACCAAGATTTTGTAAAAATCTTTAACATATTAGCTCTGAATCACATGGAATTTTTATAAATTAGAATAATATTTTAACTAACTTAAAGGATATAGGTTAGCTCCTTGAAATTTCCCTTGTAACTGATATGTATTCTCCTTTTTTTCTATACAGATTTATCATACAGCTCCATATGCCCAAAAGATGGAATAATATAACAGACAAGAATTTTTAAGGCAATTTTACCCAACACTCCTGTTTGGAAGGCAATTGAGAGGAGCACAGAGAAACTAAGTGTCCAGGTTTCCTGACATCGATTCTGCAAACTTGCTACACTACACCCAAAGGGACCTGCTGTCTTCATAAAGATGATGTCTTATGCCAAAACAAAACAAAACAAAAAAACTGGCACAGAGTATGTTCTGTATGTCTTTGACAGAACACAGAAGCATCCTCTATTTGGGAAGGCTGAACTCCTCATTGTGAATACGGTTTGGAGAGGACTGAGATGATAGCTGATTGTAATAGACATCACAGCCAGATCAGGCTCATATACAGGTGAGCTGCCCAGGTGTTACTAACAACCTTCCTTAGCTTCACCCTTAAATAAATATGTAACATATATTTCATGAATGTCCATTTGAACAGTCAGCAAATGATTAAGAGGGCCCACATGTTTCCATCTAACCCTGTGGTATTTGAGATCATTTCCTGTACTGGGGGCAAAAATAGAAATGAGATGCAATTTTAACTAGCCATTTAAGAAAATTTTTTAAAGATTTATTTATTTGAGAGAGAGAGAAAGAGCATGAGTGGGAGGGACAGAGGGAGAAGGAAAGAGAATCAGAAGCAGATTTCGGGCTCAGTGCAGAGCCCGACGTGGGGCTCGATCTCACCACACTGAGATCATGACCTGAGGTGAAACCAAGAGTCAGACATTTAACTGACTACAACACCCAGGTGCCCTGCCATTTAAGACATTCTAATCAGACCTTCCACAAGCTTTAACCAAATAAACAAATCCAATGTGAATTTTAAAAATTGTCTGAGAATTTAAAAAGCAAGGAAAGGAAATGGGAGACAGAGCAGAATAGGGATATAAACATAACATAGAACAACCAGACAAGACATGGAAATTTTAATCAAGAAACTTGCTGTTGTGTACAACTGCAATTGGTTCATTTACTAACAGATGAGACTTGCCTTTGCTGAATTGATGTGAACAAAATGTTTCCTTCTGTGTCGCACAGATGATATACAGAGGAAGCAAAGTCATAATTTGCTTATAAGAAGAGTTACATCAACATCATGGTGGCAAAAGATATCCCTCATTTTTGTCCCCCCAACAACAAAAATTCAGCATCCATGAACAAAGGTGTCTTTGAGGTCACTGTGGGATCCAGCACCATCTGCTAAGGGATCAAGGAGAAGTCTCACTCACCAGTGCATCAGGCAATAGGCCGATGGACCTCGGTGCAAGCTGTGGATCCTGTAGTGGCACGTGAACTGGCTTCAGCCCCTCTTGGATGTGGTCCAGAAGCTCCTAGAGAACACCGACTTAGACAATCACCCATGTGTAAGAGAGCCTTTGTTGAAATCCAGGTTGACAGAGAAGGGTCAGCACACTCCCGCAGCAAAAAATTAAAGAGTTCCACTGCCTTCAAGTTGACAGTGAAGACTGGAGGAGATGACTAGTACTTCTGATATGAGGATAACATTGCAAAGTTTGAAGGAACAGGAAAAACCAAGGTAACATGATACTACCAGAAGATCACAGTAAGCTTCCTATAACTAAACTCAAACACACGAAGATCTGCAGTGTACCAGATAAATAATTCAAAATAGTTATTTTAAGGAAATTCACTAAGCTACAAGAAGACAAAGACAATTCAACAAACTCAGGAAAACGATAAGGATTACAATGAGAAATTTAACAAAGAGATAAAAATCGCAAAAAAGAACCAAACAAATTCTGGAACCGAAGAGTACGATACATGAAATGAAAAATGTAATAGAAAGCATCAACAACTTGATCTAACAGATAAAAGAATCTGTGCGCTTGAAGACAGGGACTTAAAACTTATCCAGTCAGAAAAGAACAAAGAAATAAAAATGAAAAGGAATGAAGAAAGCCTTTGTGATCTATGGGAAGCCATCAGAAAAAAAACAATTTATAAACTATTGAAGTTCCAGAAAGAGAAGAGAAAAAGGGGAAGCAGAAAGTTTATTTGCTTGAAAACTCCCCAAATCTGGGGAGAAATTTAGATATCCAAGTTCATAAAGCTCATAGGTCACCAAACAAAATCAAATCAAATTGATTCTCTCTAAAATACATAATAAAACCATCAAAAAATCAGGGGCACCTGAGTGGCTCAGTCAGGTAAGCATCCAATTCTTGGTTTCAACTCAGATCATGATCTCAAGGTTGTGGAATTGAGCCCCCCATTGGGCTCAGTGCTCAGTGCAGAGTCTGCTTCAGCTTCTCTCTCCCCCTCTCTCTCACTCATTCTTTCTTTCTCAAATAAATAAATAAATAAAATCTTTTAAAAAAATCAAAAATCAAAGACAGAGAATCTTAAAAGCATCAAAAGGAAAAAAGGATCCCCCTTACAGGGAGACCCCAGAAAGCTCTCAGTGAATTTCTCAGCAGAAACTTTGAGACCAGGAGAAAATTCAAGTGCTGAAATGTCAACCAAGAATTCTTAACCTGGCAAAGCTCTTCTTCAGAAATGAGAGAAAAGGCTTTCCCCAACAAATAAAAGCTGAGGAAATTTATCTCCACTAGCCCTGCCTTACCAGAAATGCTGTAAGGAGTTCTTCAAGTGAAATGAAAGGATGCCAATTAGCCATGTGAAAACATATGAAAATATACAATACACTGGTAAAGAATATAGTTAAATTTAAAATATTCTAATACTGTGTTATGGTGGTATTAATCACTGAACTCTAATTAAAAAGGTGAACAACAGGAGTATTAAAAATAACTATAGCTGTGGGGTGCCTGGATGGCTCAGTCAGTTAAGTATCCAACTCTTGATTTTGGCTCAAGTCATGATCTCAGGGTCATGAGATTGAGCCCCATGTCAGGTTCTGTGCTGGACATGGGGCCTGCTTAGGATTCTCTCTCTACCACTCCCCCACCGCCCCCTACCCCTGGTTTGCATGCTCTCTCTTTCTCTTAAAAAACAAAAACAAACAAACAAACAAAAAACTATAGCTGTAATAATATGTCAGTGAGTACACAATATAAAAAGAGGCAAATTCTGACATCAAAAACATAAAAGAGATGCAATAAAAGTGTATAGATTTTGTATGCAATGAAAGTTGTTATCACTATAAAATACACTGTTATCTATAAGATGTCTCAAGTAAACATTTTGGTAAAAACAAATCAAAAACCCATAGTAGATTTACAAAGGGTAAAGAGAGGAAATCAAAGCATCCACTATGGAAACTCATCAATTCACAAAGGAAGACAGCAAGAGAAAAACAAGGGAATAGAAGAACTACAAAACAGCCAAAAAACAATAATATGGCACTAATATGTACTTAACTTATCAGTAGTTACTCTAAATGTAAGTGTAGTGAATTCTCCAATCAAAAGATAAAATTTTTAATTTATCCACTAAGCTGGATAGACTAAAAGGAACAAAACCAAGTTATATGCTACTTTTTTCAGCTTTAAGGACACACATAAACCCCAAGTTAAGAGATGGAAAGAGATATTCCATGCAAATGAGAACCAAAAGAAAGCAGGGATAGCTGTGTTTATACTAGACAAAATAGACTTTAAGCCGAAACTGTAACAAGATACAAATAAGACCATTATATAATGATAAAGGAGTCAATTCATCAAGAAGATATAACAATCATGTATATTTATGCACCTAATATTGGAACATCTAAATATATTAAGGAAATACTGACTTGGCTGAAGGAAGAAACAGACAACAATACAACAATGGTAAGGGACTTTAATACCCAGTTTCAACAATGGATAGATAATTCAGACAGAAAATTGACATGGAAATGTTGGACATGTATCATATTTTTGACAAATGGAACTAATATTTGACATGTACAGAACATTCCATCCAACATCAGCAGGATACACATTTTTCACAAGTGTACAGGAACATTCTCCAGGATAGATCATCTTATAGGTCACAAAACAAGTTCTTAGCAAATTTAAGAAGATTGAAATCATGTCAAGTATCTTTTCCAGTCACAATGTTATGAAACTGGAAAGCAATAATAGGAGGAAAGCTGGAAAATTCACAAATAAGTTGAACAACATACTACTGCTGAGAAACCAATGTGTCAAAGAAGAATCAAAGGGAAACAAAAACAGTCTTGAAACAAACAAAAATGGAAACACAACCTACCAAAACCTGTGGGATCCTGCAAAAGCAGTTCTAAAAGGGAAATTTATAGCAATTCATGCTTAAATTAAGAGAAAAGAAAGATCCCAAATAAACAACCTAAACTTATACCTCAAGGAAGTAGACAAAGTAGAACAAAGCCTAAAGTTAACAGAAAGAAAGAAATAACAAAGATTAAAGCAGAAATAAATAGACCAGAAAAACAATAGAAAAGTTCAATAAAACTTTGAGAACTCATTTTTGAAAAGATAAAATTGGCAAACCTTTAGCTAAACAAACGAAAGAAGAGAGAGAACTCAAAAACGGAAATGAAAAAGGAGACATTACAACTGATACCACAAAAACATAAAGGATCGTAGAGGTGACTAGGAACAATTAAATGCCAACAAATTGGACAACCTAAAAGAAATGGATAAATTCCTAGAAATACACAACCTACAAAAACTGAATCATAAAGAAATGAAAAAACTGAAGAGACCAGTAATGAGTAAAATGATTGAGTTAGTAATCGAAAACCTCCCAAAAAGAAACCCAGGACCAGATGACTTCCTGGATGAATTCTACCAAACATTTAGAGAAGAATTACTATCGATCCTTCTCAAGCTCTTCCAAAAAATGGAAGAGGAGGGAATACACTCAAACTCATTTTACGAGCCCAGCATTACTCTGATACCAAAACCAGATAAGGACACTACAGCAGGCCAATATGTTTGATGAGCATATATTCAAAAACTGTCAACAAAATATTAGCAAACTAAAACAGCACATTAAAAGAATCACACACCATGATCCAGTGGAATTTATCCCTGTGATGCAAGAGTGGTTCAACATATGCAAATCAATAAATGTGATACATCACATTAACAAAATAAACATAAAAATCATATGCTTATCTCAATAGATGCAAAAAAATAATTTGACAAAGTACAACATCCTTTCATGATAAAAGCACCGAATAAATTCAGTATGGAAGGAACACAACTCAACATGATAAAAGCTGTATATGACATGCCCACAGAGAGCATCATTCTTAATGGTGAAAGTTTTAAAGCTTTCCTCTAAGATCATAAGACAAAGGTGCCTACTCTCTCCACTCTTATTCAGTGTGGTGATGGAAGAGCTAACCAGAGTAATTAAGCTTAAAAAAAGAGATGAAAGACATCCAAATTGAAAAGGAAGAAGTAAAATTGTTTTTTATGGCAGATAATGTGATCTTACATACCTACACTCCTAAAGACTTCACTAAAAACGATTAGAACTAATCAAGGAATTCAGTAAATCTGTAGGATACAAAATCAACATATAGAAATCAGTTTGTTTCTATACACTAAGAACAAAATATCTGAAATAGAAGTAGAGAACAGTCCCATTCACCATAGCACCAAAAACAAGAACATACTTAGGAATAAATTTAACAAAGGAGGTGAAAGAGCTGTACACTGAAAACTATAAGACTTTGATGAGATAAATTAAAGAAGTCATAAACATATGGAAAACTATCCCATGTTCCTGGATTGGAAGAACTAATTGTTAAACTGGTCATACTACCCCAAGCCATCCATAGATTCAACATGATCCCTATCAAAATTCCAATGGCATTTTTCACAGAAATAGAACAAAGAATCCTAAAATTTGCATATAACCACGAAAGACTCCAAATAACCAATGCAGTCCTAAGCAAGAAGAACAAAGCCAGAGGTATCACATTTCTTGATTTTGAACTATACTACAAAGCCATAGAAATCAAAACAGCATGGTGATGACATTAAAATAGACACATAGACCAGTAGAACTGAATCGAGATACATAAATCCACACATATACACTCAACTAATATTTGACTAAAGAGCCAAGAATAGTCAGTGGAGAAAGGGTGGTCTCCTCAATGAAAGGTGTTAGGGAAACTGGGTAACTACACGCAGAGGCATGAAACTGGACCCCTCTCTCACAGCACTCACAAAAATTAGCTCAAAATGAATTAAAAACTTAAAATCTGAAACCATAAGACTCCTAGAGGAAAACACAGGGGAAAACTCCTTGACATTGGTCTTGGCAATGATTTTTTTAATTTGACACTAAAAGCAAAGGGCCAAAAGCAAAAATAACCATGTAGGAGTACATCAAACTAAAAGCTTCTGCATAGCAAAGAAAACAATCAACAAAATGAAAAAGTAACTTATGGAGCAATTTGTAAATCATATATCTGATGAGAGATCAATATTCCAAATACGTAAGGAAATCATACAACTGAATAGCAAAAAAAAAAAAAAAAAAATCTGGTTTTTAAAATGGGCAGACGGACTGGATTGACATTTTTCCAAAGAAGTTATTCAGATGGCCAACAGGTATATGAAAAGGTGCTTAACATCACTCATTATCAGAGAAATGCAAGTCAAAACCATGGTGAGATATCACCTCTCATCCGTTAGAATGGCTGTCATCAAAAAGACAAGAGATAACAAGTGTTGGCAAGGATGTAGCAAAAAGGAAACCCTTGTGAGCTGTTGTGGGAATGTAAATTGGCACAGACACTATGAAACAGAATGGAGATTCCTCAAAAAATTTAAAAGAACGAACATATGATTCTTCAAACCCATTTCTGCATATATATCCAAAGGAAATGAAAACAAGATCTGGAAAAAATATCTTCACTTCCATGTTCCATTCAGCATTATTCATAAGAGCCAAGATATGGAACAACCTGTCTATCAACAGAAAAATGGATAAAGAAGATGTGATTGTGACATATCACATTATTATATTATATTATAATGTAATATATAATGGACTGTAATTCAGCTATGAGAAGGAAGGAAATCCTAGCATTTGTGACAACGTGGATGGACCTTGAAGGCATTAGGCTAAGTAAGATAAATCAGAGAAAGACAAAAATGTGGAGTCTAAAAATACTGAACTCATAGAAACAGAAGGTTTGGTGCTTATAACTAATAATTCTGTATTATATATTGAAAGTTGTTAAGAGAGTAAATCTTGAAGAGTCTCGCCTGCAAAAAAAAAAAAAAAAAGGTGATTACATGACATGTTGGATATGTTAGCTGATACTACAGCAGTAACAATCGTTTTGCAATATATAAGTTTATCAAATCAGAGGGGAGGAGTCCAAGATGGCGGAGGAGCAGGAGGCTTACATTTCGTCTGGTCCTAGAAATTCAGCTAGATAGCTATCAGACCATTCTGAACACCTACATACTCAACTGGAGAATTAAGAAAAGAATATCAGCAACTCTATGAACAGAAAAGCGACCACTTTCTGCAAGGAACCCAGTTTAAAACAGGAGTTCAGCTCCAGCTCGGCATTCCAAGATGGCGGAGGAGCAAGAGACCTAAAGTTCGTCTGGTCCCAGGAGTTCAGTGAGAGAGCTACCAAACCATTCTGAATACCTATGAATGCAACTGGAGAATGAAGAAAAGAGTAGCAGAAACTCTATGAACAGAAAAGCGACCACTTTCTGCAAGGAGGAGAAAAGATGGCAGAGGAGTAGGAGACCCTTTCCCAGCTGGTCCCGAGTCGAGCTGGATATCTATCAGACCATCCTGAACACCCACAGAATCAGCCTGACCTTGTGCTGGGGAGTGGGCTGGACTCCCAGACCGGCACCCGCGAGATAGCAGACTGAGACCATGAGCCTGGGAACGCACGTGTCCAAACTGAAAACAGGAACTCCGGACAGCACACTCGAACTAGACTGAAACAGAGAGCTCGGGAGTGCGTGTGCGACCAGACTGAAAACTGGCACTCCAGAGCACACACGAACCATACTGAAACAGGGAGCTCGGTAGCACACGTGGGAACCGGGGGCGGCAGGCAATGTTAGAAGCACAAAGAACAGAGATGTGCCGGCCCTGGAAGTGAGGGCTGGGACACAGGCTGTGGGGCGCACATCCTGGGTCGCTGAAGAGTTTTTAGCAGCACCGATAGAAACAGAGTTAAAGTGGCCAAGTTCAGTGGAGAGTGAACTACGAGCTCTCTGTTCTGAGACAGAGGCTAGGATACGGCCACTGCTGCTCTGATTCTCAAAAGAGGCACAGAAAACCACCAGGGAAAGCTGACAGAGAACAAAAGCCCGGAAATACCAGCTCACATTGTGCCCATCCCCATCCCCCCTCGCAGGGGACAGGGCAACTCTACCCAAACAGGTTTTCCTGAATATTAGCGCAGCAGGCCCCTCGCCCAGAAGGCAGGCTGAAAAATCAGGAAGCTGACATCCCTAAGGTCCCTATAAAACAAGTGCACACTACCTGGGTCCTAGTCAATACTTGAGCTCTGGGCATCCCCACAACCTCTCCTCATCAGAATGTTGAGAAGGAGAAATCCTCCCCAGCAAAGAAAAGATAATGAATCTGTGGCCTCTGCCACAGAACTAATGGATATGGATACAACCAAATTGTCAGAAATGTAGTTCACAGGGTGCCTGGGTGGCTCAGTCATTAAGCGTCTGCCTTCGGCTCAGGGCATGATCCCAGCATTACGGGATCGAGCCCCACATCAGGCTCCTTCGCTGGAAGCCTGTTTCTTCCTCTCCCACTCCCCCTGCTTGTGTTCCCTCTCTCGCTGGCTGTCTCTCTCTCTGTCAAATAAATAAATAAAATCTTTAAAAAAAAAAAAAGAAATGGAGTTCAGAGTAACAATGGTCAAGATGATGTGTAGGCTTGAAAAAACTATTAATGAAAATATTAACGAGAATATAGAATCTCTAAGGGCAGAAATGAGAGCAAGTCTGGCAGAAATTAAAAATGCTATGAATCAAATGCAGTCTAAACTAGACACTCTGACAGCCAGTGTAAATAAGGCAGAAGAAAGAATTAGTGAATTGGAGGATGGGATGGCAGAAGAGAAAGTTAAAACAGAAACTTGCCTCAAAAAAATCCAATCTCAAGAATGTAGATTACGGGAGATTACTGACTCAATGAAACGTTCCAATGTCAGAATCATCGGCATCCCTAAGGGGGTGGAGAAAGAGAGAGGTCTAGAAGAGATATTTGAACAAATCGTAGCTGAGAACTTCCCTAATCTGGCAAAGGAAACAAGCATTCGTGTCCAGGATGCAGAGAGGACCCCTCCCAAGGTCAATGAGAACAGACCTACACCACGTCACGTCATAGTGCAATTCACAAATATTAGATCCAAGGATACAGTATTGAAAGTGGCCAGGGGGAAGAAAATCCTTACATACAGAGGGAAAGATATCAGAATAACATCAGACCTGTCTACAGAGACCTGGCAGGCTAGGAAGAGTTGGCAGGGTATTTTCAAAACTCTATCTGAGACGAACATGCAGCCAAGGATCCTTTATCCAGCAAGGCTGTCATTCAGAATCGATGGAGAGATAAGGACCTTCCAGGATCGGCAGAAACTGAAGGAATTCGTAACCACCAAACCAGCCCTACAGGAGATATTAAGGGGGGTTCTATAAAAGTAAAAAGGCCCCAAGAGTGATCAGAACAGAAATTTATAATCTATAGAAACAAAGACTTCACAGGAAACATGACATCATTAAAATCCTATCTCTCAATAATCACTCTCAATGTGAATGGCCTAAATGCTCCCATAAAATGCCACAGGGCTGCAGATTGGATAAAAAGACATGACCCATCCATTTCCTGTCTGCAAGAGACTCATTTTGAACCTAAAGATACATCCAGATTGAAAGTGAAGGGATGGAAAACCATTTTTCATGCCAATGGACCTCAAAACAAAGCTGGGGTAGCAATTCTCATATCAGACAGATTAGATTTTACACTAAAGATTGTAGTGAGAGATACAGAAGGACACAATATTATTCTTAAAGGATGTATCCAACAAGTGGATATGACAATTATAAATATCTATGCCCCCAACAGGGGAACAGCTAGATACATAAGCCAACTCTTAACCAGAATAAAGAGACATATAGATAATAATACATTAATAGTAGGGGACCTCAACACTCCACTCTCAGCAACAGACAGATCACCTAAGCAGAAAATCAACAAAGAAACAAGAGCTTTGAATGACATACTAGACCAGATAGACTTCATAGATATATAGAACACTACACCCCAGAACAAGAGAATACTCATTCTTTTCAAATGCACATGGAACTTTCTCCAGAATAGACCATATACTGGGTCACAAAACAGGTCTTAACTGATACCAAAAGACTGAGATTATTCCCTGCATATTCTCAGACCACAATGCTTTGAAACTGGAACTCAATCACAAGGAAAAATTTGGAAGAAACTCAAACACTTGGAAACTAAGACCATCCTGCTCTAAAATGATTGGGTAAACCAGGAAATTAAAAATCAGTTTAAACAATTTCTGGAGACCAATGAGAATGAAAACACATTGGTCCAAAACCTGTGGGACACTGCAAAGGCAGTCCTAAGGGTAAAATACATAGCCATCCAAGCCTCACTCAATAGAAAAATCTAAAATGCAGTTTTTATATTCTCACCTCAAGAAGCTGGAGCTGGAACAGAAGAATAGGCCTAACCCATGCACGAGAAGGCAGGTGATCAAGATTAGAGCAGAGATCAATGAATTAGAAACCAGGAACACAGTAGAGCAGATCCAGAACTAGAAGCTGGTTCTTTGAAAGAATAAATAAGATCTATGCCAATAAATTAAACAACCTGGAAGAAATGGATGCCTTCCTGGAAGCCTATAAACTACCAAGACTGAAACAGGAAGAAATTGATTATTTAAACAGACAGATTAATTATGAAGAGATTGAAGCAGTGACCAAAAACCTCCCCAAAAACAAGAGTCCAGGGCCTGACAGATTCCCTGGGGAATTCTACCAAACTTTCAAAGAAGAAATAATACCTATTCTCCCGAAGCTGTTTCAAAAAATAGAAACAGAAGGAAAACTACCAAACTCATTCTATGAGGCCAATATTACCTTTATCCCCAAACCAGGCAAAGGCCCCATCAAAAAGGAGAATTACAGACCGATATCCCTGATGAATATGGACGCCAAAATCCTCAACAAGATCCTAGCTAATAGGATCCAACAGTACATTAAAAGGATAATCCATCATGACCAAGTGGGATTCATCCCTGGGATGCAAGGGTGGTTCAACATCGATCAGTATGATTGATCATATCAACAAGAAAAGAGTCAAGAACCATATGATCCTCTCAATTGATGCAGAAAAAGCATTTGACAAAATACAGCATCCTTTCCTGTTTAAGACCCTTCAAAGTGTATGGATAGAGGGTACATTCCTCAATTTCATAAAAACCATCTATGAAAAGCCTACAGCGAATATCATTCTCAATGGGGAAAAGCTGGAAGTTTTCCCTTAAGATCAGGAACACGACAAGGATGCCCACTCTCGCCATTATTATTCAATATAGTATTAGAAGTCCTTGCAACAACAATCAGACAACAAAAAGGGATAAAAGGTATCCAAATCGGCAAAGAAGTCATCAAACTGTCTCTCTTTGCAGATGACATGATACTCTATATAAAAATCCAAAAGACTCCATCCCCAAACTACTAGAACTTATAGAAAAATTCAGTAATGTGGCGGGATGTCACAAACCCCGCCCTGATTCCAGAAGAGGGACAATAACCCCCAGCATCCCCATCTCTGGGTGGAAGGAGCACCCGTCATACTGTAAGAAGAATCTGTGGGATGAGATAAATGCATAGGAGCAGGAACCGATGAGAAATGCAATTTCCCACAGCCTTAAACTCTGTTAGACCTTAGAGCAAGCTTTGGAGTTAGTCAACACCAAGAAACATGTGTCATACAGGGCTCCATGGGTGGTCAGAGGATCATTTGTGACCAAGGATTAAGGCAGGCTTCATAGAGGAAGCAACATTTGAGTTTTATCCTGACGGGGCAGGATTTTGCTTTGTTTAGTCATTGAGTGCCTACTTGGTGTATGGATGGTAATGTGCTAAGTGAAGAATGTCATGAAAAATTCTACTACCAAAAGCACAGAGCTGAAGGTGATCTCTAGAGAGGGGCTCAGGACTTCCCCAGTGGTGAACTATTCATTTGCACCCTTGCTTCTCTCCTCTCACTGTCATGTACCTTCTGGCGTTGCTGGAAGCTCACAGTGGTGCAGAGATCATGAATCCTACTTCCCTGGCTTCCCTTTTGTCTCTTCTCCGATAGAGAGCAGGACCATGGGAGACATGGCACTAAGGAACTTGTGGACCAACCTAGAAACTATTTCATATTTCTTTATTTTTTAATATTTTTAAAGTTTTATTTATTTAAGTAATCTCTATGCCCAACATGGGGCTTGAACTCACAACCCCAAGATCAAGAGTCTCACCTGAGCCAATCAGGTGCCCTTGTTCTATATTTCTAAGGAAAATAATTACATAAAACTGTGAATGGAATGAAATAATCTCTTTGTAGACCATTAAGCTGCCAGCTTTTAAATATTCAAGGAAATCAATTTTCTTGTGATGTGTGAACTCAACAGTTTAAAATACATAGAAGCAAATATCTTTATAATTTCCATTTTCTGTTTTATTTTGATCTTTCCTACTTCTTATCTCTCCCTATCCATGTGATTCCACATGGAATAGAGATCAAAAGATTTTACTTGTTCATGAGGAAAAGCAGAGGAAAATC
Organism: Ailuropoda melanoleuca; assembly: GCF_002007445.2. Classification (NCBI taxonomy): domain Eukaryota; kingdom Metazoa; phylum Chordata; class Mammalia; order Carnivora; family Ursidae; genus Ailuropoda; species Ailuropoda melanoleuca. Next base: position 34,634,272 of record NC_048226.1, read on the forward strand.
TAAATGACATTTTTAGTAATTAACAGCCGGACCAAATAAACTAGAAATGTCAGAGCTATGGCTGTGATTTTTTAAATCCTATCAATTATTCTGTCCCTGAGCAAGTGAAACTTTCAACAATACTAGGGCATTGTTTTTTTTTAATAGCTCCAAGTCTTGTATTTTACTACAGAACTACAGAATAAGTAGGATATGCCCCACATTTATACACCAGAAGTTCAGTAAAATGTTCACTGTTTTTAAACCCATACATATAAAAAACTGACTTTGGAAACTCAGTGTAAATTCCAAGTCTCTCCTCTTATAATGAAACATTGACCATGAATCAACTGTGATTTCTTTCTTCGTATATATGAGATTAGCTTATAACTTTAGACTTATCTTGAAAGTAGATCATCAAATACCTTTACAGGTAAGAACTTTGCAGATTTTACTTCTAAAAGAGGATCAATGCATGGTTATTTAAAAACACAGTGATTGCAAAAGGCTAAGAGTTTCGCAGGATAAGGACATTAATTTTCTAGGTTGGAGAGTATTTTTTTAACGCAGAGATGGAATGATCCTAAACTCCCATTTCTCCCTTCTGAAGCTCTTTAGAACTGGCTCAGAGATAAAGTTCAAATACAATAAAATTTAGATAAACCAGCTCATGAGATTTAGGCAAATTCAGAGGCCTTTCACCGTGAGCAAAACCTAGATAGTCTGTCTATTCTCTCCCCTCTGCCTCACAAGCCTCATTTGTGATTCACATCAAGGTTTGAAAGTACAGAATGATTACTAGGTGTGGTCTGAGAAGCTCAAAGGAGCCACATATTTATTCGTATGGTGATCTCTGGGTTAAAACCCCACTCACAAAAGAATAAGAACCTTAGAATATAAGGATATATTATAAGAATATATCAAAATAGGGTGCCTGCATGGTTCAGTCAGTTAAGTGTCCAACTCTTGATTTCAGCTCTGATCATGATCTCAAGGTCATGAGATCAAGCCCCGAGTAGGGCCCCATGCTCAGCTCAGAGTCTGCTTGAGGATTCTCTCCTTCTCCTTCTGCCCCTCCCTCTGCTCACACTCTCTTTGTCTCTAATATAAATATATAAAATCTAGGGGCGCCTGTGTGGCTCGGTTGGTTAAGCGTCTGCCTTCAGCTCAGGTCACGGTGGGGGAGATCAGGCCTCATGTAGGGCTCCCTGATCAGCAGGGAGCCTGCCTCTCCCTCTGCCCCTCCCCCCCCACTTGTGCACATACGCTGGCTCGCTCTCTCTCTGTCTCTCAAATAAATAAATGAAATCTTTAAAAAATTTTTTAAATAAATAAATCTTTTTTTAATAAATAAAATCTTTTTAAAAAGAATATATCAAAATAATATAAGGATTTACAATAAAACTAGCTGATAAGAATCCCAAAATATGAGAAGTGAAGAGGAGTGAACAACAGTGACAAAACCTACTTGGTGTCTGCACTTATGTGGGAGGAAATGGAAAGAGCAAAATGGGGCATCTGAGTGCCCTGAGAAAAAGGGAATCCAAAATCACCAAGTTACTCTCTAAGCGTGAAGACTGTCAGGGGATTCTACAAATTCTCATTTGCAGGTGAGAGCAAGGTAACCCGTGGAAAGGTCAGCAGGTGCTGACATGGTCTCAGTCCTTGGAATTCTCAAAACTTGAAATCCTGAGCTCATTTCTAGAGCAAACCTCTCACTAAGGAAGAACTGGTGATAATCTAGGTTGCAGGACATCAGGGTAAAGAGAAAAGAAATCCAGGTAAATATGGGGAAAGAGCAGAGGAACCAGAGCTCAGAAAATAGGCCATGGTTTAATTATTTTATAAAAACACCAGACAGGGGAGCTTTAGAGTTATGAAGCTAGAAAACATATTCCAGTCCACCCCTGCCTCTTTAAAGTATAGTATAAAACCTGTCTCTCCACCTGCTCCCATTTCTCTCTCTCTCTCTCAAAAAATATTTAAAAATAAAAAATAAAAAGAACTAAAATAATAATTGTAGAAAGTAATAAAGAAGAATATAAATCAGAATTAGAAAACCTTGGAAATAAAGTGACTGGAGAAAGGGAATATTTGAAAAAGGTGACGAAACTAAAAAAAATACATACATTTTATTTAATTAGTTAGTTATAAAAATTTTCAAAAAGAAAGAAAAACCATGCAAACTTGAATAAACACAATACAGAATGCCCTAAAGAGAGTTATAAAACTGAAAGAACAAATATTCCTATTTTTTAGAAGATTTTATTTATTTATTTATTTATTTTAAAGATTCTACTTATTTATTTGTCAGAGAGAGAAAGGGAGGGAGGGAGGGAGAGAGAGCGGCAGGCAGAGGGAGAAGCAGACTCCCCATCAATCACAGAGCCCAAGGTAGGGCTCGATCTCATGACCCTGAGATCATGACCTGAGCTGAAATCGAGTTAGACGCTTAACCAACTGAGCCACCCAGGCACCCCAATCCTCAAGTTGAAGAACCATATATCAATGGCTTTGAATTCCAGGAATATGGTTTAGAGAAATCCTCCCTAAGAATTTATTAAAATGAGCTTCAGACAACCAAAATGGAAAGAGATATATTGATGTAATACTCGACAATGGTTGTGAGACAGAATAGTATTTATAATACTGTCAGATTACGATATAAAACAACTTCAAAGTCTGGCGGAAGAATAGCCAGAGTATATGAAAGTATAATAATTTTGTTTATAGGCATTAAGTAGTAAAAGGACATTACATCAAATCGGATGACATGGAGATGAATAGGAAGGAAAATAAGAGGACACCAGCTAATTTCAATATTGTTAACAGTGGGGGGAAAATGGACAATAACCAAAAAGAGAGCACTAAGTGTTTTATATAGAGTTTAAAGGCAACCATGAGAACAAAAAATGCAAACCTTTCTAAAGAACATATCCATTTATATATTCAAAAAAAGAAAGAACATTTTAGTGGTCTCCAAAGAATGAAGGATAAAATAGGGTAGAGGGATTAAAAGTTAGTCCTCTTTCAAAAATACCTTGTTTTGTAGATTTGACTTTGGAGTCATATAAATATTTCATATAATCTTAAAGCAAAATTAAAATTCTCAAAAGCAGTTTCTGGAGTTCCTTCCACTTCTGGAATGAAAACATGAGGACCTTCATGGACCCAACCCTCAGTGAAACAAGAAAAGTTCATGAGAATTACTGTTTTTAATTTTTAAATCTCTGGGAATTTCCTAAGGGCATACAGCAGGTGAATGTAAGTTAGTCAAGAAAATCTATGAAAACTTGTAGGAAAAATGAAACTGTACACTTGAGCTATAACCCATGCATCCCCAGCCCTCTAACAGCTAAGTTTGATAGAAGCTCCACTCTGGGCAGATGTGGCCAAGAAGATAGGTCTCTCTTCCTCCTCAATTCCCAATCAAGGATTAGAGTATCTCACCGGGAGAGGCAGTCTGCCAGCATTTCTCATCCCCACCAAGTATATGATGAAGAAACTACATTCATAGGGAGAACAGCTGAGAGGCCAGTGCTCCCTACCTCCACCTAGCCTCTACCCATATGGCAGAAACTAACTCCCAGTTCATAGCATGCCAAGAATATTAGAGCTCTAACCACCTTCACCGCAGCTCACTTGTAGGGGAGGGTGCTTCGGGGGAAATTCATAGCTGCAAAGGCCTACATTAAAACAAGAAGAAAGATCTTAAATCCACGACCTCACCTAGAAAAGGAAGAGAAAACTGAGCACAAAGCAAGCAGAAGAAAGGAAATAGGGGGCGCCTGGGTAGTGTAGTCGTTAAGTGTCTGCCTTCGGCTCAGGGCGTGATCCCAGCGTTCCGGAATCGAGTCCCACATCGGGCTCCTCGGCTGGGAGCCTGCTTCTTCCTCTACCACTCCCCTTCTGTGTTCCCTCTCTCGCTGACTTTCTGTCAAATAAATAAATAAAATATTTAAAAAAAAAAAGAAATAAAGATTCATGGTGAAATTAATAAAACAGAATATAAGAACAAAAAAGAAAATCAATAAAACCAAATGTTGGTTCTTTGAAAAGATCAAAAATATTGGCAAAACTTTACCCAGATTAATTAAGGAAAAAAGAGAGAAGTTTCAGATGATTAAAAATATAAAAAGGAAATATTGCTACCAATACATAAATAAAAAGAATTTAAAGGGATACTATGAACAACTGTAAGCCAACAAATGAGATAACATACATGAAATGGACACATTCTAGGAGAAATGCAGACTACTAAAACTGACTCAAAAGAAATAGAAAATCTGAATAGACCCATAGTATGTAAAGAAATTGAATTAATAATCAAAAAAACTTCCCACAATAAAAAGACCAGGATTAAATGGCTTCACTGATGAATTCTACCAAACATTTGAAGAACTAGTTCCAATTCTTCACAAACACTTCCAAAAAATAGAAGAGGGAACAAAGAAACACTTCCCAACTCATTTTGCATAATCATATATCAGATAAAAGATTTGTTTGCAGAACACGTAAAGAACTCTTAAAACTCAATTTTTAAAAAAGGCAACCTAATTTAAAATTGGGCAAAGTTTCTGAAAAAAAACATTTCTAAAAGAAGATATACTTACATGGTCAATAAGCACATAAAAAGATGCTCGACATTACTAGCCATCAGGGAAATGCAAATCAAAAACAAAATTAGACACCACTTCACACCTCCTGGAATACCTATAATGAAAAAGACAGATAACAAATGTTGGCAAGGATGTGGAGAAATTGAAACCCTCGTATGTTGCTGGTGAGAATGTGAAAGATGCAGACACTTTGGAAAACAATCAGACAGTTCCTCAAAATGTTAAGCATAGAGTTGTCACATGACCTGGCAGTTCCACTCCCAGTATATACTCAAGAGCAGTGAAAACATATGTCCCCACAAAAACTTGCACACAGACGTAACAGACAATAAATAATTACCCAGCATAATTAAGTGAAACATACTTCGACGTGTTGAAGTATCATAGAAAATATAACTTGTAAGATTTGATAACTGGCTCGACCCACAATGCCGGGATCACGCCCTGAGCCAAAGGCAGACGCTTAATGGCTGTGCCACCCAGGCGCCCCAGTGATTCATTTCTTATATACCATACCTGGTACTCATCAAACATCAAATGCATTTTTTTTTTAAGCAGGTCTGCATAAGGTCTCCTGGCTCCTGTGGCTCTGAGTCTCAATCACCGGGGTCTGGGGCACAGGGTGCAACTTAGCCATGGGACAACTATTCCCAGCAACAGCTCTGCATCAGGGAAGGAGGAAGTCACAGGACAATTTCCACCAGATTCCAATCCCTTCCATCTACTCAATGCCTTGACTGGAAAGACAGAAGGAGGTTGTGGGTCTGGAAAAAATTCACAACCCAAATGCGCTGCCAGAGTACCAGCGTATCAGTCTCTCCCTCTCTCTGTGTGTGTGTGTGTGTGTATATATATTTTTATTTATTTATTTATTTATTTTACTGTCTCAGGCTTAGGTTTGGTTCAAGATCCATGAAGCAATATATTTAATATGAAAAACAGGTACAGCTTTGACAAAACAGACAGGAAAACCACTTTCAGCTTTGCAGCATGTTCAGCGCAACTCATGAGGGACCCTCTGACTAAGCTAAGGCATTGCTCAAAGTACAACGGTCATGGAACACCTGGGTGGCTCAGTCAGTGAAGCGTCTGCCTTCAGCTCAGGACATGATCCCGGGGTCCTGGGATTGAGTCCTACATAGGGCTTCCTGCTCAGCAGGGAACCTGTTTCTCTCTCTGCTGCTTCCCCTGCTTGTGCTTTCTCTCTCTCTGACAAATAAATAAACAAAATATTTTTTTAAAAAAGTACAATAATCAGGGAGTCACAATCATAGCCCGTAATTAAAGTGCTTAGACAGTTGCTTCATTATGACATTCGTGTGTGCATGAGCAGTGAGACCCTTTGGAGTTTAAGTAGAACTTCTAGAATAGCTGACTAGCCAATAGGCAAAAGCAATTCTCAGGATTTTAACTGGAGGAGCACTTTCATAAACAGAATACTGAGCAACACGGAGTGGCTGATTGCAAGGGCGGAAGTAGGAGGCTTGGCTGGCCGGAGTCAAGAGCCAGGTCCTGAACAGCCTGAGAGACAGCCCGGGCGGCACCCCCATTCTCCAGCCCTCCAGCCATCCCCCCACCAGACAGCAGCAGCAACAACAGATCTCAGAACGAGTGGGGCTCTGAGGAGCCCCCTCAGGGAAGGATCAGGATGCCCCCATCTACAGAGTTTGATGAAGATTTTGAGGAGTCCTCATCCCCCATAGGTCACTATGTGGCAATCTGCCGCTTTGAAGGGGCCAGAGGGCACTCTCCCCATAGCTGAGGGCGAAGACCTCAGTCTCATGGGGGATGGAGGAGGGGCAAAGGCGACACTGGACCCTGGGCAGGTGGGACCAGGGAAGTGAGGGCTAGGTGCCCACCTCCTGTCTCGTGTCTCACTACCTGAACCCTGCCAGCGGTGGGAAGATGAGGGCTGTCTGCTGCTGCTTGTGGGTCATGGGGAGCCCCAGGACCTGTGCTCCTTATTTCTGTCCCTGTGGCTTCAGCTGAGACCTGGGTACTGCTGCCCCCCACCCTTCCCCCCAAATGGACCTGCTGGGCCTCCACCATCTGTATATGTATTCAGGTTCTATATCTTTTCTTCCTGCCACTGGGCTTGGCTGTTTAGTTTTATATTTTATATAAATATATATTATATAATATGTAATAATATAACATGATAATACATAACAATGTATGTAATATAATAATAAAAAATTTTATGTATATGTTTTCATATATACGTGTGTGTGTGTGCGCGTGTGTATTTAAATTATGCAGTATTCCCAGAGCCAAGAAGTTGTAGAAGCAGCCTGAATTTGGAGAGATGCAGGAGGCAGGGAGCCAAGGGAGAAAGTGTTCAGATAAAGAGACAGAGCTCACTGCTGTGAGGACCACCAGGACACTTCAACCGGAAGAGCTCTATTGGTGGCTACTTTATGCATTAGCATTCTGAGTAAGATTTCTTTTGAAGAAAGCATTTCCTTGCTTTAAAAAGAGAAAGTCCAGGGGTGCCTGGGTGGTTCGTTGGTTAAGCGTCCAACTCTTGATCTCAGCTCAGGTCTTAATCTTAGGGTAGTGGGTTTAAGCCCTGTGTTGGGCTCTGCACTGGGCATGAAGTCTACTTTAAAAAGAGAGAGAGAGAGAGAAAAGTCCAAAAACCACTAACTCAAAGAATGGATATGTTTTCAGTATGGTAGAGACAATTAAAAAAATTTTAGTTATCGTGTTAAGAAAACTAACTCTAGAACTCTTGCTTATACTTCCCTGTTGATTTAATTCCACTCCCTCAAAGCCATTCTGGTACCTACGGCTTATTAGAACACCCTCCTCATCTGACACTATCCAGGAAACACACACCGTACAAACACAGACTCACGTGATTCCTATAGCAGATTTAAGGTTCTGGTTTGTGTAACTACTGTATATTCCAGAAATATCTAGGATGCTATNCGACCTACACATCAGAATGCTAGAATTATAAGGACTCTTGACAACTTAGGTATCACACCGAGTAATAAGTTGGCAAATTGATTTACAAAACATGAAAGCCAAAAGTAGGACTGGCCACATACTGAGGAACGTTGTGGTCAGTGTATTTGGCCAACATCAGCCCTACAAAGCAGGGCGGGAAGGACAGCCCTCTTAGCGCTGGGGAAGATGGAGCCACATGTGGTTTTGACTCATGGTTCAGACACATCCCCAGAGATGAATCCGTACCCTGTAGTTAAAGCTTCAAAGGGAAATGCAAGTCCTCCATCAGGGAAAACTGGCTGTGGAGCACAAACTCTCATGTGGAGAAAGATCTATGTCTGTTCCGACATGGCTACTCTGTCAGACTTCATGGAATAGTGTTTGAGTCTCAGGGGCGAGGGGCTGAAAGCAGAAAAGGCAAAAGGCAGTGTAATCCCCAGGCTCATGGGGCCTCGGGAGCATTCTTGTGGGACCATCCTGAGGAGCATAGAGCAAGGTGTGTGGACTGGGGAGGAGGGGGGACTCAAGGCATCTAGGCTGTGGCACAGGTGACTTCAGGAAATACCCAGGGAACCAACTGACAGCAGCACGAGTAGCCCACCTGCCCCATCAGCTTCTCAGGCAGGAAGGCCTGGGTCTTGGATTTCCCATAGAGGTGGCCAGTTATAGACACAAACCTAGAAAACTGTTACCTGCCACCAGGACAGGTAAAGGAAACTTTTAGGCATGTGAGTTCAACTCTTCTTAAGAAGAACAGCAACTCAGATGGAGAGGTGGTGCTCGGNCGCTAGGGTAACTCTGAATCCCCATCAACCCTCCGGCTTTCTCCACGGACCAAACCTCCTGAATAGCTAACTTCAATCTAAAAGCTGTGTCTCCTAATTCTGGACTGGAATGTGCCCTGGAATACGTGTCAGTCTTTCTGTCCCTCCTTGGGCGTGTGCATGGTCTTCCATTGAGTCCTCTTTCTCTGATCCCCTCCCGCACCCCGTAACCATGGCGCCCGGTCTCCACAGTTGCTCACCAGGTTCCACGTCCTGTTGGTGAGGCACACCTAAGTACCGCCGCACCCCTGCATCATCTCTCACTTTGTGCCAGCTTCACTGCTCAACTCCGCAGTCTTCACAAGTCCGAGAAAAATTGTACTCAAACTGAAAAAATTAGTTACCTGTAGAGATTTTTCTCAAGATTTCGCAGAAGAAATGGAAGGGAGAGATCAGTCCCACACTGCAAAGAAAACTGCTTTAAAACTCTTCATTGAACCGGTCAGTTTCCAAAGGTCAGTCCTCCCCACCACACCGCTCCTGGCTTCATTCCCCAACCCCAGCTGCCGCCCCCACCCCCGGCCACTTTGTACGTAGAGAAAATCATCCTTGTCCCATCTCCATCTTCTGCTTTTAAACATTATCTTCACAATGTTTAGCAAGCAAAGGGCTTTCTGGGACCCAGGATCAACCCTCCCTGTCCCCCATCAACTGTGGGATTATGAAGTCTTTTTTCAGTCGGCCCCTGGGATAGGATTGAGAATTGAATCCCAGTGTTATATTCTGAGGGACGTCACGTGAATACTGATGCATCTAAACTCCATGTAACAATAAGTTACAAACGTATGACAATTAATGGGTTTGCACTACATCAAATCCATAAATGTTTTCTTATTAAAGAAAAACTTATAATGGGTACCTGCAGAGAATTCCTGACNATACCCTGTAGTTAAAGCTTCAAAGGGAAATGCAAGTCCTCCATCAGGGAAAACTGGCTGTGGAGCACAAGCTCTCATGTGGAGCTGTTCTGTGTCTGTTCCGACATGACTACTCTGTCAGACTTCATGGAATAATGTTTGAGTCTCAGGGGCGAGGGGCTGAAAGCAGAAAAGGCAAAAGGCAGTGTAACCCCCAGGCTCATGGGGCCTCGGGAGCATTCTTGTGGGACCATCCTGAGGAGCATAGAGCAAGGTGTGTGGACNGACGTCACGTGAATACTGATGCATCTAACTCCATGTAACAATAAGTTACAAACGTATGACAATTAATGGGTTTGTACTACATCAAATCCATAAATGTTTTCTTATTAAAGAAAAACTTATAATGGGTACCTGCAGAGAATTCCTGACNTCTCGGTGTGTACTTTGTTCCTTTTGATTCTAGATTTAGGTGGTCCCTTTTAGTTTCCTATGCCTGTTAATAATAGGAAAAGCAGTTTGACAGGCTGCCTTCTTGACTGGAGTGTTATTCCATGTTNGTATTTGGCCAACATCAGCCCTACAAAGCAGGGCGGGAAGGACAGCCCTCTTAGCGCTGGGGAAGATGGAGCCACATGTGGTTTTGACTCATGGTTCAGACACATCCCCAGAGATGAATCCGTACCCTGTAGTTAAAGCTTCAAAGGGAAATGCAAGTCCTCCATCAGGGAAAACTGGCTGTGGAGCACAAACTCTCATGTGGAGAAAGATCTATGTCTGTTCCGACATGGCTACTCTGTCAGACTTCATGGAATAGTGTTTGAGTCTCAGGGGCGAGGGGCTGAAAGCAGAAAAGGCAAAAGGCAGTGTAATCCCCAGGCTCATGGGGCCTCGGGAGCATTCTTGTGGGACCATCCTGAGGAGCATAGAGCAAGGTGTGTGGACTGGGGAGGAGGGGGGACTCAAGGCATCTAGGCTGTGGCACAGGTGACTTCAGGAAATACCCAGGGAACCAACTGACAGCAGCACGAGTAGCCCACCTGCCCCATCAGCTTCTCAGGCAGGAAGGCCTGGGTCTTGGATTTCCCATAGAGGTGGCCAGTTATAGACACAAACCTAGAAAACTGTTACCTGCCACCAGGACAGGTAAAGGAAACTTTTAGGCATGTGAGTTCAACTCTTCTTAAGAAGAACAGCAACTCAGATGGAGAGGTGGTGCTCGGCACAGAGGCGGGAAAGACAGCTGTTAGTGTTTGTGTGGGATCCGAAGGAGTTGTCAGTAGGGGCAAAAAATAGCCAGGAGGTCTCAGAAGAGGATGAAGGAAAGGCAGGGAACGTACAGGAAGCGGGGGAAGGAGGTAGGGAGTTGAGCCGAGTGGCATTACCANCAAATGGCAACTATAAAAGTAGTATTAACTGTGCGTTAACAGATGGAATTTTAGAGATAACATATTACTAACGTCTCACTGATAATCTTTTTTTCTTCAAATAACACACAGTAGTTTCCATTATCTAAATAATGACACATGAGAATACTTCCACTATTACATTGAGAGGATTGAAAGAAGCCCAAAAGGGTGCTGAATGACCACACTCCTTGACTTGCAGGCAGCTTGTCACTTAAACTGGTATCAGGTGCTTTCCAGAACATTCCAAAGGTAAAAGTCCCATAGAGTCATTGCGTTAGCTCTGCTGTCATTCGAGTAAAGAGTCTGGTGCCCTTTCACAGAGAAAGCCTGGCTTCCCTGAGCTCCCAGCAATGTTAGCAACCTGGTTTCAAATTCAGAAGAGGAATTCCTCAGACTTTGAACACTCAACACTCTGTGTCAGGAGAAAGAGTAACTGGACAAGACCACATCACCAGAGCTTTAGGTGTCAAAACACTAAAAATAAAACCATAAGCATTAAATACTAATGACAACTTAATTACTTTCTCTGAGAAGCGGAACCATTTGAGACCATCAGGAAGCAAGTGAGATAATAATTCAGCAAGAACTTTCATTATGTTAGATGCATTATGTTAGACCTTAAGAGTATCTAGCAGATGTGCCCAGCCTCTGCCCATTGTCCTCTCCAGCTAAACTATGTCCTTTACAGGACATCTGGGACTCATTTACAAATGATTACAAATAAACCGATTCCTCTCCTGAAAAGTTGGCCTTCTGACACTGCTTACAGAACTTCTGTACGACCTACACATCAGAATGCTAGAATTATAAGGACTCTTGACAACTTAGGTATCACACCGAGTAATAAGTCGGCAAATTGATTTACAAAACATGAAAGCCAAAAGTAGGACTGGCCACATACTGAGGAACGTTGTGGTCAGTGTATTTGGCCAACATCAGCCCTACAAAGCAGGGCAGGAAGGACAGCCCTCTTAGCGCTGGGGAAGATGGAGCCACATGTGGTTTTGACTCATGGTTCAGACACATCCCCAGAGATGAATCCGTACCCTGTAGTTAAAGCTTCAAAGGGAAATGCAAGTCCTCCATCAGGGAAAACTGGCTGTGGAGCACAAACTCTCATGTGGAGAAAGATCTATGTCTGTTCCGACATGGCTACTCTGTCAGACTTCATGGAATAGTGTTTGAGTCTCAGGGGCGAGGGGCTGAAAGCAGAAAAGGCAAAAGGCAGTGTAATCCCCAGGCTCATGGGGCCTCGGGAGCATTCTTGTGGGACCATCCTGAGGAGCATAGAGCAAGGTGTGTGGACTGGGGAGGAGGGGGGACTCAAGGCATCCAGGCTGTGGCACAGGTGACTTCAGGAAGTACCCAGGGAACCAACTGACAGCAGCACGAGTAGCCCACCTGCCCCATCAGCTTCTCAGGCAGGAAGGCCTGGGTCTTGGATTTCCCATAGAGGTGGCCAGTTATAGACACAAACCTAGAAAACTGTTACCTGCCACCAGGACAGGTAAAGGAAACTTTTAGGCATGTGAGTTCAACTCTTCTTAAGAAGAACAGCAACTCAGATGGAGAGGTGGTGCTCGGCACAGAGGCGGGAAAGACAGCTGTTAGTGTTTGTGTGGGATCCGAAGGAGTTGTCAGTAGGGGCAAAAAATAGCCAGGAGGTCTCAGAAGAGGATGAAGGAAAGGCAGGGAACGTACAGGAAGCGGGGGAAGGAGGTAGGGAGTTGAGCCGAGTGGCATTACCATCCGTGAAAGCGGGGCTGAGCATCGCTAGCAGAAGTGAGTCCAAATGGAGGCCTGCCTGTCCTGGCGTACTTCTAGCCTCCTCAGTCTAGGTTTTTAAACCGAATAGTAAAAATTCTGTTCTGTTCTCATGAGATTTCTTCTCTCCTCCAGTGCCAGGCCACCTCCCACCTCCCCTAGGTTGGCCCATGTCCCACACGGGGACAAGTCACGCTTTCCTCTGCATGATCTGTCATGGCCGCTCTCGGACAGGAAACAGTCTGATGGGCTGGTTCCCATACACTGATTCCTGTAACAAATCTGTGTTACCTCAGCCCCTGCTGCTCTTTAACAGAGGTCTCCCAAAAATACAAAAGTGTCATTCTCAGGGGTAAGTTTAAATCATGGCATATCAGTCTCTGTAGCAGATTGGTGGAGGCAGGGTTTCCCTCGAAATTCATCGTGAATTACTTCATTTGTAACCTCCCTTTTTTTCTCCTTAAGGCCACCTCAATTTGGGGTTTAAAATAGATCTGTGCAAACAGCAAGTAAGTGTACACCCCTGACTCCTCTTCCCATCTGCAATTATAACACCTCCCATTAGAAAGCCCTGCTTCCAGTTATTTCTGGAAGGCTTTTTTTTTTTTATTGAGGAGGGAGGATGGCTCTTGTTCTATCTGCTACCACCNGTACCCTGTAGTTAAAGCTTCAAAGGGAAATGCAAGTCCTCCATCAGGGAAAACTGGCTGTGGAGCACAAACTCTCATGTGGAGAAAGATCTATGTCTGTTCCGACATGGCTACTCTGTCAGACTTCATGGAATAGTGTTTGAGTCTCAGGGGCGAGGGGCTGAAAGCAGAAAAGGCAAAAGGCAGTGTAATCCCCAGGCTCATGGGGCCTCGGGAGCATTCTTGTGGGACCATCCTGAGGAGCATAGAGCAAGGTGTGTGGACTGGGGAGGAGGGGGGACTCAAGGCATCCCAGGCTGTGGCACAGGTGACTTCAGGAAGTACCCAGGGAACCAACTGACAGCAGCACGAGTAGCCCACCTGCCCCATCAGCTTCTCAGGCAGGAAGGCCTGGGTCTTGGATTTCCCATAGAGGTGGCCAGTTATAGACACAAACCTAGAAAACTGTTACCTGCCACCAGGACAGGTAAAGGAAACTTTTAGGCATGTGAGTTCAACTCTTCTTAAGAAGAACAGCAACTCAGATGGAGAGGTGGTGCTCGGCACAGAGGCGGGAAAGACAGCTGTTAGTGTTTGTGTGGGATCCGAAGGAGTTGTCAGTAGGGGCAAAAAATAGCCAGGAGGTCTCAGAAGAGGATGAAGGAAAGGCAGGGAACGTACAGGAAGCGGGGGAAGGAGGTAGGGAGTTGAGCCGAGTGGCATTACCATCCGTGAAAGCGGGGCTGAGCATCGCTAGCAGAAGTGAGTCCAAATGGAGGCCTGCCTGTCCTGGCGTACTTCTAGCCTCCTCAGTCTAGGTTTTTAAACCGAATAGTAAAAATTCTGTTCTGTTCTCATGAGATTTCTTCTCTCCTCCAGTGCCAGGCCACCTCCCACCTCCCCTAGGTTGGCCCATGTCCCACACGGGGACAAGTCACGCTTTCCTCTGCATGATCTGTCATGGCCGCTCTCGNCATGATCTGTCATGGCTGCTCTCGGACAGGAAACAGTCTGATGGGCTGGTTCCCATACACTGATTCCTGTAACAAATCTGTGTTACCTCAGCCCCACCTGCTCTTTAACAGAGGTCTCCCAAAAATACAAAAGTGTCATTCTCAGGGGTAAGTTTAAATCATGGCATATCAGTCTCTGTAGCAGATTGGTGGAGGCAGGGTTTCCCTCGAAATTCATCGTGAATTACTTCATTTGTAACCTCCCCTTTTTTCTCCTTAAGGCCACCTCAATTTGGGGTTTAAAATAGATCTGTGCAAACAGCAAGTAAGTGTACACCCCTGACTCCTCTTCCCATCTGCAATTATAACACCTCCCATTAGAAAGCCCTGCTTCCAGTTATTTCTGGAAGGCTTTTTTTTTTTAATTGAGGAGGGAGGATGGCTCTTGTTCTATCTGCTACCACCCAGCACCTGTCATTTTACTGTGCTGCTACTCCTGCCCTCTTTTGTGAGGGCCGCAGTCTGCTGTCTGCCAAGCTGTTCAAGGCCCTACCCACTGCCATGAATGCTGGGCTCACCTCCTGCCACTGAGGTGGCACCCTGTGCACATTTTAATTGGTTCTAACTCCCCCCAAAAGTCATTAATTCTGTTATTTCTTTATTTGTACTGAATCTAGTTCCAAAGGATTTAAAGTCTAAAAATATGTATATGAAACAACATAATGAGTGGAGATTGAGTTTATAGAAACATAACTGTAAGAAGATAAAAATAAAGCTATCAGGGGCACCTGGGTGGCTTCAGTCAGTTAAACATCCCACTCTTGGTTTCAGCTAAGGTTATGATCTCAGGGTCCTGGGATCGAGCCCCGCATCGGGTTCACCACTGAGTGTAAAGCCTGCTTGGGATTCTCTCCCTCCTTCTCCCTCTGCCCCACTTGGACACATGGACTTTCTCTCTCTCTCTCTCTCTCTCAAAAAAAATAAATAAATATTCAAAAAAATAAAGCTGTCAATGAAATTAGTGCATAAAACACATTCCATAAAATCATGTACACATGCTTCAGAATTTGACTCTGAGCTTTCTAGCACCCCCTACAAAAAGGGAATCATAAGCAAAATCTTTTTAATCTTTTAATCTGAAATCCAAGGCAAGCATCTTGTATGAATATATCTTTATAAAGAAGTTTCTCTTTAACACCCTGTTATCTTCATCAGTATTCTTATTTTTTAAGATTTTATTTATTTATTTGACAGAGAGAGAGAGCACAAGCAGAAGGAGGGGCAGAGGGAGAAGCAGACTCCCTGCTAAGCAAGGAGTCAGATGTGGGACTCGGTCCAGGACCCCGGGATCATGACCTGATCCAAAGGCAGCCGCTTAAATGACTAAGCCACTCAGGCACCCCCTTCATCAGTATTCTTCTAGCAAACACAAGAACGTGCATGAGGTCTTGTGTAGTATTCCTTCAAAGTGTATCTGTGGCCTGCTATACAAACTGGATTCAGAAAAGTAATTTCAAGGTAGGAAAACAAAAACAATGTGGTTTAGGTTTGGTGCAGAAATAAAAGTGAGAGTATCTAGAAAATAGGCCAATTAAAAGCCAACACATAGACTTGTACAGCCAGCTGAGTGAAGGGTGAGGTTGATAGGTTTTTATAAAAGCTGAGTCAGCCCAAAAAAGGTTGTATGTGACATAGAAGGCCACGACTCCTGCACAGAGGCAAGATGAGAATACAGGGTGACACAGACAAGATTTTCTGTTCCAATACACAGAAAAATGAGCAGTTGAGTCTCAAAGCTCTGGTTTTTAGAATGTGAAAACAACCATATTTGTATGGAAAACCTCATGAAAATCTCGGCAAAAACGAACAAACGAACAAACAAAAACAAACATAACCCTGATTGAAATACCAGCTGAGCATCCAACTTGAAGCAGGGTAACTACTTACTCACCCCTCCCAGGATAATTCCCTGAATTGACCCTAACTTAATTGTCTGGATTTACCTGTTTTGTAGGGCTGTTCACTGTCAGCCAGTTGGAGGTTGAGAGAGTCTAGTAAAAGCTAAGAGACTTTTGTTTCCGAAGTCCGTCTTTGTGGAAGTATTTGCAAAGGACAGCCAGTCGCCAATTAAGGTCACTCTTTGTTCATTGAACTACAACATGTGATCTGCTTCTAATAAAATGCTAATATTTATTCTCATATCCTCAGGATGAGAATTTTATTGAGTCCTTTTCAACTGGGGTATGTTCAACTGAAAAGTAAACATTTCCTTCTATCCAAACTTTGAGAAAAGTGTAGACCCCTTCCAAACCCAATTAAAAAAAAAAAAAGCCTGTACTTTTTTTAAAGGGCCACATTAATAATTCAAATGTAAAATTTTCACAATAAAAAATAATAATAATAAATATCATTAGAAGGTGTTAGTCAGATACTGTGGTTTGCCTCTGAGTTTAAGAAAACCAAAGAACTGACTGGTTCCAGAGCAAGGGCTATTTATTTATTTATAACAGCTTCTGCAGACGGGAATGTTTCTTTTTCAGGGAAGAGCTCGGGGTCATGACAACCTACAATTAAACACTCTCTCCTCAGTTTCGTCTAATCAGGGGTCCAAAGTCAGAGATGTGGTGAGGACCTATGTGGGGTTTCACTTTTCATCTACGAACTTGCTCAACTGTCTGGGGAGAAACGATGACAGTTTTCCATTATTTGGCTTATTTTACCATCTGTCTGTCTTTACCAAGGCAGCATAAGAGCAACGCCTACATTCAGATACACCGCCCTGGGAAGATGGGAACTAGAAGAGACGGGAATTGCCATCTATGTTTCATATCTGCAAACTCTTCCATTCTGGTATCAGTTCTGGAGCCAGATTTCTATTCAACTGACACGACCCTACCATTATCTCATTATCATTTGTTATATGATATGAAAGCCAGATATTTCAAATTATGAAGCTTTGTTTCCATAATATGTGATTTCATCATCATGTATGGGTTATGGCTTAGAAGAAGGAATCACATAATTGAGTTCCACTCCTAAATGTCCAAACATTGTACATATAATCCTACTTTTACCAATAGAGATATTAGGAGAAGGGCGCCGAGGTGGCTCAGTTGGTTAAGTGTCTGACTCTTGGTTTCTGCTCATGGGTTGTGAGATTGAGCCCCGAGTTGGACTCTGCGCTCAGCAAGGAGTTGGCTTGGAGATTCTCTCCCTCTGCTCCTCCCCCACTCACATGTGTGCTCTCTCTCTCTCTTTCTCTCTCTCTCCCCTTCTCTCTAATAAATAAATAAACCTGAAAAAAAGATATTAGGAGAGAAATTCAAGCTTTATTCTGAACCCCCAAAGAGGGAAAATATCCCAAAAAATCAAGAACAAACCACCAAGAGAGTCCAAAAAATACTGATGACACAGTGACAAAATAGAAAATAGCATTGTTCCTTAGAAAAGGTGAGTCATGGAACCGTAAACATCAAACTAACAGTTTAATGTTGCTGTGCATGTGTTTTACAGATGAAACATTAAGAGGGCCTTACAAAACAGATGAAATCTGGACATGTAATTAACACTTGAGATTTTGCAGTCATTTTAGATCAAGACTTTCTGGAATTAGAACTTCCATGCATAGACTGTCGTTAAGAATCCCTGACAGTGAGCAAGAAACCAACATCAGCTCTCACTGCCAGAGTTCAAATTGACATTTAAAACCCAAGACTCTAATACGTTCTTCTCTGATACATCCCAAGTCGAAGAAATAAATGTCGAGAGAGCAGAAGGCCTTTCAACTCTATAGAACACTGTGCTAGAATGAGAATTAAGGGAATTTGATTCTGACATGACTCCATCAAACCCCAAACCTCATTTTGCTGATAGAGATCGGAAGGAAAAACAAAAAGGTGGAATCTACACGTGTATGCCCGTAAAAATTGCACTTCAGGATTGACAGAGAGCACTGATGTATGGGAGTGCATAGGGAACGTGGTTAAAATACCAAATAGAAGTTGGATTAAATTTATACTTCCAGCAGGTATTTAAGCAACAACAAGAAAAAAAAAGAAAAGGGAAAAGCTTACTACTAGGAAATCTTGTGTTCCAATCAGCAGCGTATCTAACCAGAGCTGTCGTATTTGTTAGTGGGAATACACAACAAAAAATACCTATAGCAAGCAAGGTCCTGACAGCCGAGGTCTGTTGTTTCCATGAAGACCTCCCTCTTGGTGATTGTGCAAAAGACAGTCTTCAAAATGGGTTAAGGTNAAACGAACAAACAAAAACAAACATAACCCTGATTGAAATACCAGCTGAGCATCCAACTTGAAGCAGGGTAGCTACTTACTCACCCCTCCCAGGATAATTCCCTGAATTGACCCTAACTTAATTGTCTGGATTTACCTGTTTTGTAGGGCTGTTCACTGTCAGCCAGTTGGAGGTTGAGAGAGTCTAGTAAAAGCTAAGAGACTTTTGTTTCCGAAGTCCGTCTTTGTGGAAGTATTTGCAAAGGACAGCCAGTCGCCAATTAAGGTCACTCTTTGTTCATTGAACTACAACATGTGATCTGCTTCTAATAAAATGCTAATATTTATTCTCATATCCTCAGGATGAGAATTTTATTGAGTCCTTTTCAACTGGGGTATGTTCAACTGAAAAGTAAACATTTCCTTCTATCCAAACTTTGAGAAAAGTGTAGACCCCTTCCAAACCCAATTAAAAAAAAAAAAAGCCTGTACTTTTTTTAAAGGGCCACATTAATAATTCAAATGTAAAATTTTCACAATAAAAAATAATAATAATAAATATCATTAGAAGGTGTTAGTCAGATACTGTGGTTTGCCTCTGAGTTTAAGAAAACCAAAGAACTGACTGGTTCCAGAGCAAGGGCTATTTATTTATTTATAACAGCTTCTGCAGACGGGAATGTTTCTTTTTCAGGGAAGAGCTCGGGGTCATGACAACCTACAATTAAACACTCTCTCCTCAGTTTCGTCTAATCAGGGGTCCAAAGTCAGAGATGTGGTGAGGACCTATGTGGGGTTTCACTTTTCATCTACGAACTTGCTCAACTGTCTGGGGAGAAACGATGACAGTTTTCCATTATTTGGCTTATTTTACCATCTGTCTGTCTTTACCAAGGCAGCATAAGAGCAACGCCTACATTCAGATACACCGCCCTGGGAAGATGGGAACTAGAAGAGACGGGAATTGCCATCTATGTTTCATATCTGCAAACTCTTCCATTCTGGTATCAGTTCTGGAGCCAGATTTCTATTCAACTGACACGACCCTACCATTATCTCATTATCATTTGTTATATGATATGAAAGCCAGATATTTCAAATTATGAAGCTTTGTTTCCATAATATGTGATTTCATCATCATGTATGGGTTATGGCTTAGAAGAAGGAATCACATAATTGAGTTCCACTCCTAAATGTCCAAACATTGTACATATAATCCTACTTTTACCAATAGAGATATTAGGAGAAGGGCGCCGAGGTGGCTCAGTTGGTTAAGTGTCTGACTCTTGGTTTCTGCTCATGGGTTGTGAGATTGAGCCCCGAGTTGGACTCTGCGCTCAGCAAGGAGTTGGCTTGGAGATTCTCTCCCTCTGCTCCTCCCCCACTCACATGTGTGCTCTCTCTCTCTCTTTCTCTCTCTCTCCCCTTCTCTCTAATAAATAAATAAACCTGAAAAAAAGATATTAGGAGAGAAATTCAAGCTTTATTCTGAACCCCCAAAGAGGGAAAATATATCCCAAAAAATCAAGAACAAACCACCAAGAGAGTCCAAAAAATACTGATGACACCGTGACAAAATAGAAAATAGCATTGTTCCTTAGAAAAGGTGAGTCATGGAACCGTAAACATCAAACTAACAGTTTAATGTTGCTGTGCATGTGTTTTACAGATGAAACATTAAGAGGGCCTTACAAAACAGATGAAATCTGGACATGTAATTAACACTTGAGATTTTGCAGTCATTTTAGATCAAGACTTTCTGGAATTAGAACTTCCATGCATAGACTGTCGTTAAGAATCCCTGACGGTGAGCAAGAAACCAACATCAGCTCTCACTGCCAGAGTTCAAATTGACATTTAAAACCCAAGACTCTAATACGTTCTTCTCTGATACATCCCAAGTCGAAGAAATAAATGTCGAGAGAGCAGAAGGCCTTTCAACTCTATAGAACACTGTGCTAGAATGAGAATTAAGGGAATTTGATTCTGACATGACTCCATCAAACCCCAAACCTCATTTTGCTGATAGAGATCGGAAGGAAAAACAAAAAGGTGGAATCTACACGTGTATGCCCGTAAAAATTGCACTTCAGGATTGACAGAGAGCACTGATGTATGGGAGTGCATAGGGAACGTGGTTAAAATACCAAATAGAAGTTGGATTAAATTTATACTTCCAGCAGGTATTTAAGCAACAACAAGAAAAAAAAAGAAAAGGGAAAAGCTTACTACTAGGAAATCTTGTGTTCCAATCAGCAGCGTATCTAACCANATATCTAACCCGAGCTGTCGTATTTGTTAGTGGGAATACACAACAAAAAATACCTATAGCAAGCAAGGTCCTGACAGCCGAAGTCTGTTGTTTCCATGAAGACCTCCCTCTTGGTGATTGTGCAAAAGACAGTCTTCAAAATGGGTTAAGGTTGAGTAAAAAAGGATCGTGAACTTTAAGAATCATTTTGTAAACTAAACCATATTCCGGTTGATGGGCTTTTGGGTCTTGTTTTAAAACCGTTTCAAGAATGTTCTAAAAACTTTCCATTTTGCAATAGTGGTAACTCAAGTGGAATGGTAGGTTCACTTATATACAGATTGCTCTTGTGGTCCTGAAATCCACGTTGGAGTGGAGTAAATAATTTTACAGGTGACATCTTCTGGGATCTCTCATAGTTCACGTGATTCCTAAGTCATTAGCCCAAAGAAAGACATGGTTGCCTAGGTTCGTGGTGGGAAATATGCATGTAACACCCAGCAAACTTGACTACACAGCTATTATGGGTTAAGCCCTGGAGATCCAAAGATGAGCCCCTGCCCTCAGATGCCTTAGGAGCTAGCTTGGAGACAGACACTAACCATATTTAGTGGCAATTATAAGACAGTGTTGCATGCTTCTTGTAATCAACCCAATCCTGTCTCTTGTGAACAACGGTTAGAGAACAAATGCAGTTAAATAGGGATGTCCTAGAAATGGCATACAGAAATAGACTTAACATGGTTTCCGTAAATAAAACTGAGGACATTGAGAGCAAGATGCTGAATCTGGAGTTTCCTAGAAAAAGGGTGAAAATTTGTGCTTTAGTCTTTTACACAACCCAGTTATCAACCAATATCACGCGAGACCCACAGTTTATGTTAAGGGCTTAGACTGACACTTTCCATTGTAGGTTGTGTGCCATGCACACTTGATATGTGGCTACTGACCAAATTCCAATGTAATTTAACTGTAAAATATACACCAGATTTCAAAAACAATCTGAAACAAAGAATCATCTCGTTAACAATTGCTTTATGTGGATGTAACGTTGAAATGATACTGTTTTGGGTATATTGGTTAAATAAAATATATCGTTCAAATTAATTTCACTTGTTTCTTTTTGTTTTTTAATACAACCACTAAAAATGTATTAATTTAATATATGGTTCACTTCATGTTTTTATTGGACGACACTAACTTAGACTCTCGAACCAGAGAAAACTGAGTTCAAATCCACATATTATTAGCTGTGTGGCCTTCAGTAAGTTACTTAGCCTCTCCCACCACTTGCCACATAACAGGTACTGTTTGAATTAGCAGGGATACCTGAAAGAATTGTTTTTAGGAGAAGCTTACCAAGTGAGTTGTTCAATATAAGTGTGCGATTTTAGGACTCTTTTCAAAAAATCTCAACTATGCAGTGACCACTTTTTTTTTCCACTTTACTGCTAGTCATCACTTTAAAGAATCCCATGATTCTTTAAATCAACCCAGGATCTTTACAAAGGAAATGGTATTTTCGGGGCACCTGGGTGGCTCAGTTGTTAAGCGTCTGCCTTCGGCTCAGGGCGTGATCCCAGTGTTCTGGGATCGAGCCCTGAATCGGGCTCCTCTGGGGGCACCTGGGTGGCTCAGTTGTTAAGCGTCTGCCTTCGGCTCAGGGCGTGATCCCAGTGTTCTGGGATCAAGCCCTGCATCGGGCTCCTCTGCTAGGATCCTGCTGCTTCCTCTCCCACTCCCCTGCTGTGTTCCCTCTCTCGCTGGCTGTCTCTCTCTCTGTCAAATAAATAAATAAAATCTTAAAAAAAAAAAAAAGAAATGGTATTTCCACTCCCATTTGGATTATTGTTTCCAACCTTCACTATTTGATAAACTTCTACTCAACCTTCAAAACCTAGCTCAGATAGATACTTCTCCTGTAACAACTTTCCTGACTTTGCTGTCCAACGAATTATTCTCAACACAGTTCATCTAATGTTTATTTAACAAGTTTCATTGAGCACCTACTGTGTCCACTCTGCTTTGTGGGCAGCAAATAGAACAGTGAACAAAGTAATGTCTTTGCCCCAGGGGTGCATACCTTCTGTGGGAAAGACAGACAGTAAACAAAAACATACATAGCATAATGCCAGCTAAGGAGAAGGTTAAGGAAAAAATTAAGTTGGTAAGGGATAGAAAAAAACAGAGTCAGAGAACAATGTTTCAGATAGTGTGGCCCAGAACAGTCTTTCTGGAAAGCTGACACTTGAGCAAAAGCATCGGATGACCCACCCAACACACTCAGCATATGGACAAATACTAGGGAAGGTAACATTCTTGTGCCCTGACCCTCTCCTCTGGAGAGGTATGCACACTGCAGTGTCCTTGGACACTGTCTGGAAATGTCCCTGGAACACAACTGAGCAATTATCTAAAGTCTTCCTACTTTGCAGTCTTCTGGAAGAAATAACAGAGAAATCTGTGAAAACATCTTGCCCTTAAAAAAAACTGCCCTGTTGACTGAACCTTAGGACATTTTCCTGGCTTTATCAAAAACCAAGGACTGACTAGGGTCACCTGGATAGCTCAGTAGGTTAAGCGTCTGCCTTTGGCTCAGGTCATGATCCCAGTGTCCTGGGATCAGGTCCCTCATCGGGGCTCCCAGCACAGCAGGGAGCCTGCTTCTCCTTCTCCCTTTGCCCCTCCCCCTGCTCATTCTCTCTTCCGTGAAAGAGTGCTTGCGATCTCTCTCTCTCTCAAATAAATAATTATAAAATAAAATCTTTAAAAAATAAAAAATCAAGAACTTACTAAAGCCTTTGGAGACCCTTGACCTAGCCACATACCCACGTTTATATGTATTTCTTAGTGTTAGAAATGATAAATGATTTTTATAATTTAGCTAGTTACATTGTTGCCTGAAAACAATTAGCACACTTTTATTTTATCAGGCTACGTTTAATGTGATTTGTCCATAGCATTATTTTTTTAAACAAAAATAAATTTTTAAAATTTTTATTAAAGTAACAAATGTTTAAATTTAAATGAGGTAGAAAAGTTTCTAAAAAAAAGCAACAATCGCTCTTCTAGGTCTTATAGTCCTAATTTTGTTTACCAGTGATGCTATGTGAACTCTGTTAACCTTTCTGTTTTTAGTTTTTCTAGTGGTTGCGCATTTCTTTAAATAACAAGCTTATGTAGGTCATGATTGTTTGACCCATCAAGTCTAGACATCTATGGACTTCCTATATGATCCCCTTCCCACCTTTTTTCTCCCCTCCTGCCAGGTAAAATTACTATTGCAAGTCTCTCTATTGGTTATCTTTTTAACTTGAAAATACAAATATGTAAACATTTCTTGAGCTCTCATTTGGTTAAAAAAAAAAAAAAAGGATTATTAATGGCCTTATTCTGTCTTCTTTTCTCCCCACCCTACCTTGCAACCTTGGCTGCCCAGCACCTTAACTTCTCCTTGTTGATTTGGATAGCACTTTTTAAAAATACATAATTAAGTCTTCCTTCGTTTGGGTGTTGGTTAATGACTATGTAGGTTTGTTAACTGTACAGCTAAGTAGTATGTTATTGTTGCATTTAAAATTTTTGTTTTCCTTGAGTTTTTGGTTTTCTGCTCCTCCTTTTCCTCTTCCTGTTTCTCCTTGTTTTGTTTTTTGTTTTTTTAATATTTTATTTATTTATTTGACAGAGAGACAGAGAGCACAAGCAGGGAGAGCTACAGGCAGAGGGAGAGGGAAAAGCAGGTTCCCCGCTGAGCAGGGAGTCTGATGCAAGGCTCAGTCCCAGGACCCTGGGATCATGACCTGAGCCAAAGGCAGTCACTTAACTGACTGAGCCACCACACACCCCTCTCCTTGTTTTTCTGCTTCTCTTTCTTCTTTGCATTACTTGCCTTTATCCAATCCTTACTTTTCTAATATCTCAAGGATCCAGCAAATCTTTTTTAAGATCTCATTTTTCCAGATATCTTCCTCTTTGACCCTCAGTCTAGATTTAATGCTCTCCAGATCTGCCCCTTACTGTAACCTAGAACTTCACTTTATATTCCTACCTTTTTAAAAAAAATTTTATTTAAATTCAATTTAATTAACATATACTGTATTATTAGTTTCAGAGATAGTGTTCAACAATTCATTAGTTGCCTACAACACCCATTGCTCATTACGTCACATGCCATCCTTAATGCCCATCGCCCAGTTACCCCATCCCTTCTCCCCTCTCCTCTCCAGCAACCCTCAGTTTGTTTCCTATAGTTAAGAGTCTCTTATGGTTTGTCTCCCTCTTTGTTTTCTTCTTATTTTATTTATTAATTTTTCCTTCGTATGCTTTTCTTCTTCCTGGTTTATGTCCTGTTTGGCTAGACCATACCCTCTAAGTAACTTCCTAAAAAACTGTATGTAACAGACAGACTTTCTAACTCCTTACATATCTGAAAATGCATTCTATCCTCATTCTTGACTGATAGCTTTCCTGAGCATAAAATGTGAGATTGAAATAATTTGCTGCATAATTTTGAAAGCATATTCCATTATTCGCAGGCCACCCTGAGCCTGCCGGGGGTGGGGGTTCAAATGATTGCCGGATTTTTGTTCTTCTGTAACTGATCTTGTTTGTTTGTTTTTTCTGCCTCCCTCTCTATAAATTTTTTAATGTTTTCTTTTATATATTTTCTGAAATTTTACACGGCCAGGTCGAGATGAGTCTGTTACCTATTCAGTGTTCTGAGCAACTAGTATCATTCAGCTCTGGGAATTCCTTTTTTTTTTTATTTCTTGAATTAGTTCCTGTCATTCATTTTTTTTTTTTTCTGTTCTGTCTTCTGAAATTCCTGTTGGTCAAAATCTCAGATACTTTGGGTTGATCTTCTAGGTCGTTTTCCTTTTCAATCACATTTTTCATCTCCTAACCTTTAAGAGTGACTGGATAGAGAGCTGGTCTTCGTCTAGAGGACCACCAATGCCAGAATTGCTTTGGGGAAGAAATGCTCATTCTCACTGCTCTGTCTTTGAATTTGTTCAATTTGTTTATAGTGACATGTTTTGGTTTGTTTGGAGGTAAACTACTGACCATCAGGTGTCTTGAATATAGGTTTGAGCAGAGGTGGAATCTTTCTAAACAGATTTTCAATAAACCTTCTTGGTTTCAGCCCAGTGATTCATTTTTGCCCTCCATCAAAATTGGTATAACTGAATCCCAAACTCCCCCAGAGTCCTACATAAACTACACTAGGATGTAATTTACTCTTCCTTGCAATCCCTCAGCCACTTTCTGCCATCCAGAAATTTGTTAAAATTTCTCCTTTGCTGTTGATCAACTCCTGCTCTTTTCAATTTTGTGATTAATACCTTTAAGAATTTTACTGTAATTTTAATAAGGTTTTTAAAAGGAGAAAAATAAATGAGTATGGTCAACCACTCATCTTGAACGAGGAGTCTGTGACTCATTTTAGAATAAGACACATCTATTTGTCTTGCATATCATGCAATAGATTTCTTTTTTATTTACTGCTTCTCAAAAAGTATCCTTTTGGGGGCGCCTGGGTGGCACAGTGGTTAAGCATCTGCCTTCGGCTCAGGGCATGATCCCGGCGTTGTGGGATCGAGCCCCACATCGGGCTCCTCTGCTATGAGCCTGCTTCTTCCTCTCCCACCCCTCCTGCTGTGTTCCCTCTCTCGCTGGCGGTCTCTGTCAAATAAATAAATAAAATCTTTTAAAAAAAAAGTATCCTTTTGGAGCATGCTAAATCTCTTTGAAAAAAATGAAAAATAATAAAGAGAAACTTTCTGAATGAATTTTTAGAAGAGTAAAGATCAGCAGGGACTGATGGGTGACCAACAGCACTAGGAAGGCCAAAAGAATGGAAATATAAAAATCCTGCCCAGAGTCTGATTTTAATTAATTTGTTTGTCCAATGAATAAACATTTATTGATTACTCAGTGTTTCAGTGTTCTTTAGGCATTGTTATAAATTAATACACACACACACACACATCCCCTTCAAGAGATCAGAGTTTAATAAAAGGGCATGATGCCCATTCTTATACCATATGATGACTTACAGCTATAGTAAAGGCTAGAGAATGATCCCTGGTTGGGCCAGAAAAATCCTAAATAATTTATTAACTATCAAGTGGCTATTATATTTGCCCGCAACTGTGTAAGAAATTAGCCACAGTTTCCACCAGAAGGATTTACCGTCCAGCAGTAAAAGAGATTCATACATTCAGAGCTTTGGGTTTGGAATCGCACAGACCTGAGTTTTCACCCAAAAATTTCCACAACTCGCTGACTTCGTAAACTTACATTAGTTGTTTTGCGTCTCTGAGACTCAATTTTCTCTTTTGTAATATGAGAAATAAAACTACCATAAAAGTTCCTTTAACCAACCTCCATTTTACCAATTCTCCAGATTCGTGAAGACTCTTCTTTCTCCTCAAGACATACTGACTGTTGCTCCATCATGCTGAAACACACAGTTCATAGGCTACACAAGATGGTGCCCGCCAACCAAGTCACAGCTACCAAGATACAGTTGTGTTTGTTTTTAAATATATTTAGGCTGATTTTAGTTATTTTAATTACAAAAAAATTAAAAATGTTATTACCAGTGAAATATGAAGGTAAGAAGTAAAAGACAGGTAACTTTTAAAAATACTGTCAAATTAGTTGATTAAAAAAACATATATATATATTGCTGATAAAGTTG
Organism: Ailuropoda melanoleuca; assembly: GCF_002007445.2. Classification (NCBI taxonomy): domain Eukaryota; kingdom Metazoa; phylum Chordata; class Mammalia; order Carnivora; family Ursidae; genus Ailuropoda; species Ailuropoda melanoleuca. The sequence goes on from NC_048226.1 coordinate 34,661,447, forward strand.
GAACAAATGGTGTGGAGAAGTTGTAAAAATCTAGGATTCTATACTCAAAATGTTTTGCAGGTGCAGTTACATCGGACATTTCAGATGTCCTAAGTAAGGCAATAGGTGTAGTTTATGCAAAAAGACAAGGGAGTTTTAATCAAGGGACTCATGATCAAAGATAAACACTTGGCCTTATGGATGACATGTGAATAAAGTGTTATATGTTTAGGATTAAAATAAAATTTTGTGGAGTGATGGGGTTAGAATACATACAGCATTTATTATAGTACCTGGCACATAGACATTCCATAAGTGGTGGCATTATTGTTGGTAACTAAGGACAGGTGTTATTTTATTTGATAAAATATTTATTAAGAGTCCACTCTGTGCCAGGCCCTGAACATACAATGATGAGCAAAAAAAAAAACCAAAAAAATAAAAACAAAAAACAACCCCGGACACTGCCTTTATGAATCTTATAGGGAGAGCATCTATTTGATGGAATCACCACACAAAGCCATAATCTCAGTGTAAGAGAAGGGCTATAAAGGAAGAATACAGTAGGCAAGGACAACACACAGCAGAGGGCCTGATCTGTGTTGAGGGTCACCAGGAAGTACCCTTTGAACTGAGTTCTGCAGCATGAATCAGACCTAGCGAGACGAAGAAAGAGCAGAATTCCAGGCAGCGAAAACAGCATGTTCAAATATGCTGAGACAGGAGAGAGCTTTGTGGAGTGAAAAAAACTGAAGAAGGGCCAATGTAGCTGCTATTCAATTAAAAGAGCATGGCATTGGAATATGCTAAAGAGATCAGCAAGGGCAAATCCAGCAATGCTTTGCAGTCCATGCAAAGAATTTAGGGCATTAGCATAATGCAGCACAAATTCATAGGTTACAATCTACTTTAAGATAAATTGCATAAAACATCTCCATTCCCTTTGAAATCCTGTGTTAGTTAGCCGCTGTAAGAAATCAACACCAAAATTTCAGTGATCTGACACAAACTGAAATTGATCTCTTGCTCATTAATAGCCTTCAACAACTATTCTTGGCTATCGGAGTATTGGTGGAAGTTTTTAAAGTATGCTTGGTGTAGCTGAAGGAAGAAGCACTTGTGAACCATCCCTCAGTCGGTGATGACCGGGAATGATGTTAGTTGGACACAGTAAATATTTTCATTCATGGTAGAACATTAAAAATTAGAAGAATTCAGACCACCCAAATATGGTCCAGCAAAAATGGTAGCTACTATGTTTCCCGATGAGCAGGTCCGCCAAATACATGAGCATTTATTATGTACATTGTATTTAAATGAATACCTTTTAAAATAGCCATATCAATTACTGAACACTAACTCAATTGCCTTCCATCTTATGACTCTACCATCTGGCCAGAACCCATCGACCTCTGTGCCTCTGCATTCACACCCACTTACTGAACATCTGACTTACATCACCTCCGCTGACACTCCATTGATGAGAACAGGCCAATGAACACATCAGGTAAACTGAGGAAAGTAGATCCGCTGCTTCCTAGGGACAGCTGCTTTCTATGGTACGGGAGGACGATCTGTATTCACCAACCCTGCCACACACCGCCTAACATGATTAACATATTTGCCAAGTAAGTTTGTCCTTATCTTAGAAAATCTCCCTTATCCCAATCTCAGTACATTCTCTCAATTTGAGAATGTGGCTATTTTAAGAGGCAGAGCAAATAGGAGATTTTTCTTTTAAATGCAATGTACATAATAAATGTTCATGTATTTGGCAGGCCTGATAGTCCGGAAACATAGTAGCTACCATTTTTGCTAGACCATATTTGGGTGGTCTGAATTCTTCTAATTTTTGATGTTCTACCCTTAATGAAACTGTATACTGTGTTCAACTAGCATCACTCCTGGTCATCACCAAATGAGGGATGGTGTCCTGAGTGCTTCTCTATCAGCTGCACCAAGCAGACCTTAAAAATTTCCACTAATACTCAGCAATGTCCACATATATACACAACTACAATCTCCACTAAAAAAGAAAGAAAAAAAGAAAAAAGTTAACTTTAAGCCTGTTGTAATGTATCTTTTCCTCTACCAATTTGTCACCCAATTTTGAATAGGTAAGAGAAGAAAAACAAAATGCTGTCTGTAAAATCTTCTTTAGATTCTCTACACTCAAGCCCTCACCTGGACGGTTCAGGTCTCCAGCTTCTCTCTCAAGTCCAATTCTTCCTCCAAATAGGTTTTGCTGGGTTTGCATCCTATCTTACTCTTGTCCGTAGACATAATGAAATCTAGAACATACCATATTTTCCTTTTGTAGAATAAGATAAGACCCTTGGATGTGACGTCAAAAGTACAGGAAACAAAAGAAAAAGCCAGATAAATTGGACCTAGTCAAATTAAAAACTTTTGTGCATCAAAGACACTACCAACAGAGTGAAAAGGCAGCATGCAATGGGAGAAAATATTTGCAAATCATATGTCTGATAAAGGGTTAATATCCAGAATATATGAAGAACTCCTACAACTCAACAACAAAACAAACCAATTAAAAAATGGGCAAAGGACTAGAATAGACAGTTTTCCAAGAAGATACATAAATGGCTTGTAAGTGCATGAAAAAGTGTTCAACATCACTATTCATTAGGTAAACGCAAATCAAAACCACAAGATAACACTTCACATCCATTAAGATGGCCATTATCAAAATAAAACAGAAAACAAGTGTTGATAAGATGGAGAAACTGGAACCCCCATGCACTGCTGGTAAGAATGTAAAATGGTGTAACTATTATGGAAAACATTATGTGGTTCCTCAAAAAAGCATGAACAGGATTCTCATGTGATCTAGCAATTCCACTTCTAAGTATAAATACAAAAGAATCAAAAGCAGGGGCTCAAACAGATGCTTGTATATGTGTGCTCATAGCAACATTATTCACAAAAGCCAAAGGGGGAACCACCCAAGTGTCTACCAACAGTTGAACAGATAAAATATGATATGACATATACATACAATTGAATATTTTTTAAAGCTTTATTTATTTTAGAGAGAGGGAGAGAGCAAGTGTGGGACGGGGTGTGTGTGGGGGGGAATCTCATGCAAATTCCTTGCTGAGCGTGGAGCTGGCCTTGGGGCTTGATCTTAGGACCCCGAGGTTGTGACCTGAGCCAAAGCCAAGAGTCAGACATTCAATCGACTGAGCCAACCAGGAGCCCCCATACACTCAAAGGTTTAATCAGTCTTTAAAAGGGATGAAATACTGATACCTACAACAGCATGCATGAATCTTGAAGACATTATGCTGTGAAATCACCGAGTCACAAAAGGACAAATACCATATGGTTCCACCTATATGAGACACCTAGAGGGGTCAAATTCATAAATACAGAACATAGAACAGTAGTTACCAGGGGCTGAGGGGAGGGGGAAATGGGGACTTACACTGAGTTATTGTATGAGTACAGAATTTCAGTTTGGGAAGTTAAAAAAGTCCTGGAAACGGATGATGGTGATAGTTGTACAGCAGTGTGAATGTAGTTATTGCACAGACTTTCACTGAAAGTGGTTAAAATGGGCGGCACCTGGGTGGTGTAGTTGGTTAAGCATCAAACTCTTGGTTTGGGCTCAGGTCATGATCTCAGCATCACGGGATCAAGCCCCCCATGGGGGTCCACACTCCGTGGTGATTCCTGAGATTCTTTCTCCCTCCCCCTCTGCTCCTCCCCCCCACTTATGTACTCTCTCTCAAATAAATAAATAAAATCTTTTTTTAAAAAGTGGTTAAAATGGGAAGGAGGGTGGGAAGGAAGGAAGAAGGGAGGGAGGGAGGGGAGGGGGAGTGAAAGGGAAGATATGATACTTGAGACAAAGTCCGGTGGAAGCGTGGCCCCAAACAGAACTTGACATCCTAAGATGATGATGTCCCCTTTGCTACAAATGGCCAAATCTTTCAGCAGGAAGCCCTTGGATCCCCTTATTAACCAGTACCATGGACATGTTTTGTTGTTCAAGTTTTAGAACAAGCACAAGGCATCTGGAGCATTCCATAGCCACCCAGCCACATGCTGAAGCTTGGGTCGGTTTGTAGAAACGGTTAGTTTGGTAGAGTTCATGCCAGTGTCCTTTGTATGTTTTTTATCTTTCTGACCAAAAAAGATAAAGAGTATATAATATTTAATTTAATATTTAAGTTAAACTAAATATATGTATGTATATAGTAAACATAAAATATATATAACTGTAAAGGGTATATAATATTTATTTTACCTCAATATTCAAGTCTGGTCTATATTCTTATTCCCAGCAGTTATTAAATCCGAGAAGAAGAAGAGAGAGAAGGAGAAGAAAAGACAAAGCCATGGATATCTCAGATGTTAAAGGGTGAGTCACAGTTCGCTGCTTACCAGGTAGAAAGAAGTCGGTAGCATTAACTGTTGCTGTGTGGTTTGCAGACCTAAGAAGTTTCCATTGTTACCCATTTCTTATTGATGGTAAGTCCAGCCTGCTTTGTGCTCTTCCACAGTGGAATAATACTTAGCCTTCCATGTACGTCCTTTCTGCTAGTTGCAGCTGTTTTTCTATTATTATTTTATTTGCGTAATTAACACACTGATTTGTTTTGTCTTGACAGCCTGGGGCAGTGGTACGAAGGGCACACATTTATAATCAAACAAATACACGGACCTTTTGAAAATGAATCATGCTAGATTCCTTTCTTTTCAGATTCTCTTGAAATCAGATAATAGAGATTCTGGGAATTATCCACTCTAGGCCAAAAAAAAAAAAAAAAAGGTTTTACAGCCAACAATGATCTACATAAACTTGAATGCCCATTAAGATCTTCTGTCTCCTACTATATGTTGGCTAATTGAATTTAAATTAAAAAAAAAAACAGAAAGAAAAAAAGATCATCTGCCTCACGGTCAGCTAATTTTTCTCAGCATGCCTCCAACATAAATGTGTGCATGCTTATATTTCCGTGTGACCCCAAAAAATACATGGACCAGGGTTCTCTACTATCAGGTTATGAGGGGAGGGTGTTGGATTGTTCATAAAATGCTTTTGATCTTTGCTGAGACTCTGTTGCTAAACCAGCCAGACTTCAGGATTCAGAAAACCTACTCTGTGACGCCAATCTGAAATTCACAATGCTCCTGATTAAGGACCAGTGAGTTAAATTGGGTATGTAGAGGCCAACTTTTTTTTTAACTGAAGAGCATTTCTTCAGAGTGATGCTGCCAACAGGATTTTACTCATTGTGCAGGTCCGTCTCCCTTTTACAGCTCTGCCAAGTAAACTGGCCAAATCCCTACAGTACGTTCCAGAGCCTCACCAGCAACACCAGCATGAATTAATAGTAAGTCTGAATTACACGGTAATTTGTAAATAACACTTCCTTAATTGCCATCAAGAATTAAAAAAAAAACAAACACTACTAATGGTGAACCAGGTATGGCCTAGGAAATACATTGATCACCTATCACACAAAAGTTGACACCCAGCATATTCAAAGGGATACTCTTCAGGAACGAGGTGGCCTGAGTCCTCCTCTCTGTTCATTCTGTGGGAGCTTGTACAGGTCAGCTGAGCTTTTTACTCTACTCATTTCTCATTTTTTAAAAAAGATTTTATTTGTTTGAGAGAGAGAGCATGCACAAGCAGTGGGGGGTGGGGCAAAGGCAGAAGGAGAAGCAGGTGCCCCACTGAGCAGGGAGCCCGATGTGGGGGCTCAATCCCAAGACCCTGAGATCATGACCTGAGCCCAAGGCAGACGCTTAACCGACTGAGCCACCCAGGCACCCTCCTTTCTTTTCTCATTTTTAAAATAAGGGGCATCTGCTAATAATCTTTATATCTTTTCTGGCTCCCAAATTCTAATTTTACATTTCCAAATCATTTAAAGTAACACATTGTCTCTACATAAACTAATCTCGCTAAACTGATTCCAGCATAACTTTAGTTGACTTGTTTAAGTAGGTTAAACATCCCCACATTAGGAGCTCTGAATCATGGCCTCCCTATTAATTTTCTCATAAATAGCACAGAAGTAAGTTGCAACCCAGTTTTGCCTGCAATGTCATAAAATCCAAATTAGTTGAATTTAAATTGGTGAAGTGTGAGTATGCGTTAGATTAAAACCCAGTATCGACTAATCGTGCATGTTCTTTCCTGGGTCATTGCCTCTTTTTCCACACAATCTGCCCGGGAGATTGTAAAGCCCCCACAGCTTCCACAGACATGCCTGACTCTTGAAAGTCTGACTCCAGACAGTTTCCCTCCCGAGCTCCAAACTCATATTTAATAATACTCTTCATCACTCACTGAGCGCCTCTTACAAGTCTGGCACTGAACTGTCATTTTAGCAACATGCTTTCTGCCTTGACAGTTCCTGTGTGGGGCGGACCTTGTTATCTCTATTCCAGATGAGGCTACTGAGGCTCAGAGAGGCCTTGCAGCTGATCAGAGTCACAGAGTTGGTCGTTTTCAAAGCCGTGATTCGAATTCAGGTCTTGCTGCCTCAGAAATCCATGCCTCTGACTATTTTACTAGAATGAACAATATAGATGAGAAAAGCAAGATACTAAATCATGATAACTGTTCCACATCTAAGTTTTCTCCTTGGTAGAGAGAGGGGTAGGTTGGCAGGAAAGGTACTCGTGCAGGTAGGACACACTCTGAAATCTGATGTCCAGAACAGAGGAAGGGGGAGCTGTAGAGACAGGTGTGGGCCAGACTGGGAACAGCTTCCGCAGTCCAGGACCAACGTAGGTTTCTATAGAACAACGTGGGTCATCACAGGCTTTCAGGAGGGAGCAGGGAGTGATGTCTAGCATCAGTTTCATATTTTAGCAGAAACATTCTGGAAAGGACTTTAAGAATAGTGTAGAAAGAAATAGAGGTGAGAAGCAGAAAGATCATTGAGGACGCTCTACTACTGGCCCAAAGAAAGGAGATTCGGCCTGAACTAGGACAGTGACAGAAGGGAGGCATAAAAAAGGATGCAGAACGTGGCACACAATTAAATTGGGTACGTGGAGAAGGATGAGGGTACGTGGACCCCAAAGCAAGTCTGATTTGTTTTTATGTTGCTTCCCAGCAGAGTATGCCCCGATGGCACACCTATTGCAAAGCCTACCATCTCCTGGGAGAAGGTCATTGCTCTGGATTGCACCAGACCCAAAACATGCAAAAATAGAATGTCTGAATCCTATTGAATTATTTCTGTGTCTTTCTTTATTTTTAAGAAAGAGTCCATAGTACATGATTTCCTGTCACCAAACGTCTGTGTCTTCAGACTAAGGGTAGGAAAGAGAAGGAGTACAGAAAACTGAAAGACACCCTTGGAATATGTAATGCATACCTAAGTCCATGACCCGTGGAAACGATGACATGGCCTAGGATAGTGGGAGCTCAGGTCTCACGCCCTCCAGAGCCTGACCTCAGCTCCTGCCTCCATGGGCATGTCTGAATGCAGCCCAAATTTAATATTTCTAAATTTCTCACCACCCGGGTCCAGAAAACTTCTGTCCATTACTTAAATTCTTACAGTCACCTCCTAACTGGTCTTTCCACATCCACACTGGCCCCTGCCCCAGACCATTCTCAACACCAAAACCCCAGACTTCTTAAAACCTAGTCGGACCGTCTCACTCTTCTGCCCAAAACTGCCCAATGGCTCGATGACCAAAGTCCTTCCAATGGCCAGAAGACCCTGCTGACTCTGTCCCAGCAGCCCGTGGACACTGACCTCATCTGCTGTTCCTTCCCCTCCCTTGGCTCCAGCTTCATTGGCCTCCTTGCTGTTCAGATCCACCAGTCACACCCTACCTAACACAATGCTTTTGCACTGTTTTCTTTATGCTCCCCCCAGACATCTGTGAGCCCCACTCTCTCCTCTCCCTCGGGGTTTAGTCCAAATGTAGCCTCTGTAGTGAGTCATACCCTGGGCCACCTTACAGGAAATTGCAAACTTCCCCACTACCTTGCCTCATGCCCAGATGTCTCCCCAACACACTTACACTACTTTATTTTGCTCCAAAGCATTACTACAAGTTAACATACTATTATGGGTTGAATTATGTCCTTCCCAAAATGCTGAAGTCCTAATTCCCACTATGTGGTTGGTGGATGTAGCTTTTTTGGGAGAAGGCTCTTTGTAGATGATTGAGCTAAATTGAGGTCTTTAGAGTGGGCCCTAATCCAGTGCGGCTGGTGTCCTTATTCAAAGGGGAAATTTGGACCCAGAGTCACAGGGAGAACACCACATGAGGATGAAGGCAGAGATTGGGATGATACTGCTGGCTACAAGCCAACCAAGACCAGAAGCTGGGGAAGAGGCCCAGAGCAGATTTTCTCTCACAGCCCTCAGCAGGAACCCACCCTGCCAACACCTTGATGTTGAACTTCTGTCCTCCGGCATGTCGAGACAAAAAAATTCTGTTGTCTAAACCAGCTCGTGTGTGGAACTTTGTTATGGTGGCCGAACAAACTAACCTTATACAACCTGCCTGTTTTTGTATGTATGATCTGTCTTCACCCCCACAGGTAAGCCTCCCGGGAGCAGGGATTGGTTGATGTATCTTCACTATCCTATCTCTAGCAGTAAATGAATGAATCGACAACTGTGCCCCAGTGCACACTTCTAGACTTTTCTCCCAACCTCTTTCCAAGACGAAATCCTTCTGACCTTCACCCCAAATACCATGGACTTGCATACCTTCTTAACTCTGCTTACACTGTTTTCCTCTACCCAGGCTGCCCCTTCTCCACCCCTTAACATCTCCTTATCAGTTAAGACACATCCGTGTCACCCCTTCAGTGATGAATTTCCTCTGCTCCCCTCTTCTGCTTTATTATTCATGTGGTTGTGCCTCTCCGCCTGTAAACCGTGACCCCTTCGAGTTCTGGAATCATATCCTATTAATCTTCCTATCCCCAGAACCTGGCCCAGTGACCGGCACACCAGAAGTGCTTAGTAAATGTTTGCTAGATTGAATTAAATCTGTATCCCGCAGCTTTTGCTCTTGCTGCCCTTCCTTACACTGCTAGCCACAGCAGGGTACAAGAGGATTAGATAGGACTTTGCAGAGCAGAACTCAGATTAGAGCGTCGAAGCGCTACGGGGCTGCGCCTCTCCTCAGACCCTTTGTCTCCGTGCAATCTCGCGAGAGCTTCTTAAATTGGAACAGTCGGCGATGTTGTACCCGAACCACTCAGCGAAGCCCTGGGAGACGTTTGCCAGAATTCACAGCAACACAAACAGCTCAATCAAAGGAGAAGTTGCATGAATCCTCTTCCTTTTTTATAAACTAGAGCAAGTATCCTGTTGGGAAAAAAGGACAGTTCTTTGAGACAACTCTTCCCCGGTTGGTAGGCAAGAAGACGCTGGCTTTGATTCCAGGTAATGGGCTCATCTCTGTTTTCCTTTCTGCCCCTCGTTCTTTCCAGTGGGCGGGCGTTGTGAAGGCCACGTGTGTCCACTCGTCTTTGCAGAGAGGATGAATTGGAGCCAGCTCAGAAACGAAGGTTGTGTTTGGAGTGGCCAACGCTCATTTAACCTATTTGAATACTCAAGGGAGTGTAATCTGAAAAGGCCACGATAGACTGTGCCCCCAGAAATTCAAACTGAATGGAACTCAAATATCAAACATGCATCTAAGGAATCACTCCTGCCTCTCATTCTCAGAAAGTTCTCTCCCCCTCTGTTTTCTTAAAGGCATTCATTCGCAGTCTTGCGGTCATTACCAAAACAGCAGAGTGGGCCCCGGGAAATACCGGAAACTTCAGAGAGCGTTATTGAAGTCCTCACCCCTTGTAGGTACCATCCTGGTTAGGGTTAGCTTCAAATTCAGGAGAATAGCTGATTCCTCACCCTAATTTTGCACATTCGACAGTAACACGTTTTCAAATGTCCAGCTAATTGTGTCCATGTGGGTCATTCAGTCGTGGGCCCAAACTCAGTGCCTATGAGGTACCAAGCCCTGTGCTCTTCTCAAATGCATCAAAACGAGTGGCTCCTCCTTTTCGCATTATGCACAAAGTTGATTAAACGATAACTTACTAAGCACTTCCATTATTCCCAACAAAATATAATAAACTTCGTGATTATGACTCAAGAATTGCACTCATGTTGTTAGTAATTCAACTCAGTCCTGCCCATCTTCCCCTTAAATTCATTAGGGGCAATGCTTTGTTCATTGTTTGTACATTGATCCCATAATACTGTGAGCCGTTGTTGTTGTTGCTATTATTATTATTGGCAGTGGAGAGGCCCTCATTCAGCGAGACTAGTAGGTCTTAACATTTGGGTGTTTACATTCAACTTTCAGAGCAAAGAATGTCTGGTGCCCTCTCTCCAGAAAAAAATCACGTCTCATGTATATTTCCTTTATTTATAATTTCAGGAGATCTAAAAGGTTAACGGGCCCTCTAAAGCAGGAGTCAGTAGACTTTTTCTGTAAAAACCAGAAAGTACATATTTTAGTCTTCATGGATCAAAAGGCAAAAGAATGGGTATTATGTAGATATAGTTGTCCCCCCTAATTTGTGAAGCATAGGTTCCAAGACCCCCAAGGGATGCCTGAAATCACAGATAGTACCAAACCCCGTAATACTATCTTTTCCTATACTTACACACCTATGATAGAGTTTAATTCATAAATTAAGCACAGATTATAGAAGGATTATAACAATGTACCATAAATAAAAGTTATGTGAATGTGGTCTCTCTCTCTCGTAACGCATCTAATTGTCCTATATTCACCCTTCTTGTGATGACGTGAGATGATAAAATGTCTACGCCATGAGATGAAGTGAGGGGAATGACGTAAGCACTGTGACGCAACATTCGGCTGCCACTGACCTTCTGACCACATCTCAGACGGAGGATCTTCTGTTTCCTGACCACCATTGGGTGCGTGGAACCAAAATCGTGGGAAAGCAAAACCATGAGAAAGCAAACCCATGGATAAGGGGTAGGACTACCGTACTTAGATTAAAGGAGAGAAAACAAATTCTTGCCATTTTTAATTGATAATATCCAAACTAATAATGGAGTATGGTTTTGGGTTTTTTGTAATACAAGCCTATCAGTGAGAAGAAAGGAGCTTAGCAAGGGATAGGAGAAAAATATATCACTTAATTGTGGTTCAAAGTTAGTGTTCCCTATCATCAAATCAATTGAAAATGTTCATCTGTAAAAGCCATCCTTAAGGGGTGCATGGGTGGCTCAGCTGTTCAAGCATCTGCGTTTGGCTTGGGTCATGATCCCAGGATCCTGGGATCGAGTCCTGCGTCAGGCTCCCTGCTCAGTCGGGATCTGCTTCTCCCTCTCCCTCTGCTGCTCTCCCTGCTTGTGCTCTCTCTCCCTCACTCTCTCAAATAAATAAATAAACAAAAAACCACCCTTAGCTTGAGGACAGTAACAACCCAGGCAGTCCGCTGGGTTTGGCCAGTAGGCCATAGTTTGCTAACCCCTGCTTTAATGTTCACCCAAAGTAAAAGACCAAGGTCCAGGCTATTTTCAGGAAGTGCTGCTGGGTGGGCGCATAGGCACGTCCAGGACCAGTGATGCTGTTCATGGTTCTCCATGGTGGTGGCAAGAAACAAGCCACACAGTGGCCTCACCTGGAGCCAGCAAGGATTCCTGGTTGCAGCGCTCCCATGGCCGGGCTGGCTGACAGCTGAATTGGGGTCGCATTCCTACTGCACAGAGTTGCAACCAAGAATGCATGGCCTAGTAAATTCTATTAACCTACATTCTGTGACCTCGATAAAACTTTCTCAATAATCAGCAAGAATAACAATGCATATGAAAAGAAATTCCTTTGCCCAGTGTTTGAAAATTGAAATGTAAAAAGCACATCGGTGGATAAGGCTTTTTAATGAATAAAATTATTTTCTTAATCTGCAGTTATCTTTCAATCAATACTCACTCCCAGAAATTCAAAAAAACAGCATCTCACAAATTTAAAAGAGCTTATAATAAATCATAATAAACTAATCAAGAGGCAGTGTTCAACCAAACTGATTATGCAGAAATTTTAGCCTTGAACTCACGCAGTGAATCTTTTTCTACTAAAAACATTCCATAGTAACAGTCAATCACAAGAGAAATGTAATTCTATATAATGTTTTCAGGCCTATAATGTCTGGAAAGCTTAGGCCACTAAGAAGAGCCATAAATGCATTTCATTGTCGGTTAGAACCCATCGTTTCATTTCAATAATGGTTAAATAAATAAATAAATAAATAGATAAACGCAGCTCCCTTGGCTCTCGGAGCTGCGCAGTCCGAGGGGCAAACTTGATGCAAGTTCTCCACCTAGCGGCTGCTTCGAAAGATGTGCACTAAAATAGAAACGGCCTGTACGTACGTGTGTACTATTCAGACACAGAGACCGAGATACAGGGAGAGAAGCAGAGAGCATTCTGTGCAGCAACCAGTGATGACATCTGAGACGTTCCTCTTTCTTCAGTTATACTTTTCCTCTTCCTTTTGTGTCTCTTCCCATCTTGGGCCAGGTTCCCCAGGGATGACTGAAGACGCTTGCGTGCTGGACCTTAATTCGGGTGGACTCTCGGGAGGGACACCTGTAAGAGAATGAAGGCAGCGGGACTGGACAGTGGGGGCAGTTGGACTGTGACACCAGAGCCACAGAGTCCAATGTGTCCTACCTGCCCCAGGTGGCCACTGGAGGGCAGGTGACACACCAGAGCTCAGCTCTGCTCGTGGTTGGACCCTTGCTGCACCGTGGCCTTGGTGAGTGGGAGCCACGCTGCTGGGCCACACATGACCTCCAGTCCTGCTCCCCTAGCTACACCGTGTGCAGGCCCGTGTGGCCAGTACTGGGTGGCCAGTGGTGAAGCTGGTTGCCTTCAGCTACGTGAGCCATTCTCTATTTGTTCAGTGCCTCATGGACAGTGGATGCTCCCCGGTAGGCTCTCACGTGAGAAACCAAGCCTGGTGCCCAGCCACCTGCTTCTACCCCAGACCCACTTGTTCCCTGATGGTCCAGGCTTTCTCTTCACGGGCTCTGACCATCTGGCCAAGCCATCTGCCAGGGCTTATGAGTCCATGTGCCTCCAACCATGCTCCTTACACGCTAAGTGGATGACAAGATCGTCATCCAACTCACTGCCCCTTGGGTTTCCCCTCACCCTTGTCTTTAGGGCCAGCCTGCGGGGCTGAGTGCTGCTCTTGTCCAGTCTTAGCTTGCGTCTTATCCCACTCCGACCCATCTGTGAACTTTGCTTGGCTTTTCTCCACCTCTGTCAGCTGCTCATAATGGACCCCTGCCCCCGCCACACAGCCATGGGTATGAATGAGGGGAAGGATGAGTAGACCTGGAATGGATGAAATGAGCATCAGAAATCCCACCTTTGGGGTGCCTGGGCAGCTCAGTTGTTAAATGTCTGCCTTCGGCTCAGGGCCTGATCCCAGGGTCCTAGGATTGAGCCCCACATCGGGCTCCCTGCTCCACTGAGAGCCTGCTTCTTCCTCTCCCACTCCCCCTGCTTGTGTTCCCTCTCTCGCTGACTGTCTCTCTGTCAAATAAATAAATAAAATCTTTAAAAAAAGAAAGAAAGAAAAAGAAAGAAAGAAAGAAAAAGAAAGAAAAAAGTTATCCCGCCTTTTATTCTTCAATGTGAGGTGATGAAACGAGGGACACAGTGGGAATTGGAAGAACAGGAGTGCAATAAGAATTGATCCAAAGGAAGAAGTAACGGCATTAGAAGATACATCTGGGAGATGGCAGAACGGGCAGAGAATCAAAGCCCTTTACACTTGCCCTCCATGCTTCATGCTGTCTGACTTTCCACCTACCTCTACTCCTTCCCAGACGCCTTTGCTTCCTCACTTCCTGGACCTCTAAGCATTGGGGTGACCCAGAGCCCAAGCCTAGGACCACTTCTCTTTCCTTTCCACACTTGATGTCACTCAGTCTCGTGGCTTGAAGGATCTTCTCTGCATTCCAAGTCCCAGATTTAAAGCTCCAGCCCAGACCTCCCCCTCCTGACTTCTTTCCCCACCTGACTCTGGGTGACTGAAAGGCACCTCGAGCTCAACGACTGGACTGCTGCACTCGGTTGCCCACAGCAAAGCTCCTGCCACCCCCAGTCTTCCACATCTCAGGACATGTCAGCCTCGGTTTCTCAAGCTGCTCAGGCCAAAGGCTTGGAGTCATCCTTGACTCGTCTTTTCCTCTCACCGCCTCAGTCAATCCATATACAAACCCTGTCAGGAATAGTCTTAAAACACGTCCAGAATCCAACCACTTTCACCACCTCTGCAGCAACCACTGTGGTTCAAGCCACCATTCGTTCCTGTCTTCCTGTCATGTCTGAACAGATCTTGCCTCTCTCTGCCTTTGCTCCTTCCATTTACTCTTCACACAGCAGCCAGCACCAGGCTGTTGAACAGAAGTGGAGCTGTGTGGCTTCTCTGCTTTAAGCCCTCCATCGGCTCCCCTGCATGCTCAGAGTAGAAACTAAGGTCATCACCTGGACCTGTGATGCTCTGTGCAACCTGGCCTCTTCACTCCTTGAACACTTGCCCTGCCCTCTTCCTGGAGTTCTCCTTCCCGGAAGTCTGCACTGTTACCCCTCCCCCCTTACCCCTTCCCCCTTCCTGGAGTTCTCCTTCCCGGAAGTCTGCATGGTTCCCTCCCTTGCCTCTTCCAGGTCTTTATTCAAATGTCACCTTTTCAGAAATACCTTCCCCATAACTTCCAATTTAAAATGGAAAAAACAATTTTACTTGTTCTCCTCTCTAGTGGGTTCAGTGGTGGCCCCCCAAAAGATATGTGTTCTTCCTAACCTCCGGAATCTGTGATTGTGCCCTTATTTGGAAGAGGATCTTTGCAGATGTAATCAAATTATAGATCTTGAAATGAGATCATCTTGGATTACCTGGGTGGACTCTGAATCCAATAACAAGTTTCCTCATAAGAGACAAAAGACGGACACCCAGAAGAGGGGAAGGCCATGTGAAGCTATATCACTATCCAATATAAAATTCATTGATCATGTTTATTGACTTTCTACCCTAGTAATCTACAAGCTACGAGAAGGCAGAGGTGTTCATCAGCTGTGTTCACTGCCGTATGACTGGAGTCTAAGACAGTGCCTGGCTCCAGGGCCTAGTTAGTGGCTAGTGTTCCATGAATATTTGTTAATTAGGAAAACAAAGAGATGAATAAATTAATGAGTCATGTCATTCCTGATCATTGTGCCTGAGTGGAAAGAAGAATGATGGATCTATTGATAAAAACAGGAACGAAAGAAAGAAATGATAATCAGAACTGAGGTGGGGGTAGCTAGACAAGTTCAATGTAGGTTGTGTCTAGTTTGATGTGACATAACTACAAGTGGAAGCATACACACGGTCCCAATTCACGGTGGTTCAATTTATGAGTTTGGGACTTTATAATGGTGTAAAAGTGAAATGCATTCAGTAGAAACTGTACCTGGAATATTGAATTTGGAATATTTCCCGGGCTAGCAATATGCAGGATGATTTTCTCTCGTGATGCTGGGTGGGAGCGGCAGGGGCAGCTGGGAGCTCCCACCCAGCCGCATGATCATAGGCAATACACCGTCAGCCACTCTGTACCCCTACAACCATTCTGGTCCCCACTTTCAGTACAGTGTTCAACACATTATGTGAGGTAGTCAACACTACGATAAAATAGGCTTTGTGTTGGGTGATTTTGCCTGATTATAGGCTAATGTAAGTGTTCTGAGCATGTTTGAGGTGGGCCAGGCTAAGCTATGATGTTTGAGAACTTAGATATATTAAAAGCATTTTCAACCTAATGACATTTTCAACTTACGATGGGGTTCTTGGGACATAGCCCCCATTGTGAGTGGAGGAAGACATGTATATGTTTTCATTAATTTAGGATTTGCTTATCCAGCCAATTCCAAAAGAATTTTGGAAGACTTAGTCTATTTAATAATTAATGGGGATCAGTTGGTTAAGCATCTGCCTTCTGCTCTGGTCATGATCCCAGGTCCTGGGATCGAGCCCATGTCGGGGTCCCTGCTCAGTGGGAAGTCTGTTTCTCCCTCTCCCTCTGCCCCTCCCCACTCTGCTCGTGTTCTTTCTCTCAAAAAAATAAGTAAAATCTTAAAAAATAATAGTAATAATAATAAGATAATTAATAAGATGTAATAAGACAAGAACAGAAGAAAACAGACAGGCATTGGAGAAATAGAACTGATGTTTGGTTGAAATGTCAGTGTTGAAGATACATAGTGATTCAATGTCAAATATGAGCCCTTCAAATCCTATTTTAGTTAGCCTCTCATGCACCAGATGTTTTATTATATAAATTCAGAATTGAGTGATGGATTGATTTTTACCTCTCCTCTTTTCCCCTCTCTATATATCGAGGCAATATTAGTGGTGAGGAAAGCAGCCAAGATTCAAATGATATAAAGGATAAGGGAAGAGCAGTGGCTCCAGCAAATGTCAGAGATTCAGAGTAGAAGCTGAAATTGCTGACCTGCCATGAGCACTGGCCTGGGAGCTCACGGACACCCTGAAGAGCTGACCACCTCCGAGCCCCACTGAAGAGGCCCACTGGGGAGCCAGAGAGCACTCCGGAACACACCGGACCCATGTGGGGAAGGCATGCTGGTCCAAACCGTGGCCATCTCTCCTTCCCCACCCTGTCCTGCTCCCCATTGAATGAGGCACTTCCACTGGTGAGATATTTTCCAAATCATGTTCTGCCCTGCTCGCCTTTCTTGGTGGGAAGAAGAAAAAAGAAAAGAAAAGAAAAGAAAAAAAGAAAAGAAAAGAAAGAAAAGAGAAGAGAAAAGAAAGAAAAAAAAGAAAAGAAAAGAAAAAAGAAAAGAAAAGAAAAGAAAGAAAAGAAAAAAGGAGGGAGGGAGGAAGGGAAGGAAGGAAGGAATGAAGGAGGAAAGAACTCCTCATAATAGCTCATAGATATATTAAAAGTGTAATAGATGTCTCCCTTTGAAATTTTTTGGGCATCTTTCAAAGGACAAAGTGTTGGAAAGATAAATACCAGAGTCAGATTTGTTTATTTTGCAAGATTTGCAGAGGCTTGGGGATAGCCTTGCCGAGGCCAAAGGGCTCGGGTTGTTAAGCATTAGATCCTTACCCTTTAACAGAGGCGTGTCGGGTGGCCACGTAGGAGGCACTGCCGGCAGAACTTGGCCCCCTCACACCGACCTCGCCCATGTCACCCCCGGCAGGAGGCAGGCCTAGCGCCCACCTCCCTTGGGGTCATTAGGCAGCTGCCAGCTGAGCCCCAGTGTGCTTTTGAAAACATCAAAGTTGAAAAAGTGCTCATAAAGTCTGAGCAAATATTAGCTTCATGGATGAAATCTGCATTTAATGGACCTTGAGTGATGAGATGAAGCGTGTATATAAATATATATATAAACATGTGTATGGATATATGTTTACCAGTTTATTAAAGGATCTGAATCAGCAGCCAGATGAAAAGATACATAGGGTGAGGTTCTGAACAAAGGAGCCCCAGTCCTCATGGAAGTTGGGGCTTGGATCCGTAGCACATGCAAGAGGTCTGGTCCCTCAAGCAGAGCAGCTCTCCCCACCCCCACCCCCAAAAAGGAAGAAGAATCGAGATGAGGATATTTTTTTGCAATACTTGGGCTATACTTCATATCCCAATACCTTGAAATACTATGAAGGCTTTTTCTTTTTCTTTTTTTTTTTTCCTACTTTTAAGTTCATTTTAATCCCAAAGGTAAAACAAACTGGAAAACCTGAATTATTCTAAAATGTTGTTATTTTTCACTATGAGTGCTAGATGGCATGTGCACCCGTCACATGGCTGTAGGCTGGTTTGCTGTTGCTAACATCTCCTTTAGGAGAAGAATGGGTAGATTATTCAGATAAAACATCTGGGCCTCTGGTGGAAGAAAGGTGACTTTTGACGTCACAAAATGTTTATTGCTAAAAGTAGTCAGTGTCGACTGTGTTCTGCCTGTACCCACTGACAGGACAGGAGGCATTACTTTGTAATACAAGGAGCCACAGACCGGTTGAGAAATAGGGTGTTCTTGGGATTGAATTGTAGGGGCAGTTTTTCCACAAAAAGGAGATAGAGAAAGAGAAATAGATATAGATCTCTATATATAATATAGATACAGATATTTCCTTTTTCTGGGAAAAAATATATACATATGAAACCTGACTTCTCAGACCATACTCTAAGCATAAATTGTAGTTTTATTATGATATATGGTCTCCCTACACACAGGTCAGAATTTGGAATGTTCTTTCTGGTAAGCATTGTGCTTTCAGCCCAGTAGAAAACAGGACTGTGAATTGAGGTCAGCAAATCTTTTTTGAACAGAGGTTACAAGCAAGGCATTGAGAAAGGCATCCTCAGAGCCCCCCTAATCTAGTGCTCACACTGTCATTAATCTGGACCTGTGGACCCTGAGTTTCTTCCTTCTGGCCGTTTGCTAGACTACACAACTTCCCACACTAGTGTTAATGGGTGACAGTTCATGTGTTATCACTTCAAGGGCAATTGTACTTTTGACAATTAGTTGATCTCTAATTGGCAGGAAGACCGGAATCCCCCAGCTGTCTGGTAAGCCCAGAAGAGACTTCATGGGCTGGGACATTGCTAGCCCCTGTGTGAGGTCTTCCTCCCCAACTCCGATACTGAATCTGACTAAAGAATGAGTACTAGCCACCCCAAGGCTGGAGATGACGGGCTAATCTGTGAGGAAGACAAGTACAAGTGTCTACATTGCATTCTGGTGGAGTTGTGGGTTTCGAGTATGGATTTAGACTCCTCCGGAATCAATTTCCAGGGGAGGGTCACTTACAAAACCTTAAATCTGTGCCATCAGACAAGCTTTTAACTTCTCTAACCCCCTATTCTTCACTTGTAAAATAGGGATAATGTTGGCAGGGGTTTCGTTAGACTTCAGAGAATGATTTTAAGGTCTCAGCACAGAGCCGACCCAGAAAGTGCTCAACAGACGGTAGTTAGGATCATTTCATTTTAGGAGTTGAGACTAATTAGCTCCAGAGTCACAACATCTCAGACTAAGAGGGACCTTTGAGTCCAATCCAATTGTGACTCTCCAGCCCCTGGCCAAGCAGTCTCATCTGTGTGGAAGGGACATCTTCCAAAATACTCAGCATTTGACATCAAAGCCTTCCATTAAGTTTATTGCCAATAAAGGGGAGCTGAAGGCAGAGTGATGTACTTGCTAAACTGAGCTGTAAGAAGATATCTGATTTTTCTTGCAGGCTAGGTTTCCTGAGCATAGGACTGTTGCGAGTCATTCTACTAGAACAGGGTGGAAACTCCCATCTAAGGTGATACTTTCTGAAAGGCACTTTGAAAACAATCCCCCTCCCATATCTCTTATAAACCACAGCTGTTAAAATCCAGAGGTACCCAGTTAGGTATTAGAGATTTCTTTCCAACACAACTAATAAATGAGAAGCCGCTACGAAAACCTCGGCATGCATCGCCTAAGCCCGGGAGTTACGCTGTGACACTCAGCGGGTGTCTGGCGCCGACAGAGATTATCATTGAAGCGTTGAAGGTTACGCCAGGAATCACAACATTGCCACCTGCATTCCGGCTGGGAAGAGCGAGCCTGCCAGGAAAAGTCGGTGCGAGCCTCGCATGGCCTTCCTCAGTGCCAGAGGCTGGAGGACACAATGAGATGTCAGCCAGCCCCACCTCCCACCTGCCACTCGACCTTGGTCGTGAGTCACTGTTCCCTGAGCCTCAGTGTTTCCCCTGCCATGTGGGGACAATCGTGATCGCCTGCCTTCCTGTCTTGATGATTCAGGGCTTTCACGAATTTCATGTTCACCAAGTGTTCGCATATCCTTGACAGGACATTGCTCCCCAGCGTTAAGGAAAAAGCCACTCTCATTATTGATCTCAGAGCCCAAAGCAAGCTACTTTCTCAGGCTTCCCTTGCTAAGCAAGTCTTAGGATCGAGCTCGTATCCAGCTTTTCATCCCACCCGACAAAAAGCATCCCAAAGTTCCCGATTTTGAAATATGAATTTGTTGTTGCCGTTGCTTTCCGTGCAAGGCAAGGCACTTTCGCACATGTGGCCAGTTACAGCCAAGACTCGCTCCAAAGATCCTCAGTGCAGACGGCCGCTGGTGCGCAGTTCATTAAACAGTCTCCCTTTGACCAACGGACCTCATTGTCAGGCAGCCCAGGCCTCCGCTGATGTCAAAAGCCCCATTCTGCCCGGCGTGGATTGTTCTCACAAAGCATGCCCACACGCATCCTGCGGCAGATAGGGATGGGGCTGGCTCTGCAGATGTCGCCACCACCGCCACCACTGTCCCCTTCCCCCCCCGTCACACGATCTTGGGGATCTTTCCAGAGGCTTGCACAAAGCCCGATTCAGAGTTTGCCTTTGACCGATGCACACTTGGCTGCAGATGGATGGGGCAGAAGAAAAAGGCGTCCTGGTGTTTCTCCACACTTGCCTGGGAAAGCTTGGGAATTCCTGGCTTCTTGACCAGCGTCGACTGGGACTGAAAAACAAATCAGAAAGTTGCCAATGGTTTCATTCAATCTAGGAAACTGGGTTAATGCGACTCTGTGAGGGAAACCATCAATGCACAAAAGTCAGGAAATCCAAGAGCGCCATTCCCACAGCCCGCGGAGGCCTTCCACACACAGGTGACTCTGTGCGCCCGCCCGGGCCCTCCGCCGCATCCTTGCCAAAGGCTGGAAGCCATCCCGGGCATTTGCCAGCCTCAGCAGGGGAACACGGTCCCTGCATTCATGACACTACCGTTTCAGCTCTGAAATTCTGTATGTGTTTTTAAGTCAAGCGCACCACATTGTAATTACCTGGCCCCACGGAGTGGACCAAGCCTTCCCTCTTTCCACCTCGGCCTTCCCAGAATGGAAGCCGGGACCCGCTGAACACACAGCTAACGCGAGCATGCCTGGACGGGTGGGTGCTGCAAGACTTCTGCAAAGTGCAAAGTGTTCGATTTCCATTCCTTCTATAACTATCACACACAGACGGCTGTCTGGACTCCAACTCCCCCTTTCATCCGGACTCCCACCCTTCTCACCTTCCTGATAGCCAGTTCTCTGCTGTTCCAAAGGCAGATAGAAACTGCACCTTCACCTTCCCTATGTAATTGGCAGCAAAATGTCTTTTTTTGAGCCTCATTATTCTTTCTGAGTCACTTCCAAAGTCTATCATTCCAATGGAACTTTGTCCCCAAAAGCAAACATGGAGCAAAGAGAGCCCTTGGAAATAATGTCTAGAAAGTGCCTGAGTGGGGTGTCTGGGTGGCGCAGTCAGTTGAACATCCAAGTCTTGGATGTTTCAACTCAGGTCATGATCTCAGGCTTGTGGGGTCGAGCCCCAGGTAGGGCTCCACACTCAGGGAAGAGTCTGCTGGAGAGTCTCTTCTCCCTCTGCCCCACCCTTAAAACAAACAAATCTTTAAGAAGAAAAGAAGAAGAAAGAAAGAAAGAAAGAAAGAGAAAGAAAGAAAGAAAAAGAAAATGTGCATGAGACCTGCCACATTGAGGCCAACCCCGCCTCGACAGGCCATTGAGCAGGCATTCAGATCCTGCCAGGTATGTATACACAGCAATTATTTCTTGAGAAGGAAACACAACAACCGACCTGGGCAGTGACGGTGAACAGGGAGAGTCAGCACAGCCAAGCCCCCCAGGAGCCTGTAGTGTCCTCGATGGGGGAAACGCATTGGACGCATTCTTAGCACATGAGGCGTGTCCTACATCCCAAGAACAGTCACGCGGCAGAAGCACAGTCAAACTGAGGCATCTGATACGTGCAGAAACGTGGAATAAACGTTGCAGAGGTTGGGGAAGGAGAGACTAGAACAGTTGGGGATGAGTGGTGCTGACCAGGATGCTTCTTGCTGTGAGAACACTTCAAGCATGTGGGGAGCATCCTAACGTGTCAGAATTCCATCCTGTTCGAAGAATCTAGACCTGAACAGAAAAGTGGAGACTGTGTAAATCAAACATAATCATAGAGATGAAGCAACTGACTTACCAGACCAAAAGTGAACAAGTGTCATGTCAGGATCAACCATGACATCCACTAATACAGTTCCGTGGAAGGATTATCAGAAGACCCGTCGCACCTCAAAATAGTCCATCGATGTCTGTTAAGATAGTTCATATATTCCTGCCATTTTTTTTCATTCCTTTGGGTAAAGTTACTGATGTTTCCAGAAAGTGTATCTTAAAAAAAAAAAAATCTGTTTTCAAACTGAGGGGCAGTCTACAAACTGAAGACCTGTACTTCAAAAGCATAAAGGTCGCGAAAGGCATAAATACGGACATACACACATACATACATACATGCTGAGGAATTGTTCCAGATGAAGAAAGACAAAAGAAACACGGCAACTAAATGGCATGTGGAACCCCAGATTGGACCCTGAACCAGAAGAGAATTATTTTATTTTTCTTTTCGTACATATAAGTGGAACAGTTGGCAACATGTGAATAAGTTCTAGAGACTGGATATTAGCATATCAATGTTAATTTCCTGATTTGGATCATTTTTCTGTGGTTCTGAAAGAGAACATCCTTGTTTTTAGATAACACACACTGAAGTATTTCGGAGTCAGGGAGCACGTGTCACCCATCTTAAAATCATTTTCTCCTGTCTCAGCAGGAGTGAGTTCCCAAACACCTGCAAGGGACGGTATGACCAACAGGAGGCACTGGAGAGCCCGACTATTGCCTGCATGCCAGCTACAGAAGGGTCCCTGAAGTATTGAGCAAATCACTTAACATCTCTACTGTCCTTCGTTTCCTCATGGAAGGATGTTACGAAAAATACCAGGAGCCCACATTTACTGAAACCTTTGTATGTGCCAGGCGCTGTGTCAGCACTTGAAGTGCATTGACAACAACTGTGACAAAGGAGAAGACGGTCCCAGAGAGTGATGTCGTTTGCTCATGTCCACACAACTAAGTAGCAGCCGCGACCAAAACTGAACTTCTACCTTATACCACGTCTGATCTACCAGCGCGCCCGTGAGGCTCAGATGAAATCTGCCTGCGCCCCTGGAGATGCTCAGTAAAGATTAGCCCATCACCGGTGTCACCCACATCGCCACCACCCACGATGCCCTCAGCATAACCGCCTTAGCTGGATTCTAAGTCCTCAGTGCGTGGGTCCCTCTTCTTACTAAATCTTCTGTAGTTTCATCAAGTAATGTAATCTGTAAGTTAAACACCAGATCTCAGAAAAGCTAAAGAAAACTTAGAGGTAACATTAAGTGAATATATTTTTCTTGTAACAATCGTAACTTCGTAGCTTGGTTCCATGAACTTGGCTGGTATGATGCATCCAAACTTGAGGACATTTTTCATACTATTTGGATTCCTTCCAAAGGGCACCATAGAGTTGGGGGGGTGAGAGAATTATAGTCAATCATTACTGCAGTGTACATATTTTGGGCATGTATTTGGGCTTTTCTCCAGAAATCGTGCTTATAATGTGTCTTGTCTAGGAAACAACACTGGGTGTCATTCAAACCAGGGGTTATTTCTCAGGTCACTTTCCTGGGTTCATGCTTTGTATCCTGTTTTTAGTTTTTGGGTTTTGGGGGTTTTTTGGTTTTGTTTTGTTTTGTTTTGTTTTGTTTTGTTTTGTTTTTTTAGCTCCTTACAGAATGGCCTTTAATGGTTTTCACTTGGTTGGTGTTGAGACTGACCGGATGGGTCATCCAGTCATGTTCTTTAAACTCATGAGGAGGCCACACACTACTAGGGTTGCTGTAGCAAAGTACCACAGACCGGGTAGCTTGTAGAGAAACTTACTTCCTCACAGTTGTGGAGGCCAGAAGTCTGAGTTCTAGATGTCAGCAAGGTTGGTTTCTTCTAAAGTATTTTCCTTGGATTGCAGATGGCGTTCTTCTCCCTGTGTCCTCACATGATCTTCCCTCTGTGCGTGTCTGTGTCCTAATTTCCTCCTCTTATAAAGACACCAGTTATATTGGATTAAGGCCCACCCTAGTGACCTCATTTTAACTTAAATAGCTCTTTAAGGTACCTGTCTCCAAATGCAGTCATATTTTCAGGTACTGGGGGTTAGGACTTCAACATATAACTTTTGGAGGGACGTAATTCAGCCCATAATAGAGACTTAAAAGGAGAGAAGAGAAAATCCATAGAAAGGTGCCTTCAATTCTAGGAACAAATATTCCTTGGAGCCCACTGTTTATAAAACACTATGAGTTTAGCTTCCGACGCTGCCTGTCTCACCTGTATCGGCTTTTGGGAACTACTCAGGTGGAGGTTCCATTCTAGCCAAGTTTCCAGAAACTGCCCTAACATATCCATAGACTCCTTCTTGAGCCCTGCTGACCATACCTGGATCTCCTGCTCAGTGGGCCACCACCTTCAGTGTAATTCTCAGTGCCCAGGAATATAAAACTCTTGTGCATATGTTGGCACCATCACCGAACTCAATGCTCAGCCAATATGGCTAAGCAACTTGGAAATAATCCACCCTCTTAATAGCTGTTATAATTTTAGTACTTTATTTACTACAAACATTGAATTTTGCCTTCAGGCCTCATAGACAACAGCACTGACGACTCCCAGAAACATATTTGAAATGCCTCACGTAGCATACGCAGCTGACTAGCAGTGTTCCTAGTGAGCTGTGACAGGGATGGGGAAGAAGAGGGTGTGAAGCCGCTAATCCAAAACGGAAGCTCTCTGGGTCTCCCCCAGAATCCCTGACCCACATGACTTCTGCTTTAGGAATCTAAAGCAGACTGCAACCCTCAGTCTGCCGGGACTCTGCACAGGAATTAGACTCCTGTCTCTGCTTCCATGCCCATGAAACAGGGATTGAAAATATATTGTTCTCTCCCCCTCCAAACTGTTGTAAGAAGGTAAAAATGAGGTGCATTCTAAAACAAAATTGTAAAAGTCAAAATCAATGAAATAATGTAATTGTAATTCTTACCTGTGAGAGTCCATTTAAATCCACCAAATTTGTTGTTCTTTTTGTGGCAATGTCTCCCAGTTCATGCTCATTACCAGATGAAGACTGAAGGGCTCCCAGAGGAGAACTTTGCCTTCAATCCCACGAGAAGATTCAGATTGATGCATTCGTTGTTCGAGATGTATCTTCACCGATTCTTCACAGCTCTAGACTTCCATACTGTATCATATAAGACACAAGAGTAATTGTATACCCTTGAAACTAATAGAATGTTATGTATCAATTATACCTCAATTAAAAAAATAACCCACAGGATATACAATGACCTTGGTCTTAACAAGAATTTATCATCAAGTTGCCAATGTGGGTGTACTAATTGTCCCAGAACTACATATTTTAAACGGTTAAGCTGGTAAATTTTCTGCGATATATATTTTGCCACAGATTTTAAAAAGAATTTGTCATCCAAAAAAAAAAAAAAGTTCCATACTGTAATTGTGATTTTATAGGACTAGGAGCTGACCTGTAGTACAACATACGACCACCAGGGGACAGCATAGACCTGATTCTGCTTTAGACTTCGCCAGGCTTTGGAAGTGGGTTTTCTCTTGTCACAAAGTCCCCACCCTTCCCCCCAGGAAAACCTCTCGGTGCTGCAGGATCTGGAATTGCCCCTGGGGCAGCGGTGTAGCAGGCCTTGCCCTGAGGAGGATTCTAGCCCCTCCTTCTGTCCTGCGCCTTGCTGGGTGCGGGACTCTGGGCCGCTGTCAAGGCTGGTCCCAGGTAACAGGTGTGGGTGAAGAAGCCAGGCACCTGTCTCAATATGCATTATACAGGCATTGGAACCTGCCCTTTCCCAGGCCCTGGCTCTTTCCGAGGTATCAGGGAGCAGGCACTGGCTGGGGTGGGGGAGGGTGGCCAAGAGGCCTCCTGGGGCAGGTACATCAAAAAGGCTCCCAAACCTGGTCAGGAGAGAACAGGAGATCAGAGAGGCCTGAGGAAGGATGATTACTAAAGAGCAAGCAAGTATTTCATGTTTACATTAGTTTGTATTTCCAAAGTGTTTTATCCTCATTCATCGTTAGCTCCTAATTCTGAACCATCACCCTCACATTGTAGATGGAAGAATGAAACTCCAGAAATCGGCACTTTCTGCAGAAAGCAGCATGGACACGAGCATGACCCCAACCTCCCTTGGACCATTATGGTTAAACACACCAAGCCCTGGGAAGGCACGTCACCGAGACAGGACTGGAACCAAGGAGGAAAGATTGTGTTACCACAGAAGCAGAGACGTTGCAGGCCCCCCGACTCTAAATTTGTGTGGCAACCAGCATAACCTGTTCTGTCAAGCAGAGAGGAGGGCAGGGACCCGGGAGCCCAGGGACCGGGGGAGCATTGCAGGGACAGATATGTGGTGACAAGGTCAGAGGGGCCACAGCGCACTCTCCGCTCAGCTCCTCCCGCGGTTCCCACACATGGGCTCCCCATTCATGCCCGTGATTGATGCTCCTGGAAATTTCTGTGTGTGAGCTCATTCTGGGGGATGACCTGCAGCGGCTGGGCAGGAGTGGGTGAGAGGATCGGTAGGTGAGAGTGGGCTATTCACAAGAGGGCAGCCTTTGATGGAGCAGAGCGGAGGGTTTGGCGGAAACTCAACACCTCTCAGAAGTACAGATTAGTCAAGAGGAAGAAAGGAGAACGCATTGTGGAAGTTTTCAAGAAGGAGACAAAGGTGCCTGTGTTTTGTGTCGCTCAGCTGCCTCGAGAAAATGTCCATTTGTTTTCTTTACACTCCTTTTACATTTTAAGTGGAATCCAGTGAATGTGTCTTTTCAGCGTTCCCAATTTCACCGTTTTCACTACACCTCATGTTGCCGTTTTAATGAAGCATCATTTTTCCAGAGGGTGTGGGAACAAAACGTATTTAATGACCTCTCAGAGCAAACACTGAGTTCTTCAAATATTTCCCTGAATTAAACCCCCCACCCCACAACTCACTTCCTTTTTAAAATACCCATTTGCCAGTTTACTGCAAACCAATAAACAGGGCTTTTCTTTACGCTCGAGCCACAGAGTTCCTGTCGAGTCTCCTGGCCTGGGAAGCCCATGAGAAACCCCAGACTCCCGGGCCTCGGCCCGACCCCCGGGAGGGCTCCGTTGCCCAGCAGCAGTTCCCCCTGTCCCCCGAAACGCGGTGCCACATGCCCTGCACTCCTGCAGCACGTAGCTTTAGGGGACTCGGCGGACGTGGGAGGACCTTGCCGGTGATCTAGTCCCACCCGTCCCTTGACAGATGAGGAAACTGAGGCTGGCGGGGGAGGCATGCAGAGGCCACCCGGGGTGTCACAGATAGAAGGGCATAAGCAGGGCTGGCCCCGTCTGGGTCCCACACCTTCTGCTTCAGCATCGCTAAGGGCAATTGTTCGAATGCATATTCCTGACCACACTTCCACACCTACTGAACTGGCATTTCGGGGGCCGGGGGCGGGGACTGGGAATGTGCACCTTAACAACACCCTTTACTGTGGTTGTGATGCACTCTAACTCTGGGGAAGCGCTAGCAGTAGTAGAAAAAGCAGGCTTAGATCAGACAGCTCTGGGTTCGAATCCCATCTCTGCTACTTAACTCTGCGCATTTAACAAGCTAACGCCTCTGAACTTGGTTTCCTAATCTGACTTGGGGAGATTGCTGTGAGGGCCACTGGGGGCACACTCAGGCCCCGGGATCCGGCTCCAGGACACACTCAATCAGTGTCACCTGTCACCTCGAGATGGCTGGATTTGAATCCCAGAGGCTCATTTATGGACTGTATGAGCTTGGGCACATCATCTGTGTCCTCTGAGCCTCGATTTCCTCATCCGTAAGGTAGAGGTAATAATATCACCTCCTCCCAGCCATGTCGGAAGATTCGCTGGAGCATGTTTCGGCAGCACGGACCGGTCATGAAACAAAACCACTTTAGGTCTTACCGATAGAATTAATTCAAGGCAGGGTTTGGTTCCACAGAAGGTGCAGGAGCTGGAAAGCAGGACCCGATAAAGAAGCCATCTAGACATCGGTGGCTCGAAGGTGGCCGGGAGTCAGGGTGGCTAGCAGGAGCTGGGACCATGGTGGACGGCAGAGCTAACACCACCAAGGACAATTAGCTGCTGCTGGATATGGAGACAGCACACAAAGCAGATGGGAAGGGGGAGAAGAGCCTTGGCTTCTCTCCTCCCCCTTGTCCTCCCCCCACC
Organism: Ailuropoda melanoleuca; assembly: GCF_002007445.2. Taxonomy (NCBI): domain Eukaryota; kingdom Metazoa; phylum Chordata; class Mammalia; order Carnivora; family Ursidae; genus Ailuropoda; species Ailuropoda melanoleuca. Next base: position 34,689,635 of record NC_048226.1, read on the forward strand.
CAGAGCCTGCTGTCCCCTGCCAGTGCCTCTCCTTGCCCAGAAGAGGTAGAAGGCAGAAGACAGGGGAGCCCGGGGAGCATATTTCCTGGAGATACACAGCAGAGAGGAAGTGGACAGTGGCCCTGGGAACAAACCAGTAAATGCAGACACACACGTGTGAAGACACTTACGACTCCCCAGACAGAGAGGAGGCGTCCGCTGGTGCTTAGCGTCGTTAACTGTTATCAACGAAATCGAACAGTCTGATGGAAAGCCTGCTGGCAAGAAAAGCACACATCTGTGGGAAGCCTGCCTTTCATTCGTCACATACAGACATTGTTTTTCCAGGGCTGGTCGCCATGTGGAGGAAAAGTCTGGAAACTAGAGTCCCAGAAAATAAGCCTCAACTTCTTCGTGTGGGGAAACATGAACCATACACTATTTCATAAAGTGTCCTCAGGATGTAATGAGGTCATAGACATGCAAGTACTTTATGCACTTTGAGTCCTATACAAAAACAGGATGTGTTTGCTTTCTTGGAGAAGGAGAAACTTTCAAAACACAGCAGTCCGATTCACCACGACCTACATTTCAAGTACCTAACTTTTTTTTCCAACTGATTTTTCAAGTTCATCGTTTTCTTTTCGGGAATTAAGATAGAACACGATTTAAGCAAATACTATTAAATACATGGTTCAGCACTACCAAAGCAATGTTCTAGGCAAAGGCTCACCTGAGAACCTCTTAGCCAATGGGATGGCACCCTACTCTGTAAAAAGAGGATTCTTACGGATCTTCACAAGCATGACTGTCCAGTTTTGCTGTCTCTACTGATCCGGCTGGTAAAACAATAGCTGCATAATAATATAACAAAATATATTGTAATGAAAACTATTATTTGACTAATCTTTTTATGTACTTTACATGAATTATCATTTAATTTGCTATATAATAATAATGCTTATTATTATTACTATTTCCATTTCTTAGCTAGAAAATCACCGACATTTAGAATGGCCAGTTATGGGATCCCTGGGTGGCTCAGTTGGTTAAGTGTCGCCTTCAGCTCAGGTCATGATCCCAGGGTCCTGGGATCGAATCCCACATAGGGCTCCTTCCTCAGTGGTGAACCCGCTTCTCCTTCTGCCTGCTGCTCCCCCTGCTTGTACTCTTTCTGACAAATAAATAAATAAAATCTTTTTTAAAAAATGGCCAGTTATTTTGCTCAGCATCCCTCAGCTTGTCACCAGCAACGGCAGGATTTTGTTCCAAGTCTGCCTGAGTTCAAAACTGAGTGTTCTCTGCCTTCCTACGCCATTTGTCTCTGGGGTACTGGTCACTGAAGGAAATGATTCTGTGTCATCAATTATAGTGGAAAGAGCCCCAAACTGAGAACAAGAATATGTGAATTCTAGATGGCCTTCTTGTGGCTAGTCCTGTGTTCTCACCCACAAAATGATAGTTAACTCACAAAATGGGTGAGAACCCAAGCTTTACGGCTGTAACATTTGGTAAGTTTCACCAACTCCCTATTACTTACCAGGGTTTGGGTAACAAAATTGTTACCATTTGGGCATGGGATCTATGCCCGGTTCCCAACATTTGGCATCTTCACAATGGAAATACTATTTGCTCCTGTTCTTTTGGTTTCTTGTGCCTTGGTTTATTAGCGCAAACCAGTATGCTAGGCATTGTGATACATTCTGACATGAACTCTTAATACACTTTTAAAAAATCATATAATTTTCTGCCCAAAGTATTCCATTTTGTATTGGGGCACATTTTGTTTTGTTGGTTGTAACAAAGACTGTGCTGGGACGTGGCCAAACTGCCAGCGTGCCCTCGAGTGTCATCAATCACGCAGCAGCTGGCAGAGCTTGTGCAGGCTTGGTGAGCCAGGCATGAGGCCAGGACCCAGGACCCAGTGAGCACAGCAGCCAGGGTGGCCCGTGAGCAGAGAGAGGAGAGGGGAGACTGTGGGGCCGGTCTGGAAACACAGCCAAGGTAAAGGAAGTACCCCAGTCAGCCCAGGCCTTCTGCATCAGCTCAGGGGGGCTCCGGCACAAACTTTGAAGAAGGAAAACCAAGCCCCAATGTGCGTGGCTTGACCTTTGCCAGGAAAGGCGAAAGTCAACTGCCTGGATGGGAAAATGCCCAAGAGGGGTCAACAGGGAGATGCCAGGGATTGAAGATATTTGGAGTTGGACAGAATGACAGAAAGCCCTCATTTTCCCTGGACCATGATGTAAAGAGCCAAAGGGTACTGGTGTCATGGAACCATGGAGGGACCATCCCCAAGGACATGGACAAGGTTTGTCCCTAAAGAGTAAACCAGCAAGTCTATACACAATAGAAGAAGTTAGTCATGGGGGGGCGGGGTGCCTGGGTGGCTGAGTTGTTAAGCATCTGCCTTTGGCTCAGATCATGATCTCAGGGTCCTGGGATTGAGTCCCACATCGGGCTCCCTGCTCAGTGGAGAGCCTGCTTCTGCCTTTCCCTCTGCCCCTGTTCATACTCTCTCTCCCTACCTCCCTCTCTCAAATAAATAAATAAAATCTTAAAAAAAAAAAAAAAGTTAGTCATCTGGTTACACCAAGAGACTGCTGAAATGTGTTCAGAAACACCCAAAACACGGATGAGGAGGACCCAAGAACTCCCGCAGGGAGACCTGCTTGGAGTGTGATAGCGATCGGGTGAGCAGGAACTTAATCCACTATATTGAACCCCATCGGGGGGAGACGGAACCTGAAAACACACACTGAACGGGTAACCTCGAAGATCCAGGAAAGGGTAGTACCCAAACAGGCTCAGCTGAAGTGAGGGGCGCAGTGGCCCCCAGAGCCCAGCCCTAGGATCAGTGGACCTGAACATATATGGCTGCTGAAACCCCATGTGATCAATTATCGAAGTCAGACAACGCCTCCTCTTTGCTCTGATTCACCAGGAAATCTCCTGGTTTAATTCTACTCCCTCAGGAGAGCTGCCAAAAGAGAGCTAATATGCTCATCATGCTGACCTAAATATTTCAGTCAAAGGGATGCTCAGAGTCCTCACTGCAAAATAATACCGGCACCTTGATTTATACATCAGTCTCTTGTCACCCGGGTTAATGAGAGTCTGCCCCTGAGAGCTGGATCCACACCAAGTGTGCTTAAAATTCTAAATGTTTGAAGCTCCAAAGCTGAGGATCTGACCGGAGATAGGATAGTATCTACAGAAGGTAAATGTCAGTTTAGGAGCCATGTGGGCATTGACACAACCAACCTTCCCTGATAATATCCCCACACTGCCACCTGCCATTGTTCAAATTCAAACAAGTATCACTACTGAGTGTGCGTGTGCCAGTTGACCTCAAATGCTCCACAAGGTAAAGCAGTTTTCCTCTAAAACTGGAGGAATTATTGTCTTGGACCAGATCTGTGTTGCCCGAAAGGATTCAACGTCTTTGAACTGTAAATAAATTCAGTAACATCCTGCTTCATGTTGTGAATGGGTACCAGGTAGTTTAGACATGATGAGTCATGGAACAGCCAGCACGGTTTTCTGTGTCACTCCAACTACGTGAACTTCAGAGCCTGACTGGCCCAGACACGTCTGGGATGTCTACCACTTCTTAGCAATTTAAACCGTGTATGCCCCCCCTCAAAAAAAATGAAATAGCGCTCTGGCCATACACAGATAAGCCACAATATCTGTTTTGGAATCACCATTCCAAATTCTAAAAGTAAATTCTAAATTCTAAAAAACATTCTAAAAGTAAAGAAAGGGGAGACGTTATCACTGGAGACAAATTAATCTGACCCATATAAAAGTTTTGAATTTCTGTGAAGGTAACTATCAAAGTTAAAGTTGTAAAGGCAAACAGATTAGAAAAATATTTGTAGTGTGGCAATAAAAGAGAAATGAAACATTCTGTTAAAAACTATTCAAACTTCCAGGGGCGCCTGGGTGGCTCAGTAGGTTAAACATCTGCCTTTGGCTCAGGTCATGATCCCGGGGTCCTGGGATTGAGTTCTGCATTGGGCTCCCTGCTCAGCGGGGAGCCTGCTTCTCCCTCTCTCTACCCCTCCCCCATGCTCATGGGCTCTTGCTTTCTGAAATAAATAAAATCTTTAAAAAAAATTCAGACTTCCTAATAATAAGTGAAAGTGTGAAAGTCAAAAGAGAGAAATTCTATTATATATGTATTTAAAAGTAAGCAAGAATACCTAGCAAAGGGGCGCCTGGGTGGCTCAGTCTGTCAAGCATCTGCCTTCGGCTCAGGTCATGATCCCGGGGTCCTGGGATAGAGCCCCTACGTTGACTCCCTGCTCAGCGGGGAGCCTGCTTCTCCCTCTGCCTGCCACTCCCCCTGCTTGTGCGCTCTCTCCGTCTCTCTCTGACAAATAATTAAAAAAAAAAAAGAATACATAATAGCAAAAATTAAGTTGGGAAGAAAAAAAGATTCTCACCTGCTGCTGTTAATAGTGCGTATTTACACAATTCCTCTCGACTTCATTGCACATCAGGAATAATAGCATCATTTACATTCTTTTACGAGTACGACTTCAAGGTTTTTAGCTTAAAGAAAAAAATTTAAAGGAGAAAAAAGCTACATGCATTAACATAATAAGGTTAGTATTATGTGTAGTAGAAAAAACTGAAAACAACCTAAATTTTCAACAAGTGAGAAACAGCCAAGCTGTTTATGATGCACAACTCAGTAGAATGTGATACAGTCATTTAAAATTGTAATGTTTAGGTCTGTGTAATATTTTGACAAAATGTTTAGAATATGCTAAACAAAAGTCTGAAAATCTCATTTCAAGTATGTTACAACTCCAGTTATGAAAATATGTGAGTGTGTGAACAAAGTCTGGGAGAGAAGAGGAAACAAGAAAACTCCTGTGCTATACTTAAATCCCAGCTCTACCGCTACCGGATGCAAGGCTTTGGGCGTGTTACTCAAGGTCTCTT
>NC_048226.1:34694669-34724654 GCF_002007445.2 Ailuropoda melanoleuca
TCCCAAATTCCAGATGTGAATATTCAATGGCCAACTCAAAATCTCTACAGAGATGCCTAAGAAACATCAAAGACCCAAAGCTTTGCTTACAACCCCTCAAGCCTGCTTCTGGTCATCCTTTCCCATTTTTACTGACGNACAGATTAGACGAGTTAATGTAAGTAAAAATACTTTTAAAACATTGTATTTAGTGTATAGCACAAAATAAGTTCTACACAAATGTTTACTATTAATCATTATATTATTCTTCGTATTATTACCATAGCCTTTATAATATGTAAAAATTAGGATAATTTTTTAAAAAGTTCCTTCCCTGATGCTTATACATGGTTGTCAAAACTTATTTTATTTCTCTTGAGAATATCTCAAAAAATAAAATAAAATAAAAAGAATATCCCATAGTATCCTTAGGAATATTTCAGCTCAACTATCACGTATTATGCACCTGTTTTGTGCCCAGCACAGAGCGACCCCGCCCTCCCGGAGCTTGCCGTCAGCGAAAATGTAAGGAGCCACACAGACCAGTAAGAGTAGTCTAGAAGAACCAGCCACTAACAGAGATGACAAGGGAGCTACTCAGTCTTGGTCAAAACTGGGCGGAAAAAATCCTTTTCCGAGAATGTGAAATGATGGGCCTTCCCTCCCCTGAGTCTGGGGCTAAAATTTACACAATGCAAGGGTTCTGGAACACCAAACCTAAGGAAAGAGCGTACACCGTGAAGCATTATGGAATGAGCTCTATGTGAATAAAAAACAGAAAACAAAACAAAACATAAAAAAAGGAAGCTAAAAAAAGTATAGATAATAGACTACCGCTAATACAGAAATTAGTACTACCTCTTGTAATATGTGCTGTATTTGTAGAGACCATCTCTGGATTAGATTGGCATGTCCCAGGCTCAGTCTTTGGTCCCCATCTCCTTTCTAGTGATACTCTGTTGGTGTTCTCACCGAGTCTCAAGGCTTGAAGAACCACCTATGAACCCATCACTCCCAAATTTGTATCTCCAGCTCACATGTCTCTCCCAAATTCCAGATGTGAATATTCAATGGCCAACTCAAAATCTCTACAGAGATGCCTAAGAAACATCAAAGACCCAAAGCTTTGCTTACAACCCCTCAAGCCTGCTTCTGGTCATCCTTTCCCATTTTTACTGACGATAAATCTATCCTTCAGGTTGTCCAGTCCTAAAACCTTGGTGTCATTCTTGACTCCCACTTTTGTTCTCACACCTGTTCATCAGGAAAAAGTGCTGGATCGGTCTTTAAGATCTATCCAGAACCCCACTACTTTATATGTCCTCCACAGCCAGCCCCAGGCAAAGCCATCACCATAAAAATATCTGAATTGCTGCCCCAATTCCAACAGGTCTCCCTGCTTCTACCATAGCACCCCCCTCAATACACACACACACAGCCTAATTTAACTTTAGAATCCAGAGTGATCCAAAAAATGTAAGTGAGCAGGGCACCTGGGTGGCTCAGTTGGTTAAGCAACTGCCTTCAGCTCAGGTCATGATCCTGGAGTCCTGGGATCGGATTGAGCCCCGTGGTGGGCTCTCTGCTCAGCAGGGAGCCTGCTTCTCCCTCTCCCTCTGCCGCTCCCCCTGCTTGTGCTCTCTCACTCTCTCTGTCAAATAAATAAATAAAATCTTAAAAAAAAAAAAAAAGGCAACTAAGTTCATGTCACCTCTACACTTAAAATTCTGCAATGTCATGGTGTCAGCCAAAGTAAAAACCAAATTCCTTAAACTGGCTTACAAGAGCCTGTCTGATGTGTGCCCCTGAGCCTTTCTGATCTCTTGCGACTCCATGTTCCTGCGCTTCACTCCAGCACACGAGGCCCACTTGCTAGTCCTTGATCATGCTAGGCATGTTCCTACCTTATACCCTTTGCTGCAGGCCATTCCCTTTGCCTCGGACATGCACCTCCCAGTTATCCACTTGCTAACTCCCTCAGCTTCTAAAATCGAATCTCGATCGACTCTCACCAAGTCAAGGAGATGTATCATGAGCCCATCATCTAGTATTACACCCTGGCCCCTGCCCAGCACTCCTGATCCTTCTAACACTGCTTTTCTTGCCCCATTTCCCATAAGAATCTCATATATATATATATATGCACACATATATATGTATATATATGTATTCATTTGTATAGTGTACATAATTTGTATAGTGTATATAATACATATATTTATATAAAGAATTGAAAATATAAAAAGAAAATAAAACAAAAAAATTTTTAAGGTTAAAAATTAAAACTTTTAGGGGCGCCTGGGTTGCACAGCGGTTAAGCGTCTGCCTTCGGCTCAGGGCGTGATCCCGGCGTTCTGGGATCGAGCCCCACATCAGGCTCCTCTGCTATGAGCCTGCTTCTTCATCTCCCACTCCCCCTGCTCGTGTACCCTCTCTCGCTGGCTGTCTCTATCTCTGTCAAATAAATAAATAAAATCTTTAAAAAAAAATTAAAACTTCTAGAAATGGGTAATATTGAAGTTTATTGAAATTTCAAATCCTCAATGAATTGTTAAACAGCAGATCTGTCCTTCTTTCCAGATACTCTGGAAAATTCTGAGAAATAATCCACTGTGGAACATAGAGTAACGAAGGAGTAGAAGCAGGAAAATTTTAAAAGGAGAGAATAGAAAACATGGGGAAGAGAAACATATTCAAATAGATAATGGTTGATAATTGTCCAAAATTAATGAAAGAAAATGATTCAGATTTTAAGATACAATTCTAAACTAAGCAAGGTAAGTAAAAATAAACCCATATCCACACACATCTGAGTCAAGATGCAGAACAGAAATTAGAAATTTTAAAAGCAGGGGCACCTGGGTGCCTCAGTCATTTGGGCATCCAACTCTTGATTTTGGCTCAGGTCATGATCTCAGGGTCATGAGACCGAGCCTCCTGTCTGGCTCCACACTCAGCGGGGAGTCTGCTTGGGATTCTCTCTCCCTCTCTTTCTCTGCTCCTGCCCCCCTTTCTCAAAATAAATACAATAAAATCTTAAAAAAAAGAAAAAGAAAAAGAAAATTTGAAAGCAAACAGTAAGTAAATACAGCTTACCAAAAAAGCAATAACAATTTAACCAACAACAGATTTCTCTTCTCTTCAACAATAACAGAAGATAGAAGACTGTTGAAAACTAGCCCCAAAAGGCTGAGAAAAAGAACANGCTAAACAAAAGTCTGAAAATCTCATTTCAAGTATGTTACAACTCCAGTTATGAAAATATGTGAGTGTGTGAACAAAGTCTGGGAGAGAAGAGGAAACAAGAAAGCTCCTGTGCTATACTTAAATCCCAGCTCTACCGCTACCGGATGCAAGGCTTTGGGCGTGTTACTCAAGGTCTCTTTGCCTCAGTTTTCCAGTCCGTAAAATGGGAATAACGATAATAATACTCACCTAGTAACGTTGGTATACAGATTAGACGAGTTAATGTAAGTAAAAATACTTTTAAAACATTGTATTTAGTGTATAGCACAAAATAAGTTCTACACAAATGTTTACTATTAATCATTATATTATTCTTCGTATTATTACCATAGCCTTTATAATATGTAAAAATTAGGATAATTTTTTAAAAAGTTCCTTCCCTGATGCTTATACATGGTTGTCAAAACTTATTTTATTTCTCTTGAGAATATCTCAAAAAATAAAATAAAATAAAAAGAATATCCCATAGTATCCTTAGGAATATTTCAGCTCAACTATCACGTGTTATGCACCTGTTTTTGCCCAGCACAGAGCGGCCCCACCCTCCCGGAGCTTGCCATCAGCGAAAATGTAAGGAGCCACACAGACCAGTAAGAGTAGTCTAGAAGAACCAGCCACTAACAGAGATGACAAGGGAGCTACTCAGTCTTGGTCAAAACTGGGCGGAAAAAATCCTTTTCCGAGAATGTGAAATGATGGGCCTTCCCTCCCCTGAGTCTGGGGCTAAAATTTACACAATGCAAGGGTTCTGGAACACCAAACCTAAGGAAAGAGCGTACACCGTGAAGCATTATGGAATGAGCTCTATGTGAATAAAAAACAGAAAACAAAACAAAACATAAAAAAAGGAAGCTAAAAAAAGTATAGATAATAGACTACCGCTAATACAGAAATTAGTACTACCTCTTGTAATATGTGCTGTATTTGTAGAGACCATCTCTGGATTAGATTGGCATGTCCCAGGCTCAGTCTTTGGTCCCCATCTCCTTTCTAGTGATACTCTGTTGGTGTTCTCACCGAGTCTCAAGGCTTGAAGAACCACCTATGAACCCATCACTCCCAAATTTGTATCTCCAGCTCACATGTCTCTCCCAAATTCCAGATGTGAATATTCAATGGCCAACTCAAAATCTCTACAGAGATGCCTAAGAAACATCAAAGACCCAAAGCTTTGCTTACAACCCCTCAAGCCTGCTTCTGGTCATCCTTTCCCATTTTTACTGACGATAAATCTATCCTTCAGGTTGTCCAGTCCTAAAACCTTGGTGTCATTCTTGACTCCCACTTTTGTTCTCACACCTGTTCATCAGGAAAAAGTGCTGGATCGGTCTTTAAGATCTATCCAGAACCCCACTACTTTATATGTCCTCCACAGCCAGCCCCAGGCAAAGCCATCACCATAAAAATATCTGAATTGCTGCCCCAATTCCAACAGGTCTCCCTGCTTCTACCATAGCACCCCCCTCAATACACACACACACAGCCTAATTTAACTTTAGAATCCAGAGTGATCCAAAAAATGTAAGTGAGCAGGGCACCTGGGTGGCTCAGTTGGTTAAGCAACTGCCTTCAGCTCAGGTCATGATCCTGGAGTCCTGGGATCGGATTGAGCCCCGTGNTTCAGCTCAGGTCATGATCCTGGAGTCCTGGGATCGGATTGAGCCCCGTGGTGGGCTCTCTGCTCAGCAGGGAGCCTGCTTCTCCCTCTCCCTCTGCCGCTCCCCCTGCTTGTGCTCTCTCACTCTCTCTGTCAAATAAATAAATAAAATCTAAAAAAAAAAAAAAAGGCAACTAAGTTCATGTCACCTCTACACTTAAAATTCTGCAATGTCATGGTGTCAGCCAAAGTAAAAACCAAATTCCTTAAACTGGCTTACAAGAGCCTGTCTGATGTGTGCCCCTGAGCCTTTCTGATCTCTTGCGACTCCATGTTCCTGCGCTTCACTCCAGCACACGAGGCCCACTTGCTAGTCCTTGATCATGCTAGGCATGTTCCTACCTTATACCCTTTGCTGCAAGCCATTCCCTTTGCCTCGGACATGCACCTCCCAGTTATCCACTTGCTAACTCCCTCAGCTTCTAAAATCGAATCTCGATCGACTCTCACCAAGTCAAGGAGATGTATCATGAGCCCATCATCTAGTATTACACCCTGGCCCCTGCCCAGCACTCCTGATCCTTCTAACACTGCTTTTCTTGCCCCATTTCCCATAAGAATCTCATATATATATATATATGCACACATATATATGTATATATATGTATTCATTTGTATAGTGTACATAATTTGTATAGTGTATATAATACATATATTTATATAAAGAATTGAAAATATAAAAAGAAAATAAAACAAAAAAATTTTTAAGGTTAAAAATTAAAACTTTTAGGGGCGCCTGGGTTGCACAGCGGTTAAGCGTCTGCCTTCGGCTCAGGGCGTGATCCCGGCGTTCTGGGATCGAGCCCCACATCAGGCTCCTCTGCTATGAGCCTGCTTCTTCATCTCCCACTCCCCCTGCTCGTGTACCCTCTCTCGCTGGCTGTCTCTATCTCTGTCAAATAAATAAATAAAATCTTTAAAAAAAAATTAAAACTTCTAGAAATGGGTAATATTGAAGTTTATTGAAATTTCAAATCCTCAATGAATTGTTAAACAGCAGATCTGTCCTTCTTTCCAGATACTCTGGAAAATTCTGAGAAATAATCCACTGTGGAACATAGAGTAACGAAGGAGTAGAAGCAGGAAAATTTTAAAAGGAGAGAATAGAAAACATGGGGAAGAGAAACATATTCAAATAGATAATGGTTGATAATTGTCCAAAATTAATGAAAGAAAATGATTCAGATTTTAAGATACAATTCTAAACTAAGCAAGGTAAGTAAAAATAAACCCATATCCACACACATCTGAGTCAAGATGCAGAACAGAAATTAGAAATTTTAAAAGCAGGGGCACCTGGGTGCCTCAGTCATTTGGGCATCCAACTCTTGATTTTGGCTCAGGTCATGATCTCAGGGTCATGAGACCGAGCCTCCTGTCTGGCTCCACACTCAGCGGGGAGTCTGCTTGGGATTCTCTCTCCCTCTCTTTCTCTGCTCCTGCCCCCCTTTCTCAAAATAAATACAATAAAATCTTAAAAAAAAAGAAAAAGAAAAAGAAAATTTGAAAGCAAACAGTAAGTAAATACAGCTTACCAAAAAAGCAATAACAATTTAACCAACAACAGATTTCTCTTCTCTTCAACAATAACAGAAGATAGAAGACTGTTGAAAACTAGCCCCAAAAGGCTGAGAAAAAGAACAATTATGTACCCAATTTTCATTCAAGGATTAGGGTGGAAGTAAAGACATTTTTGGAATAGAAAAGTAAGTGTCTTAGCTCCGGCTGCTATCACAAAACACCACAGACTGGGGGCCTTAAAAAAACATACATTTATTTCTCACAGTCTGGAGACTGGAAAGTCCAAGATCAAGGTGCCAGACAATTCAGTTCCTGGTGAGGGCCCTCTGGTTGGTTTGCAGAAGTCTGCCTTCCCCCTGTGTTATGCACGTAGACAGAAAGAAAGAGTTCTGTTCTCTCTTTTTCTTATAAGGATACCAACCCATCATGATCTCAGCTAAACCAAATCACTTTCCAAGACCCACCCCCCTCCCTGCTTCAAACACTATCACACTGGGGGTGAGGACTTCAAAATAATGAATTTTGGGGAAACACATTCAGTCCCTAACACGAAGACAAGAAGTTTACCACTACTAGATCATTGAAGAAAACACTAATAACAGATACGTTCAGGAAAGCAGGAAATTGAAAGCAAAATAAATTAAAAGTAAAAAAGAAGTCAAGAGATTAATAAACATGTAAGTAAATCTGAAACAAACACTGTCTCATACACTGATAGAAAAGAATAATAAGAGTGATAAAAATAGGATGAGAGGCACCTGGCTGGCTCAGGCAGCTAAGCGTCCGACTCTCAATTTCAGCTCAGGTCATGATCCCAGGGTCCTGGGATCCAGTCCAGCATTGGGCTCCCTGCTCAGCGGGGAGCCTGCTTCTCCTTCCCACTCTGCCATCCCCTCCCCGCCCCACCCTCCACCCTTCCCCACCCACTTGTGCTTTCTGGCTCTCTATCTCTCTGTCAAATAAAAACACAAAATCTTTAAAAAACAAAAACAAAAAACACAAAAACCTCTCCATACTCCAGAATGTGACACCAAAAACACGAACAGACGAGGACTTTTAAAAACGTGAACCACAATATCATTATCTCAAATAACAAAATAAACATTATTGCCTCAATATCATTTAATATGAAATTTGTGTTCGATTTTCCCTAAGCGTCTCAAAACTTTTTTCATCTACTTGATGTGTTCAAATCAGGATCCAATAAAAGGTGTGCCCATTGCATTCAATTGATGTCTTTCGTATCTCTGTATACCCATCAGTTTCTCCCCTCTTTTTGTTATTTCTATTTTAATTGCTATTTAAAATTTGTTGGAGAAACTTGTCGAATTCCTCATTTTCTGGAGTCAGATGACTGCATTCATGTAGGATGAATGTAGTATGTAGCATGAACTAACACAGTTCTCTGCCTCCTGAATCTCGTGGAAACTCTAGTTAGATCTAAAGATTGAATTAGATTTAGATTAAATGTTTTCATTATCTGTTTTCCTTTCTTTTCTTTTTCTTTTTCATCCCAGGATGTTTTGTAGGTGATACAGTGTACTGCCTCTTTCATCTCATGAAAAGCACTTAAGGCCAAATCTCCTAGTGTTAAAGAAGTGAAGGTTGACCAGTTGGTTCAGGTGATATCAGTCTAATATGTCCTATGTAAATTTTCCAAGCAACTGTGCACAGGATAGTGTGAATAGCATTGATGACAAGTGCCTAGATTCGTTGTTTCATTAGAGGTCACATAGCAATGCTTTTAAAATTATATCATTTTCCCCACACTGATTAGTTAGAGTTCTTCCATAGAAAGTTCTCCCTCAACCATGTACTTATTCCGAAACCCATGTAATAAGAAAAACAATGTAAATGCTGAAATCCTTCTTTCTCTTTATCAATTTTCAGAATAATAAATGAGTGTCATAGCAAGTTTTAAAAATGATAAATATAATTTTTACTTTCATTTTATATTAAACTTCTTGATTTTTTTTAAAGATTTTATTTATTTATGTAACAGAGAGACAGCCAGCGAGAGAGGGAATACAGCAGGGGGAGTGGGAGAGGAAGAAGCAGGCTCCCAGTGGAGGAGCCTGATGTGGGACTCGATCCAGGAACGCCGGAATCACGCCCTGAGCCGAAGGCAGACGCTTTAACGACTGCGCTACCCAGGCGCCCCAAAACTTCTGGATTTTTATGTTTGATGCATATCAAATCATTGGAGACATTAGTGTTTAATTCTCTGTTTATTCCATCTTTGGCTAGATTTTTGTAGCAATTAGGAAGAGGACGGAGCTTTACAGGGATAACAGGCACAAACCCAGGAGTGAGCCACAGAGATCTTGAGGTAGACTTTAAACTTCTGCAGCATGTGGGATGGACATCGAAGTCCATCCTAACTGGGTCTTAGCAGAAGGGAGACACAGCTGATATCTGTTAGGCAATTACTACCTGAATACTTTTTACTTCCCATTCATCACCATCTCCCCCAAATACAAATTTCCCTGGTTAATTCCTATTCACTGTTCAGATCTTGATTTCAAAATTCCTGAAGTTGTTTCCTGTCCTCCCAGGTCCAAGTTAGGTATTCCTACTCTGCTCTCTGATAACACCCTATACATTTCCACACTTCTCACAATTCTAATAACATAATTCACTGACTTTCCCCTCACTAGATTCTAAACTCTATGAAGACAAGAACAGTGTGTCTACTATTCTATTTCTAACACACTCAACACATAATAGGAACTCAGTAAGCATTCTTTAAAAGAGAAAGCAGGGGCACCCGGCTGGCTCAGTCAATTGAATGTGTGATTCTTGATCTCAGGGTTGTGAGTTCGAGCCCCACATTGGGCATAGAGCTTACTTTAAAAAATAAAATAAAAAGATAAAAGAGAAAGCAAATTGAAAAGGGGAGGGAAGAACGAAAAGGAAGGAGACTATGCCCAAAGCATGACATACTCCCCCTTTTCCAATAGAACAGTCCTGTTTGGTGGGCCATGGTAGGGGAGAAACTGAAATCCAAATACTGACCCAAAGCAAAGTTTTTTTCAAGACACTCATTTCCCATCCGGGACTGATCTTTCAGAGTCATGACTACCGGGATGAAAAGTTGCAGAGGGCTTTCCACTGTTTCTAAGGAATGTACTGCTATCCTACATTACTCTCCAGATTATTCAATTGCTTAGAGAACAAAGACACTAGAAAATTGAGAGACAAAGAAGGCAAAGATATTTCTCCCCCTTCTGTGTATGCCCTCTCCTTGTAAAGGCTTACCTGGCGTGGCGATGGTTAGAGTCTTTTGGGCAGCAAGGCTAGAGTAAGCTCAGAGGTCACAGGGTGGTGGTGGTGAGGGAGTCCCAAGATTGGAGCAGGGACAAATAGGAAAAACACAGTAGTGTCAGTTCAAATTGCCAAGAACGGACCCCAAGTGTTGCAGGGGGACAGTTATATATCCTGAATATGAGGCTAAGAGTTCAGTCCAGAAGAGTTAGAAGGTGATTGCGAGCAGGCTTTCGAGGAGAGGAAAGAAATACACTATATAAATATTATTAAACAATATTTAAGAGTGGATGTTGTTTAAAATATGCAGCTTCTTCAACCAATAGGATATGCGGCTTGCTTTTGAGAGCCAGCCCAAGTGTGGTGTGTGGGCAAGTCTGCCTAGTTTCAAGCACCGGGGAGTGGAGTGAGTAATCACTGCTTTTTGTTCAACTCTTAATTTCTGAGATCTGGATAGGCTCTCCTGAAGACAGCCAGTCTGAGGGATTCTCACTGAAGTGTCTCATGGCAGACAAAAGTGATGATGCTTGCCGTGGAGGAGGGAACAACATTCCAGGGCGGATTAAGAAGAAAACTCACCTCTCCAGTTGAAAGCCAGGGGCAAGGGAGAGGGAGCCCAGCCCTAGTACTAAGAAAAAGATACATGGAATTTCTGGCAATGGTTCTTAGCCGATGGAGTCCCAGAAATTAAATTAATGATTTAAGAGAGTTGCATGGCCAGAAAGAGAAAAGGAAAAAGACAAAAAACAAAAAACAAGCTTAGTGAAGAAGGCCCCACAACTTCTCAGTTCCTAAAACAGTCCCAAAGCCCAAGTATTTGTACTAACTGCTTTGAACGCACCGCACATCATTCACTGTCCCTCTCAGATTGCCCTAAATAAGGGACTGGACAAGGGGAATCCACCAGTGAGAGTCGGAGGCAACCAGATCGGCTAACCAAGGAACTCGCTCCACTGCCACCAAGGACATGACTAATGGATGCACGTGAGAATCTGGGATCCTATAATTTATCAACAACGGAAGGCATGAGCTCTGGACAGATCACCAATGATGGCTCTTCTTTTTTTATTTTCTGAGTGGGAGGTTTTCACTGTGGCCATTCCAGTTTTCCCACCACTATTTTGTACCAGATGTGTAAGAAGTGCTCATCTTTAAATAGTCCACAGGTTGCAAGACGGTGAGATAGCAAATGTTGACAAAAGCAAGACTGAATTGGAAGAGGCATGGAATTCGCCCTGAAATCATGTGCTCTGATCCTGAATAATAATCCCCATAAAAACTCTTTTGGATGCAGTGGTGGAACATGACTTTAGGGTATCCTGTGTAGGAAAGGGGCACATACTGTATAGAAATGATACCTACATGGTCCAAGTAGATCATCTTAGGTGGGGTATCTTTGAATGTATGAGAGGGGAAAAAAGGTGTCTATGTATGGCAGGGAGAGGGTCTTACAGTTTGCCCACCACAAACCCATTTCCCTAGCTCTGGGAATGCCTTATCTGCACCCTAACCCCATTGCTATCCACGTGGCCAGAGCGGCAGGGCTCCTGAAAGCCATATTTGGACAAAATGACCAATCCCTCAAACCATATGTGGTGGGACCGAGTATACACCCGCTCCAAACTGAGCCAAGGACGCTGGAAATGCACTCGAAAGGTCCCCACTTTAGTGTGGGTCACTCTTGAATGGACAAAACAAAGCCCCGGGATTTGACTATGACCGTAATTTCCAATGTGAAGAATGAGAAATGGTGGAAACCCATCTACAGAGAGAGGAATGTTCCAGCGTGAAAGACGAGCAGGGGCCAGCACAGAGAGACATGGGATGGACTTCCAAGCCTTGGTTCCAGTTCAAGCCACTGGTTACATCCCTACACTAGGATTTCAGGAGACATTCCCTTACCTTTAAAACAAAGCCCCCCTCTTGGCTGAAGCTATCTCAGACCAGTTTCTGCAATTTGCAACCAGTGGAGTCCTAAGGAATAAAGAGATTCATCCCAGGATTTGAGACATTCTCTTTTTTTTGTACAGGAAACCTTTGTTTTGAGACTTCTTTGTGTACAGGAGCGATCTAGTGATTGTAAACACAGTCTACGTGAAGAGACCGAATGAACCATTAATTAGGTCATCCCATTCCAACCATCTTTATCCCAATCTATTTCCATCATGCAATTATAATTTCCTCACATAGTCACCCCCATAAAAGCAGGTCTCAGTTTTCCCCCAAACTGTCTACCTTAGGACTCACATCAGGAGAGTGTGGGATTTGCGTGGCTGGGAGTAGACGGTGTCAGTCCCACACAGCCCTGCGCTTAATTCAGCTCTTGGTCGGTGTCCTGAGCAAGTCTAGGTGTACCCGCTTCCGAGTCAGATTGCAGGAGCTGCACTTGGGCCCAGAAGCAGCCCAAGGGAAAGCAGGAAAACTCAGGTCCGCAGGGAGGATTCAGTGTCTCAGAAGCTCATCCCAAGCAGTATTTGGAGGGAAATACATTCACGAGTGTTAAGTGTGATTCTGTTTTCCCCCCATCCTTAGAGTTCAGAGACCAATTGAAACAAGAAAAATGTGCAGGATTCCTGTGCCTTGTCTGATGAGGTCAGCATCCGTTTATTGCTCGGCATGGCAGAAAATCTGCTTACCTTCCTCAAGCGATGGGATGAACGTTTGTCCCGAATCCATTTGTTTCTTTTAAAAATCATCTTAGGGGGCGCCTGCATGGCTCAGCCGATTAAGCATCTGCCTTCAGCTCAGGTCATAATCTCCAAGTCCTGGGTTCGAGCCCCACATGGTGGGGAAAACCCTGCTCAGTGGGGAGTCAGCTTCTCTCTCTCTCCCCCTCTGCCCCTCCCCCACCCCCTCATTCTCTCTCTAAAATAAATAAAATCTTTAAAAATAATAAATAAAAATAAAAATCATCTTAATTTAGTAATTGTGTACCTAAGGAATTAATGAAGTTTAACTGCTGAAGAAGAGAGAATTTTTTTCAATCATTTTGATTTGGTTATCATGAATTTGAGGAATTGATGGAGTATCAATGTTGACATGTTGAGTAATGACCTTCCCTTGGTCCAAAGTAGAAATGAGTTAAATAAATATGAGTCAAAATTAATCTAGGGAATTAAAATGAGATATTTTTAAACATTGCCTGTAAATATTATGATGCAGAAATTTAAATACAAATGTGCACGAACCTTCAAAATTATTTCCATCTATTTACTTGATAAATACTGACTCAAGAAATTGCTGTGCTGAATTCAATCAATTATCTTTAGGTCATCTAGTGACAGTTTAATTATCCTTGTGTGGCTTTGGCTTTTAAGTGCAAACATTATAGTCCTTCTCCCATACCCGGTCTACTACTCCTAGCATATGGTACAGTGCACGATTTACTAGAAAGCTGCTCGCAAAGGAGGTCTGTAGAATGAAAATCTCTTCTGCTCCTGCTGCTAAAACATATTTTGTAGATTTAAAATATATTCATGGAACCAAGTCTTCTGAGTTTTCGTCTTCTATGACTGGATTTCGCAATGTGCCAGGGATTTTTTTATATTGCTCATTTTAGGAAACCTTTTTATGTCTCCTAAGTTCTCAATGGAATGACACCCTGCCCATCTGTTCTTCTGTCTAGCTCCTCTGTAAGTCCCCTGCTATGTTGCCAAGGCAACACTACCTGCTATGACATCAATCATAACAAATGGTTATCCCTTCACTAGACTTCAGATATCAAATGCAACACTTGGCTTTCAAAACCATGGTTTCTTATGAGTAGGGTTAAGGTTTCTTCCTCAGGGGCTACCTGCCCAGTGGGACAGCAGACAACCCAAGAGTCATCTTCCTATAATCTCCTTAGCCATGAGCTTCCTTCTGTAGTTAGGAAACCCATAGCTCTAAGCCAGTCCTATCCCATCTTTCACCCTGGCTGACTCAGTCTCTCACAGAAGCATCTAGAATTGCTGGGGATAGGAAACCACTGGCAGAAGGACTCATACCAGTGGTTTTCAAACTTCACTGTGACTCAGAATACCCTGGGCTGAGTGCAAACAATACCATGACTGGACTCCACCCTTCCTTGGCTCTGATTCGATAACTGTGGAGTAGAATCTAGGCTTCTTTTCCACAAGCCCCCTGGGTAGATGTACAACAGAGTTGGAGAAACAATAACCTACATTTTCTTATTCAGGAGCCCCAGGATCAGCTAGTTATTGTTTTTGGATGCATAGGACTTGGGTTACCTACGTCAGCATTGCTGGGATATTTGAAAAATCAGATTCCTGGGCCCCACTTCCTAAATCAGAATCTGAACGTGGAATCCAGACATCTGTATGCCAAACATGCCAAGACAATTGTAATGACCCTAGAGAGACCAGCCAGACCTGGATCCAAATCCCAGCTCCACCCCGTAAGTAGCCATAAGCACATTTTTAAAGAACGTCTCTGTGTCTGTTTCATCTGTAAAAATGAGGCTGATAGTATCTACCTCATAAAGGGACAACCAGGGGTTTGTTCTTCCAACCAAAAGTCACGCTGCAAAATTCCAACACAGTTCCAGAGACAGAGACAACACAGAGAGTCACGGAAGTGAAAATATAATTTCAATTATTTCAAGAATCTATTGACCCACAAAGTATTTCTGTATTTCATAAAAATCCGGATGCTGGAGAATATGTTGCACTTATACAATCCCAGAAGGGAGAAAGGTAGAGAACTTCTGTCTTGGAGAAAGGTGCTTGGACAACTTTTCTTCCTCTCTGGGTCACCCCACCAGCAGGATGTTTCTTGGACTTGAGAGGAAGAACACTTCTCTCTACCAGACTCTTGCTGCCTGAGCCGAGTCAAGATAGAATCTTTCTCCAGCTGTCACAGACCTTCCAGGTTTCCAAGACACCTTCAAATGCTATTGAAATGATGCATCCATAATCAAGAATGACACTCCCTGGAGATTTGCACTGGCCCTCCCAAAGATTCAGGGTGCAAAAGTCAAGGCTATGGCCCAGTATATCTGGAGTGAGGCTAGAAACAAAGCGTAACATGCTGATTCCCCTGCTTCCAGTTTCAGCCTGGCAGAGTCCTGTTCAGCTGGGGCTGCTGTTCATTTCTAAATGACCCTCCGAAAATAAACAACTCGGAGAAAAAAGAGACTCCTCCAAAGTGGCAGGGGTGACCTTAGCACCCACAACCCTTCACACATATCAGCCTGCTCAACTCGAGGTGTGCGAGGAGCAGAGAGTCTGATGTTGAGAGTAACACTAGGAAGACAATTAAATAATTGGAAAATAAAACCTTTTGGGAAGGGCTAAAGGAAATAAGATATTTAGCCTGGAGAAGAGAAGGCTGAGGAATGACCTAATTATAGGCTTCAAGTACATGAAGAATTAATCTACAGCAGATGGTGACCAGCTGTTTTCAATTCCCATTGAATACAGTACAACAGAAGATTGGCTTAGAGGGTAATATAAAGGATTTAGGATAGATAAAAGAAGGAATTTACTGGTTTTCGAGGGTCACAGAGGTTAAGAGGAGATAGGCTCTATTACTTAGGGAGATGACAGCCACTCCTTCTCTGAGGTTTCCCAGGTTGGATTGGTTTGTTGCAGTGCACTGAGGGGGAAGGAGAGCTTTCTTCTGTGCTGCTGAGGGCCAGCCCCGCTCAATGGCTGTTCGTTGCACCTGTACGCTCTATTCATATGGCTTCTCACGGCTGTCTTGTTGCTTTTCCATACATCATTATGATCACATCAGTGACATTCATCAAGTGCTGAGTGATTACCAGACATGGTGGAAGAAAACGACATCATTTCCACTTTGTCGCCTTCAAACCTTTCTTTGCCATTTGACAAGTATAAGCATTTACTGAGAACCATCTGATTGCCAGGCACTGTCTCAGACCTCGGAGGAATATCCAGATGAATACAACACGGTTGTTCTCAGCAACAGGGGAGACCGCGCGTGAGTGTGTTGGGGAAGCAGCAAGGGTGGTGTGTCATAATCAGCTGAGAAACTTAAAAACACACACACACCAAGTCCCTCCCTCCCTCGTGAGACTCTGATATGTCTTTAGTGGCGTATCATTCTGACATATTCTGCCAAATCATAATCATCACTAGCAAGTTAAGAACCCCTATTTTTTACCTCAAAATGTAATAAGAAATACACTTTATTTTTCTATTTTAAATTTTAAATCCGGTATAGTTAACATACAGTGTTATGTTAGTTTCAGATGTACAGTATAGTGATTCAGCAGTTTTATACATTACTCAGTGCTCACTCATCATGGTAAGTGTAATCTTAACCCCCTTCACCTATGTCACCATCCCCCCCCCACCTCCCCTCTGGTAACCACCAGTTTGTTCTCTACAGTTAAGAGTCTGGTTTTTTAGTTGTGTCTCCTTTTTTCTTTATTCATTTTGGTTCTTAAATTTCACGTATGAGTGAAATCATATGGTGTTTGTCTTTCTCTAACTTACTTCGCTTAACGTTATATTTTCTGGATCAATCCATGGTTTTGCAAATGGCAAGATTTCCTTCTTTTCTATGGCTGAGTAATATTCCATTGTGTATATATATGCTGTATTTTCTTTTCTTTTTCTTTTTTTTTGCAGAAAGACATAACTCTAATAAAATTTATTGGTTTTCTTTGATTGCCTCTGGTCCAGCTTTGGAAGGGCTCTGTAGGTCCTTCCGGCCTTGTTTCTGGGCTGCTGCTTTAGTTTTTAAGGCCCTTTTTTGCTTCTTGAGCTTTCGTACCTCCCGGAAGACCCGAATGCACAGGGCCTTCTTGGCTGCCCAGCGTTGGTGGCCTTCCCGGTGGTACAGCGGGGGAAAGGTGTACTCAATCCCCAGCTCCTTGCACGTCTTCTCGAAGACACCGTAGTTGGTCTTCCAGACGTTTTTGAGCATCTTTTTCCTCTGGTCGATGCTCTTCAGCAGATAGCGCTGGTGGGCTTTGTCCTTTTGATGTTTCTGCATGTGTTCTTCGTAACTGCGGATCTTGACAGTCAAGGCAAAAATTCAAGCCTCCAGGGAGCTGGTGTCCTCAGGGTTTGCCAAAATCTTGTTCATCAGCTGCTCTTGGTTGATTTTTAGCTTCTCTTTCTGGTTGGCCATTTCTAAAGACAAGAGTCTTCACACGACATCGTCAAACCTCTCCATTCCAGGAACGTTCTGGTAGTCTTTGAGCAGCGTGGAAGGGGGTGGGTCATCTTCTTGGCTGGGCTGGACTGGTTTCTGGGCTGCATATGCGTGAACGGCTGGGAGGATGACACCTCGAGGAGAGGGAAGGCCCCACTGGCAGGAGGGAGGCCTGGCACACGCTCTGCCCGGCAGCCCAAGGACTGGGGCCTGGGTCACTGCCTGGGTCCGAAGCGACCTCAGCACCCTCCACGCCGTCCTCAGCATGGTGACTTGTGACCCCGCAGGGCCGGCGCCACGGCCACCATCCCTATCGCAGCACGGACCAGGTTACATGGGCTCCCTATGCCACATTTTCACATTTATCCATCCATCTATTGATGGACACTTGGGCTGTTTCCTTAGTCTATTGTAACTAATGCTGCTATAAACGGGGTATATGCATCCCTTCAAATTAGTGTTTTCATAAGGAAATACATTTGAAATTGATCCAGTGTACACTTACATACACACACACTCACACATGTGTTCATACACATGCACATCAGTGACAGAGGATTTCATACAACAGGAATTTACTACTTCTTCTCTCTTCTATTCTATTCATTTTAAAAATATATCAGTCAACTCCAACAAATTGAGTTTACAATGTTCTAACTGGTCATGACCCAAAGTTTGAAAAACACTGCTGCAGGGAAACAGGGTAGCTTTGCTCCAGTGCCGAGATATAAGAATTCATATTTTTATGCTTCAGTCAGAGGCCAAAAAAAAGGGTGTGGGTCTATGCTAGGAGAAATAGGCCAAGGGTCTCTGAAGTTTCTCTAAAACTTAAACAAAAAGAGTTCATATGTGTTCCAGCCCAAATCGCCAAGATAGGAGAGGGTGGGGACAAAAGTCCCAGTGGGTGCTAAAACACCCTGGGATGTTTGCTGGGATTGTCCTCTGGACTCCATGGATCCTTTTGGGGGCTTGGTTATGAAGGTTATGAAGATTTGGGGTCCTACAAATAAGGATATTCGAAGTCAAGAAGACACCTAGCATAGTGGAACCCTAGTGACCAGGAGAAGGGAATATTTGGTTCCAGTCCCAGCTAGGCCTCTAATCATCAGTTCAGTCGGTCCAAGCAGGTCGCTTAATGTCTCATGAGGCAAAGCAGCAGGGTCCGTGGTAATATCTGCAGGCACTGTCAGTCAGCCCTGCAGGCCGCTGCTCCTCAAGGGACATTCTCCCTCAGAACGGAGGGAGGGGGCCACTGCGGTCTAGTGGTCACCTGACCTGCAGCAACGACACTGTCCTACTACCTTGGGAGACTTCACTTTAAAATCGTGACCCACTTGAGTGGCTCAGTGGATTACGCATCTGCCTTCAGCTCAGGTCATGATCCCAGGGTCCTGGGATAGAGCCCCAAGTCGGGATCCCTGCTCCGTGGGAGAGTCCTTGTCTCCCTCTCCCTCTGCCCCTCCCCCTGCTCGTGCTCTCTCACTCACTCACTCTCTGTCTCAAATGAACAAATAAAATCTTTAAAAAAATAAATAGGGGCTCTGTCGTTAAGCGTCTGCCTTCAGCCCAGGGCATGATCCCAGGGTCCTGGGATCGAGTCCCGCATCAGGCTCCCTGCTCTGCTGGGAGCCTGCTTCTTCCCTCTCCCACTCCCCCTGCTTGTGTTCCCTCTCTCGCTGGCTGTCTCTCTCACTCTCTGTCAAATTAATAAAATCTTTTAAAAAAATAAAATATAAATAAATAAATAAAATCATGACCTAAGTCTGAACATAGAGCTTTTTGAGATGGTTGTTGATTGGCTATCAGTCAGCGAGTTACAGGTGAAGAGTATGAGCTTCAGCTTCCTCAGTCTATACACCAGGGGTGATCCTACCTGTACTAACAGCAGCAGATTCCGGCTCAGGGCTGGGCCAGGCAGCCACACAAGGGGCAGCTTGCGTGATGTCCAAAGTCCCAACTTTGTCTCACTACGCCTGCCTGAGCGACACCAGGTGGGTCAGAGGTGGGGGGTCACAAAAGAATATGGCTGTGGAGGCTGGGCAATCCAAAAGGGAAAAGATATAAATATAAAGACATACATATATATACAAAATATTCGTGTATTCAGATGGGCTAATACATTCGTACGAATCATAGTTCCTACCCTAGAGAGCTCCGCAGACTAGAGGGAGACTGGGGCGGAATGAACAGCTGAAGCACAGCATCTCACAGGCCATGATGGAAATAGGAGCATCTGACTCTCTCCTTACCTCCTCATATATTTCCCCCTCACTTCCTCTAACGCCGGTTCTCAATCAGGGGCCATGCTGCACCTTCCCTCAAGCGACATTTAGAAATGTGTTGCATAATTTTAGTTGTCAGATGTCTTAGCCTATTAGGGCTGCGATAACAAAATACCACAGGTTGGGTAATAGGAAATGCTAGCAGTGGAAATTCTTCTCTCACAGTTCTGGAAACGGGAAGTCCAGGATCAGGGTGTCAGCGTGGTTGGGCCCTCTCTTGGCTGCAGACTTCTCCCTGCATCCCCAAATGGTGAGAGGGGCGGGGGGGTCTGTAGTGTTATGCTTTGGTGGAGGGGGTAGAAAACAGACCAGTAAACAAACAGGTGAGCAATATAACATCAGATGGTGGGAAGCGCCATAAGAAAAATACAGTAGGGAGAGGGGTGACTATTTTAGATGGGATCCTCAGAGGAAGCCTCTCTGCAAACACTTGAATAAAGACTTTTATTAAGTAAGTGAGTGAACCATGTATGAAACAGTGCAAGGAGCCTTTCAGGCAAAGGGAACAACAGGTGCAAATGTCTGAGTCTGGAGTGTGCTTGTCAACTTATAGGAAGAAGGAGGAGACTGGAACAGGATGTGCAAGGAGAAGAGGGATAGTCAGTGAACGTGGAACGTTAGCCTGTGTTTGATGATGTAGGACCTTGTCGGTCACAATAAAGACCTCGAATTTTATATTAAATATGATGGAAAGGCATTAGAAGATTTTGAGCTGAGAATGACATGACCTGACTTATATTTTTAAATGATTAGTTTATGAGAAAGAAACTGAGGTGCAAGAGTGGAATGAGAAGCCAGATTTGAAACGTCAAAGAACATCTGGTTAGCAGAATGCACGTCATGTACCTGCGCCACAACTTCCAGGGATGGAGAGAGCAAGAACCTGGCTTCCAAAATGGCGGGCAAAGTCTTGACTCTACCGAATCTCATATGTTGGCAGAATCCCCTGCAAACAGGAATGGGAGTCAGATGCTGGAATGATCAGTGTCCATAACACAGTAGACTCAAAGGTCTTGGTGAGCAGTTGGGGCAGGAGAGAGGAAGCGTAGGGGGACAGCCAGGGCTCTGGCATCGGGAACTAAGTAAACAATGGCATTATTTATTCATCAAGGTAAGAAACACAGAAGGGAAAAGAGTTTTGAGGGAAAAGGTGTGAAGCTCCATTTCAGTCATGTGAAGTATGTCTAGAAGGGAGTGGATGATCTCCATCTAGAGCTCAGGAGTATGGCCTAATTGAGAGATGCACATGTGGACTCGCTGGTACACAGGTGGTATATTACAGCTGCAACAGTAAAGGAGACCTATTCCAAAAGGGCAGAGAAAGAGCAGGGAAGAGTTCAGAGCTCAGATGCTAGAAAACACCAAGGTTTAAGGTGCGGGCAAAGGGAAAGGAGAAGGCAAAAGCAATGAAAAGAAATAGAAAAACAGGAGAAAAAAAAGAACCAGGGCCTGGTCCATAGCATCAAACGCTACAGAGAGAGGCCCAGGAAGTCGCTATTGTTCCCTGTACAGAACTCTTCACATGCTGTGTTCACGATACATGGCAAACATGGAACTTGAGCTGTTTTCTTCCATTGAGGCGTGGACAACTTACACTACCAGCATACACGTGAGACATTATGTACAGAGTACCACCAACAAGGGAAGCTCAGCCAACCATTGGTCTTCAGTTTTATTGGGGATCCCTCACATACTGCCTATGGGGTTGACCTTTAGTCCGCGCTTCAATAGTGGTCAAGCTATTACTGTTAGTCACCAGTCCCCTCTAGACACAAAACTGATATGCCATGGCCCAACACCCCAACATAAACCATATTGTTAGACTCTCTGGTGGCCTAAGCCCCAAGGAAAACAAAGACACTCTGATCAGGTATGACATTCTTAGGGCCTACAGATCATCTTCCAGTAGCAGAGGGTAAAGGCCAAACCTCTCTTTGGGTAAAATTAATTCTTCATGATACACAAGGTACTATGCTGATAAAGTGTGGAATAAAAAGGGCAGGGGCTTAAGCCAAGTAAAGTTGTGAATAGTTGGCATAGGGAATAAAAAGAGGGTCAAAGGCAAAGATTACCGCATAACAGTGGAATGGCAGCCAGCAGAGATCATCTGGCTTGGGCAGGAAGGAGGACTGACATGATCATGTTCAGACTAGGTACTTCTCAGAATACAGCCAACAGGTTGTGCATTGCATTTGCATCAACTATGACATAAGTGACATCCCATGAAGACACAGCAGCGCTGGTGTCTCTAGGTGGCTTCTATAACAGGAAACCACCCAATCCATAGCATTCCTGTTCCGTAAGTGCACCTATTTCATAAGAAACATGATTTATGGTTTGTCTACTGTAACTGTCAGGTGTAGCCAATTTAGGCGACTCTCCTAAACCATACTGACAGAGATTGAGTCATATCAACAAGCAAGGCTCCAGAACCTACCAAGAGCAGCACATGTGCTAGACTCTGCTTACAATGATGAAAATTATAGGATACCTACCCTCAAATAGTTCACAGTCTGGCTAGGAAGATAGCACCTAAATAAGTTGGGGTTTCTAAAGAAAGCACCAGGTCTAAGTACAAAAAGAGGAAAAACTCACTATGAATGAGATATATTTATGATAAGGTTCAGGAAGACATTCCCAAGACTATTTTATCCACTACCATAGAGCCGGCTCCTAGCAACAACTGGCACATACCAGGCATGAAATATGCTCTTTGTTAAGTGACTAAATGAACGAGTGAAATATTATTAAACAATTAACTTAAAAATATACACATATTGAAAATACAAGTGACAAAGAGGTATAGTTTCTTTACCAGGAAGGGTTATATAAGACTCTGTTCTGATGTGGGGCCAGATCTTCCTCCTTCCCAGCTGATTTTTCACCCTCTAATTTACAACTGAGTTCCACACGAGTCTATTTTGGTTCTATTATCATCACACTAGTTTGTACCCAGCAACGGATGCTGAACAGGGAACTTCACTTGAATAAGAGCGTTCTGAATAAAGCCCTTCTATCTACGAATCTTGTTTGCAAACACTTTATGTAGCTGATATGAGAGATGCTCGAAGATACCCTACTTCTTAAGGAAAGGAAGTAAAGGATTTTTTCAGATTGCATATAGCCCAAAGAACATCTCTGAATATGCAGAAATCCTTTCTTCTCTGGGAGCAACATACTTTAACATTGAGGTATAGGGGATTTGCAATCAGACAGATTTGGTCCAAGTCTTAAATCTGCCACTAAAATAAGAATGTTGTGAGTTATGGGGCTCCTGGGTGGCACAGCGGTTAAGTGTCTGNGGGCGCCTGGGTGGCACAGCGGTTAAGCGTCTGCCTTCGGCTCAGGGCGTGATCCCGGCGTTATGGGATCGAGCCCCACATCAGGCTCCTCTGCTATGAGCCTGCTTCTTCCTCTCCCACTCCCCCTGCTTGTGTTCCCTCTCTCGCTGGCTGTCTCTATCTCTGTCGAATAAATAAATAAAATCTTAAAAAAAAAAAAAGAATGTTGTGAGTTAAAACAAGCAAATAAACATATGAAATGATATAGTATCTATCTTAGGCTTGCATTCTGACTCCAGTTAAGACTAGAAGAAAAATGAGGAAAGGCTACCACCCCCACTAAAACAATGAGAAGATTTTTTTTTTAAGATTTTATTTATTTATTCGACAGAGATAGAGACAGCCAGCGAGANGAGGAGCCTGATGTGGGGCCCGATCCCATAACGCCGGGATCACGCCCTGAGCCGAAGGCAGACGCTTAACCGCTGTGCCACCCAGGCGTCCAAGAAGATTTTTTTTAAGCAAAAAAACCTTACAAATGNGGCCCGATCCCATAACGCCGGGATCACGCCCTGAGCCGAAGGCAGATGCTTAACCGCTGTGCCACCCAGGCGTCCAAGAAGATTTTTTTTAAGCAAAAAAACCTTACAAATTTTTTTTCATTAAAACTGCTGAAGAGCTGTGCATGCAGTGAAGTATAAAATAACTTTATTCCAGAGTTGGGCGACCATTTTTAGGTGAGCAGAGATGAGCTGCTTTCATTCTTGGGGGTGTTCGTCTGGTCCACATGCAGGTGAACCTGGGAGGGGCAGTGGAGGACTGCTGCTGGGACAGGGAGACCCTAGCTAAACTTTAATGATCACATGAGATGCTGTGATGGATTCGTATTTGGAAGAACCTCAAACTAAGATAGTCTTCTTCACTTCTCATCAATGTGAAAAGTCAGCCCCCAGCATGGGAGAAAATATTTGCAAGTTATATATCTCATCAGAGACTAGTATCAGGTTTGTTTAAAGAACTCTTACATCTCAATAATAAAAAAGACAAATAATCTGCCTAAAACATGGGCAAATGATCTGAATAGACATTTCTCCAGAGGAGATATAGAGAGGTTAATAAACATACTAAAAGATGTTCAACATCATTACTTATTAGGGAAATGTAAGTCAAAACCACAATGAGATACTACTTAACTCCCATTACGCTGTCTATTCATAAAATGACAGATAATTAGATAATTACAAGTGTTGCAAAGCATGTGGAGAGATTGCTGGTAAGAATTTAAAATGGTACAGCTAGTTTGGCAGTTCCTCAAAAAGTTAAACATAAAGTTAACAATATGACCCAGCAGTTCCATTCCTAGATACACACCCAAGAGAAATGAAAACTTACGTTCGCGCAAAAGCTAACACACGAGTGTCCATAGCAGTATTATCCATTGTAGCCCCAAAAACAGAAGCGATCCAAATCTCCATCAACTGGTGAATCAATGAACAAATGTGGTACATCCATATGATGGACTTACTATCCAGCCATAGAAAAGGATGAAGTACCATGTTGGATTTCAACAAAATTTAAAACATCTTATCAAAAGACACCATTAGGAAAATGAAATGATAAGCCACATAGGGAAAAAATATTTTATATATACACATATATACAGACTCATATGCAGAAGATAGGATATATAAAGAACTCCTCCAAATCCATAAAAAGAAATCAAACAACCAGAAAGATTATGTACAAAAACCTCCTATATACATTGCCAAAAGAAGACCTGAATGACCAATAAGCATAGAGAAAGGTGCTCAAATTAATCAATACGGAAATGCAAATTAAAGCTGCCATGAGATACTATTATACACTTACCAGAAAGGCTAAAATTAAAAAGACTGTTAATGCCAAGGGTCAGCTAGGATGTAGAGGAAATGGACCTCTCACACATTGTTGATGAGAGTACGAAATCATATAACCACTTTGGAAAATTGAAAGTTATGAGTAAAGTCAGAAAGCCAATACCCTATCTCAGGGGCTTATTGGCAAAGCCTTTAAGTGAGATGATGATGTAAACATTTGGTCCATAGTACATTTTCAATACACATTTATGGTGGAAGTGTAACACTTGTAAATATCTCCTTCAATTACAACTGAAACTGAACTGACTGCCCACAGTGTTGCTATTTAACAACTTCTTTTTTTTTAATAATAATATTTTTTATTATATTATGTTAGTCACCATACAGTACATCCCTGGTTTTTGATGTAAAGTTCCATGATTCATTAGTTGCATATAACACCCAGTGCATCGTGCAATACGTGCCCTCCTTACTACCCATCACCAGCCTATCCCATTCCCTCACCCCCCTCCCCTCTGAAGCCCTCAGTTTGTTTCTCAGAGTCCATAGTCTCTCATGCTTCATTCACCTTTCTGATTATCCCCCCTTACTTTATCCCTTTTTTCTCCTACCGATCTTCCTAGTTCGTATGTTCCATAGATGNCTCCTAGTTCTTATGTTCCATAGATGAGAGAAATCATATGATAATTGTCTTTCTCTGCTTGACTTATTTCACTTAGCATTATCTCCTCCAGTGCCGTCCATGTTGCAGCAAATGTTGAGAATTCGTTCTTTCTGATGATAGCTGAGTAATAATCCACTGTATATATGGACCACATTTTAATTTAGCCATCTGTTGAAGGGCATCTCGACTCCTTCCACGATTTAGCTATTGTGGACAGAGCTGCTATGAACATTGGGGTGTATATGGANTCTGTTGAAGGGCATCTCGGCTCCTTCCATGATTTAGCTATTGTGGACAGAGCTGCTATGAACATTGGGGTGTATACGGCCCTTCTCTTTACTACGTCTGTATCTTTGGGGTAAACACCCAGTAGTGCAATGGCTGGGTCATAGGGTAGTTCAATTTTTAACTTTTTAAGGGACCTCCACACTGTTTTCCAGAGTGGCTGTACCAACTTGCATTCCCACCAACAATGTAGGAGGGATCCCCTTTCTCCACATCCTCTCCAACAATTGTTGTTTCTTGCCTTGTCTATCTTTGCCATTCTAACTGGCGTAAGGTGGTATCTCAGTGTGGTTTTGATTTGAATTTCCCTGATGGCTAATGATTTTGAACATTTTTTCATGTGTCTGTTAGCCATTTGTATGTCTTCATTGGAAAAGTGTCTGTTCATATCTTCTGCCCATTTTATGATTTGTTTATTTGTTTCTCGTGTATTGAGTTTGAGAAGTTCTTTGTAGATCTTGGATACCAGTCCTTTATCTGTGGTGTCCTTTGCAAATATATTCTCCCATTCCGTGGGCTGTCTCTTAGTTTTTTTGACTGTTTCCTTGGCTGTGCAGAAGCTTTTTATCTTGATGAAGTCCCACAAGTTCATTTTATATTTTGTTTCTCTTGCCTTTGGAGATATGTCATGGAAAAGGTTGCTCTGGCCGATGTCATAGAAGTTGTTGCCTATGTTCTCCTCTAGAATTTTGATGGATTCCTGTCTCACATTGAGGTCTTTCATCCATTTGGAGTTTATTTTTGTGTATGGTGTGAGAGAGTGGTCAAGTTTCATTCTTTTGCATGTAGCTGTCCAATTTTCCCAGCACCATTTATTGAAGAGACTGTCTTTTTTCCACTGGATGTTTTTTCCTGCTTTATCAAAGATTAGTTGCCCAAAGAGCCGAGGGTCCATTTCTGGGTTCTCTATTCTGTTCCATTGGTCTATGTGTCTGTTTTTGTGCCGGTACCATGTTGTCTTTGTGATCACAGCTTTGTAGTACAGCTCGAAATCCGGCATTGTGATGCCCCCAGCTTTGTTTTTCCTTTTCAACAGTTCCTTGGCGATTCATGGCTATTTAACTACTTCTTGACCACCGGAGATAGGTTATACTTGCAGAGTGGGAAATTGGAGGTACTAAGCCTACCTGAGCTTGGGTAGATGGTTAGGGAAACTGGAACATCTAGATAAATAGAATCCATATTGTGCTGAAGGCCAATGAGTCAATTCAATGTAGAATACACAGTTTTCTGTTCATTCTGATGTGGTTGTTTTGGTGGATATCAAGCATTTCACTTTTAGTGTCTTTATTTGCCAAGAACTGTGCATAACAGGTATCTGCTCCCTGGAGGATGCTGCAAGGCTCAGGAGTGGAATGAGAGCGTGAAAGTCATTGATGTTTGCTCCAAATGTTACTTGTTTAAATAAAAAAGTCATATTGACATTTTAATACATACAGATGTTCCCCCATTTCAAAACTTCTGCATGAAAACGTCATGTTTTCATTCCAATCACCTACTCTGTGAGGTGCTTATAAGCTCTTACGGATTCTATAAAGATAAGCAAGCTTAGCCCCCTCCACCAAGAGGCTTAAATAAGGATGCATAGGCAGATACATAATTAACTATTCTCCATGAGAATGAAACTCAGAGGACCAATTACCACATATGACCCCAGAGAGCCCCATCAGCTCAATAAGTTCAAGTTCACCATGCACACATGCAAGTTTCCTGGGGCCACTGTAGAGGGGAATGTCACTGTCCTATCTTGTCTCAGAAAGCCTCGATGTCACCAAAAGGCCTAACAATGCAATTTCTAAAGATCCTTTCAAAAATCCCAGAGGATTCAAAGAATCTATAAGCTCCCTGAAGCTGTATGGAAAAAAAAAATGTTTATATCTTTAGGTGCATTTTTTGAAGGGAAGGAAATCTAGAACTTTTATTTGACTGTCATATGGCTTTGGGACTTAAAACAGATTTCCTCCAAATTTGCTCTAATTATAATTTCAGTTTATCTCTGACCTCCCGTTACTGACTTAATTGAGAGCTGGCCGTAACATTAAAGGCAAAAATTGTTGAAATTACGAAGACGAGCAAACTGCGTTAGCCAGCTGACGCAGTCCCGTCGGTTGCAGACTATGGCTTCAGTACTCCTTGGAGTCTCCCAGTGCCTCCACATAGTCTTGGTGGATCAGCTTGAAATTGAGCCGGCAATGCCAAGTTTAATTGGCTTTACTCCTAATTAAGCATCTTAACAGTGATAATTAGATTCTACCTTACTTAGTAAACGGCCTAAACCGTTTCTTAACTATGTGCTTTGAGCCATTAAACTCTGTGCCTCAACTCCCTCGTTTGTAGAATAGGAATAGTAATCAGATCCGCCACAGAGTTGTGAAGATAATTGAATGAATTAATATTTGTCCAGCGCTTAGACTCGCGCCCGGCACGAAGGGGATGATGCAGAAGTCGTGAATAAATAAGAACTTTGGCTTTACTGTGGGATCCTGCGGACTTCCTCTAGTCCGCATCGTTAAACATGTGCAACTGAAGTCGGACAAACTCTCGGCAGCTCGCTTTGCGTAAAAGCTCAGATGTCAAGATTTCATGTCCAAGGAAGCTTGTCTAAAGAGTAAGAGGTCCATCCACATCTTCGATAGTCTAAATTATGTCTCTGAGCCACATTCGGCTTCCACTGAGATTTATACTTTGTCACACGTCTTGGCATTTAATAGAATTGTTTCTACTGAATTCTGCTTGTCCTATGTTCCCACCTTGCCTCCAGAGACCCTTGAAGAAAGAGTTATTCAGAAATTCCCTGTGTGTTGATTAGGGACACTAGTGGGCTGTTGTTTGCTCTTGGAGACAGTGTTGGCACCTCACCCGGAGACGTCACCAGCCTGCTGCGGCCGCTGATGCATTCCATCCCCAGCTGCTGTGCTTGTCAAAACCCTCCTCCAGAAAATTGCTCCTAACTAGCAGGCGCCTTCCCACCTGGAACTATCTGGGAACTGGTGGACTGCAGTCCACTCCAGTGGCAGCCCACAGCCCAAGCTGACCACCAACAGCCATGGGGGGCTCTGGAACCAAAGCGGGCCCTTCAGAGGAGTCTCAAAGAGGGCTGAGAGAGCCTGCCCTCATACCCTGCCATCCGTTAGTCACCAGGACATACCATGCTGGGATGGAGCAAGATCTTGGGCAAGGCAGCTCTCCTCAGCTGAGGAGGTTCCTGAAGGGGCTGACAGTGGACAGCTGGCTGAAGACAGCACTCCCAGCAGCCGGGACACAAATCCCTTCTTCCTGAAAGGGGACTAGAGCAGCAAGCACGGGGACACACAAGCTGTGGGGGGTGACAAAGCTTTGTCTCAGGCCCCACGAATTGAATAATGATTTCATAAATGTTAGCACCTAATCAGTAAGAATGACTAGTTAAAATTACAAAGCTGACTTGAAGAAAGCTGTATCCTCTTGGCTCCAAGTATCCAAAGAGCTAGCTAGGGCTCTGCTTGGGGGCAATTTTTGTGGTTATATTCTGTGGGAATTCTGAGTGAGTCAGGGATGGCAGCAGTCTGGAATGTGGCTTCCAATTTCAAGGAGATAAAGATGAGTCAACCGGGTCTGCAACCTGGAGGTATTGAGCTCTGACTCCCAAAATGGGGAGGAAGAACTGGCCCTTAGGGTACAGCCAAGTCCTTTCAGCTGATATGTCTCTACCTCAACCGATAGAGGAGTTCCTCAGAGAGCGAGCTTAATCTTTTCTGTAACTCACAGATCTTCTGATTTCATTAGAAATCCATCAGATATCCTCATGTATGGGAGTGACGGTGGGAAGGATGACACCATAAGTCAGTGTTGGAACAGCAAGGTCTTTCCAAGATCTTCCAAACAAGAAGGTCTTTCCTTCACCTTCCAGACTTGTTGTTACCTATGAATCACAACACTTAGCAGTGTAAGATTATTAATCGCAAGAAAAAATTTTAATAGAAGCCGTTGGTAGGAGACAGGACTCAGAAGAAGTGAACTTGTATGAGGAGGGAATGAACAACATTATCACTGGAACTATAACATATTTGAAGCAGTGAATGGTCAGAACCATAGGCGAGGGAAGTATTCAGCTGATGAGCGGGTAGAGACATAGAGTGAATAATTATTAAGACTTTTGGAGTTCATGCACGGATCTCTAACTGATGAGGTGTTTGGGAGTGGACTGTACATTGAAGGTGAACAATGATTCACTACATGACTTCCAAATCTGTAAACCTGTGGCTTCGCCAATATTCAGAATGCGTTTTTGTTTAGGACAAGGTTTCTAACATCAGAGGTTTGTTGGTTAATTGGTTGGTTTTGTTTTGTTTTTTAATCAGAAAAATCCTAGGATCTATATTTTCAAGTTGTCATAAGCTCTCTTCTAATTGTACATTACTATGCATATAACAATCAATTCAAAGGTTTGAATTCAAGGAATAGAAAATCATTAGTATCAATTTTTGAGCATATGCTATAGAATCAGGATAGTTTATCATAAGTAGAGAAGACTCTAGTGCAGAGGAATTTGGACTCAGACAGACCTGGCTTCATTTCTCAGCTCTCTCACTTACCAGCTATGTGGCTTTAGATGTTTCCCTAATCTATCTGAGCTTATTTACCCATCTGTAAAGTGGACATAACAAGAGTACCGATCACACAGGGTTATCACGGATATTCAATGAGGCAATGTGGGCCAAATGGCTAACACAGAGCCCAAAAACCAGGATCTGTCCACCAAACAGTAGCTGCTGCTACCATTCTGCTGTCATCATTGTTGCTGTATTGGTGTTATTCTGCCATGAAGCTGAAAATGGGGTACCTC
>NC_048226.1:34725030-34725191 GCF_002007445.2 Ailuropoda melanoleuca
GAGGGAAGTATTCAGCTGATGAGCGGGTAGAGACATAGAGTGAATAATTATTAAGACTTTTGGAGTTCATGCACGGATCTCTAACTGATGAGGTGTTTGGGAGTGGACTGTACATTGAAGGTGAAAAATGATTCACTACATGACTTCCAAATCTGTAAACC
>NC_048226.1:34725620-34877202 GCF_002007445.2 Ailuropoda melanoleuca
TTAGCAGTGTAAGATTATTAATCGCAAGAAAAAAATTTAATAGAAGCCGTTGGTAGGAGACAGGACTCAGAAGAAGTGAACTTGTATGAGGAGGGAATGAACAACATTATCACTGGAACTATAACATATTTGAAGCAGTGAATGGTCAGAACCATAGGCGAGGGAAGTATTCAGCTGATGAGCAGGTAGAGACATAGAGTGAATAATTATTAAGACTTTTGGAGTTCATGCACGGATCTCTAACTGATGAGGTGTTTGGGAGTGGACTGTACATTGAAGGTGAACAATGATTCACTACATGACTTCCAAATCTGTAAACCTGTGGCTTCGCCAATATTCAGAATGCGTTTTTGTTTAGGACAAGGTTTCTAACATCAGAGGTTTGTTGGTTAATTGGTTGGTTTTGTTTTGTTTTTTAATCAGAAAAATCCTAGGATCTATATTTTCAAGTTGTCATAAGCTCTCTTCTAATTGTACATTACTATGCATATAACAATCAATTCAAAGGTTTGAATTCAAGGAATAGAAAATCATTAGTATCAATTTTTGAGCATATGCTATAGAATCAGGATAGTTTATCATAAGTAGAGAAGACTCTAGTGCAGAGGAATTTGGACTCAGACAGACCTGGCTTCATTTCTCAGCTCTCTCACTTACCAGCTATGTGGCTTTAGATGTTTCCCTAATCTATCTGAGCTTATTTACCCATCTGTAAAGTGGACATAACAAGAGTACCGATCACATAGGGTTATCACGGATATTCAATGAGGCAATGTGGGCCAAATGGCTAACACAGAGCCCAAAAACCAGGATCTGTCCACCAAACAGTAGCTGCTGCTACCATTCTGCTGTCATCATTGTTGCTGTATTGGTGTTATTCTGCCATGAAGCTGAAAATGGGGTACCTCGGGAAGAAAGGGAACATTCTGACCCATGCTTCAAGAAGAATATGTTTTTTAACCTTTCAGAGAAATTGTGCCATCAAGGAAGAGGAATTAAAACAAGATCAGTTAAGAANTCAGAATGCGTTTTTGTTTAGGACAAGGTTTCTAACATCAGAGGTTTGTTGGTTAATTGGTTGGTTTTGTTTTGTTTTTTAATCAGAAAAATCCTAGGATCTATATTTTCAAGTTGTCATAAGCTCTCTTCTAATTGTACATTACTATGCATATAACAATCAATTCAAAGGTTTGAATTCAAGGAATAGAAAATCATTAGTATCAATTTTTGAGCATATGCTATAGAATCAGGATAGTTTATCATAAGTAGAGAAGACTCTAGTGCAGAGGAATTTGGACTCAGACAGACCTGGCTTCATTTCTCAGCTCTCTCACTTACCAGCTATGTGGCTTTAGATGTTTCCCTAATCTATCTGAGCTTATTTACCCATCTGTAAAGTGGACATAACAAGAGTACCGATCACACAGGGTTATCACGGATATTCAATGAGGCAATGTGGGCCAAATGGCTAACACAGAGCCCAAAAACCAGGATCTGTCCACCAAACAGTAGCTGCTGCTACCATTCTGCTGTCATCATTGTTGCTGTATTGGTGTTATTCTGCCATGAAGCTGAAAATGGGGTACCTCGGGAAGAAAGGGAACATTCTGACCCATGCTTCAAGAAGAATATGTTTTTTAACCTTTCAGAGAAATTGTGCCATCAAGGAAGAGGAATTAAAACAAGATCAGTTAAGAATCCTACCTTTTCGGGGGTGCCTGGGTGGCGCAGTTGATTAAGAACCCCACTCATGGTTCCAGCTCAGGTCCTGATCTCAGGATTGTGAGATGGAGCCCTGCCTCGGGCCCTGCACTCAGCATGGAGTCTGCTTGAGATTCTCATGTGTGCTCGTGCTCCCATGTGTGCTCGCCCCTCCCATGTGTGCTCATGCTCACTCTCTCTCTCTCAAATCAATCAATCAATCTCTAAAAATAAAAAAGAACCCTACTTTTTCTTTTATTGACTTTTTTACAGTGGTTGAGTGAAAGGCAACTTGAGCACAGGGCTCTTCCCTAAAGCCCAGGAGAGATTCAGAAAATCCAACTGCCACCCGGGGTTTCTGATCAAACATCAGGAATGGGGCAGCCTGGTTATCATGTAGCATGTAGGGGAGGCAAGGGGAGTCCCTTCTCAGTCCTATACCAGCTGCCAAATCGTGTGGTATGGAGGCGCACTGGCTGGACACCACCTCTGACTCCTGTTTTTTTACCCAGGGTTTCTCCTTTCACACTGTCCCGACTGGCAGGAAGGAGATCTGTGTTACTTTTGCAGCATGAGATACTCTTCCTCTCAATTCTTTTAGGACTTCAAACCTTTTGACATCAGCACAACATGGATTATTGGTACTAAAATGAGTACTGGCACTAAAATTAGTATTGGGGGATGCCTGGGTGGCTCAGTTGGTTAAGCATCTGCCTTCAGCTCAGGTCATGATCCCAGGGTGCTGGGATGGAGCCCTGCATCGGGCTCCCTGCCCAGCGGGGAGCCTGCTTCTCCCTCTGCCTCTGCCCCTCCCTTTGTGCACTCGCTCGTGCTCTCTCTCTCTCTCTCTCTCTCTCTCTCTCGCGCGCGCGCGCACATGCACTCTCTCAAATAAATAAAATCTTTAAAAAAGAAAAAAGGAAAGGGCTAGAGGAAAAGCTGTAAGTGGGATGTGTCGGAGAAACTGCCATGAAGCCAAATAAGGCTACAGCTCAGAAGGCAAGGGAGAGCCCTGCCCCTAAGAGCTGAGGCTGCAGGCATCATAGGGACTGATCAAATAAATAAATAAAATAAGTATTGGTAGCAAATAATTTTTAGAGGGACTCATGACAGTCACAGTATGATCTGCATGCTATTCTGTCATCATTTACTGTTTTTACCATTTCTTTTCCAGCAAATCCCAAAGCTGCCTGTACTGTGAGATGGTTAATGTGACTTGTCCAAGGTAAATTAAAAAGCAAGTGATTGAGCCAGTAGACTCATATAATTGAACTCCTCAATGTTCTTTTTTTTCCTTGAGCTTTACTGAGCCATAATTGACAAATAAAATTGTAAGATATTTAAAGTGTACATTGTGATGATTTGATATAGTATCCATTGCGAAAGGATTCTGCCCTTCAATTAATACATCCATCACTGTATATATGAATACATACATATATATATATATATATATATATATATTTGTGTGTGTGAGAATATTTAAGTTCTACTTACTTCACAAATTCCAATTATACAAGACAGTGCTATCAACTGTAGCCAGCACGTTGTACAACAGATCCTCAGACCCTATTTAGAGCAATGTTCTTTCCACCATAATTAGTGCATTTATTTACTCAACAGACACAAACATACATCTACACTATACTCTGGGTTCTAGGCTCGGTACCCAGATAAAAGTGAAAATTAATTCCCAATCTAGTAGGAAATTATTTGCCATTTATTTACATGTCTTGCACATGTAAATAAATGCAATAAAGTATTTCAGGTGCTATGATCAAAGTAAGACTGGGAAAAACTTATTTTACCTGGGAATATCTCAAAGGGCTTACCAGTAGAGGCGATTCTTGAGTCTTGAAAAATGAGTAAGTGGTCACTGGCTGGATGTTCTGGGTAAAGATGGCAGAGAACACATTCTAGGCAGATAGATTAGTCAAACAGTACCATAGTTAGTTAACAGTACCATGCAAAAAACAAACACACAAAAAACCCCAAAACCCAGCCTGATGTACCTAAGTAGCTACAAACAGCTGGGTAGCACTAAAGCCTATCTGGGAAGGGAGGTATTGCATTAAAGTAGAGCAGGACACTGGGAGGGCTTTAATATCATCCTGGGAATTTAGACTTTATCCTGTGGGTGGTAGGAGCAATTAAAGGGATTAAGCATGATCAGATTTGCAGTTCAGAAATGGATCTGGAAAGCAGTGGAGGTTGGATCGGGAGGGTGGAGGGCAAGAGACAAGGGGTGGAATTGATTCCAACTACCCAAGCTCCAGAAGAGGTGGTGGTTCCGATCATGGAGCTGGTGGTGGGATGGAAAGGTGAAGATATGAAAGATAGTAAGGTAGTGGAGAAGTGGAAGGAAGGGGATCAGTAAGACACCCAGCTCTCTCCTTTGAAGGAATGGATAGATGTCAGTATCATTCACTGAAGCAAGAACCGAAGATGTTAGAGGGGAAATGGTGAGATCAGTTGCCTAAGGAAGAAGCAGGTGAAATGTTTCTCATTAGCCATCACCATGAACCATGGGAAGGGAGGGAGAGGGCAGGGAAGGGAGTCAGGGAAAGAACCCTAACACGCAACAACACCAAAGAGCTGGGCAAAGCAAGAGGCAGAGAAGGACGAGACTGTTGGCCACAGAGATGACAGGAGAACTGTAGGAATGGTGCCACAGAAGACTAAAAAAAAAAGGCTGAAATGGCCAACAATGTTAAATGACACAGAGAAATCAAGAAGATGCAAGAAAATGAAAAGTGAAAAGAACTCGTTGGATTTAAGAAACAAGATTGTTGCTGACATAACAAACTTTAGTGACACAGAGGAGGCAGAAACTTGATTGAAGTTGAATGGGGAAGGAATCATTAAAAAACAAAAGCAAAGATTCCATCCAGAATTGGTGATGGTCGTAGGGATGTTCATATAGTTAAATGTATAAATAAATGTATAAATTTTTGTATCAAAAGTTTTCAATGTGATCACACTATTTCATCAAGCTATTCTACTTTTTAAAAAATTATATGGAGGAGGTAACCTATGGAATGGAAGAAGATATTTGCAAATGACATATCAGACAAAGGGCTAGTATCCAAAATCTATAAGGAACTTATCAAACTCAACACCCAAAAAACAAAAAATAAGGTCAAGAAATGGGCAGAAGACATGAACAGACATTTCTCCAAAGAAGACACACAAATGGCCAACAGACACATGAAAAACTGCTCCACATCACTCGGCATCAGGGTGCAGCCACTCTGGAAAACAGCACGGAGGTTCCTCAAAAAGTTAAAGATAGAACTACCCTACAACCCAGTAATTACACTACTGGGTATTTGTCCAAAGGATACAAACATAGGGATTCAAAGGGGCATATGCACCCCAATGCTTATAACAGCAATGTCCACAATAGCCAAACTGTGGAAAGAGCCCAGAATCCACTGACAGATGAATGGATAAGGAAGATGTGGTATATATTATATATATCATGGAATATTACTCAGCCATCAAAAAGAATGAAATCCTGCCATTTGCAACGATGTGGGTGGAACTAAGGGTATTATGTTAAGCAAAATAAGTCAGTCAGAAAAAGACAAATACATGATTTCACTCATATGTGGAATTTAAGAAACAAAACAGATGAATGTAGGGGAAGGGAAGGAAAGACAAGACGAAAACAGAGAAGGAGGCAAACTATAAGAGACTCTTAACTCTAGGAAACAAACTGAGGGTTGCTGGAGGGGAAGTGGGTGGGGGGATGGGGTTATTGGGTGATGGGCATTAAGGAGGGCACTTGTAATGAGCACTGGACATTATATACAACTGATGAATCAGTAAATTCTATCCCTGAAACTAATAATACAGTATATGTTAACTAAATTGAATTCAAATAAAAAAGATTTTTAATTACATGAAAGAAATGAAAATATATCAATGCCAAGATTCAGCTGTAAGGTATTCATCTGAATATGGTTTTCAATGCTTTTTTTTTAAGAATTTAAATATATAATAATAGGGTATTGAGTAAAGCAGTGTGTCCTATCTAGGTCAGATTTACAGTGAAGATAATGAAAGTGAAGCTTTAGGACCCTCAAATAATGAATATTTGAATAATTTTATAGTCTTTTCTTTAAATAGGGCTCTCTAAATTGTATACTTTAAGCTCCTCCAAAACCCAGATCTCCTCTGGGTGTATTCATATAATTGTAAAAATAAACCCGTGTTCAATAAGACAATTACCCCCTAAATGGGCAAACGATTTGAATGGGCATTTCATCACAGAAGAGATATTGACGGTCAAGGAAATGCAAAATACAACCGCAATAAGATACCACTTCTCACCTACTAGAATGGCTAAAAAATTTTTTTATGCTGGTGAGGATGCCGAGCAAATAGAGCTCTCCTACCTTACTGGTGGGAATGCAAAATGGTAGCCCTACTTTGTAAAACAATTTGGCAACTTCTTATACAATTAAACATATACTTACCATTATGACTCAGTAACCTCACTCCTCGGAATTCATCTAAGATGAATGAAGATGTGGGTTCACACAAAGACCTGTACAAGAATGTTTATAGAAGCTTTATGAATGATCGCCAAGAACTAGAAACAACTCAAATGTCCATCAACTGGGGAATGGATAAATAATCTGTCCTATAACCACACAATGGAATACTACTCAACAATAAATAGAAACTAGTGATGCATTCAATAGCATAAATGAATCTCAAAGGCCTTATTGTAAGGGAAAGAAGCCACGTACGTAAAAGGCTAAGTACTGTATGATTCCATTCCTGATGACATTCTGGAAAAGATCAAACTATAGGAATAGAAATCAGATCTGTAGTTGCCAGGGACTGGGGCTGGGAAAGGAAACTTGAGGATGATAGAAATGTTCTGAATCTTGGTTTTGTGGGGCTTACATGCTGTATATAGTTTTCAAAATCATCAAACTAAGCACTTAAAAAGGGTAAGTTCTACTGCACGTAAACCATACTGCAATAAATATTACCTAAAAAATTGAAGTTGTAGAAAATTATTTAATGACATGGAATGGTGATCATGTAGTATTAATAAGCGAAGAAAGCATATTATAAAATAAGCATATACATATTTATAAATCAAACATTTTATGCATCGAGAGATAATACATAATACATTGAACAGAAGAACATGTATCAACATTTCAGCTACAGTTGTTTTTGAGGCATTGATTACTGGGTGAATTTTAATTTTATATTTTTAGGCACATGTATTTTCTAAATTTCCTTTTTAGTGCATATCTCACGTAATTTTTTTAAAAAGTGGATTTTTAGGGCGCCTGGGTGGCTCAGTCGTTAAGCTTCTGCCTTCAGCTTAGGTCATGATCCCAGGGTCCTGGGTTGGAGCCCCGCATTGGGCTCCCTGCTAGCCGGGAAGCCTGCTTCTCCCTCTCATACTCCCCCTGCTTGTGTTCCCTCTCTCGCTGTCTCTCTCTCTGTCAAATAAATAAATAAAATATATTTTTTTTAAAAAGTGGGTTTTGTTGATGGTGATAGGTTGAAGGTTTTTAAGAAAAATCATATTAGGAGGGGACATTCAGACACAGATTCTAGCCTGTTCTGATAGGCTTTGCTATTTTAGGGAGAAAGTTATCAGGAAGGAGCTTAGTTCAAGGATAGGATTTTTTGTTTTGTTTTGCTTTTGCTTTTAAGTTGAGTTTCTTCCTGTCAGGGAAGTGTGAGAACAAGACAAGGCACGGGTGTCATCAATTACGGACATGATTCTCCCTGAGAGACATGGTCATGGAACAGTTGTGGGAGCAAGTCCCGAATATGCTCAAAAGCCTCGATGACTCACCTCTCTCTGAATAAAGCCACCCTAGTTTTTCATTCAGCCTTTTCCCCTGGTACCCATCTGCACGTACTCTGTGCCCTAGCAAAGGGCTTACTCGCCATTCCCAACCACAGCCTGAACTTTCCTGATCCATGCTTCTACTCCCTTCCTTCTGTCTGGAATGCTTATTCCTTTCTTCCCTCCAGTGGGAAGCAACAGTTACTTCCCTGCATGCTCTAACAAGACTGCTCCTCGTGAACACTCTCACCTAGGTATACTGTCTTGCCAGTTGTCTGTCACTCCTGTCTCCTCATTGATCTTAACTCCTCAGATTCTATACCCTCCACAGCAGGGGACACAGTGCCTTACATATTTTTTTAAAATATTTTATTTATTTATTAGAGAGAGAGAGAGAGATCATGAGCAGGGGGGAGGAGCAGAGGGAGAAGCGGGCTCCCTGCTGAGTAGGAAGCCTGTTGCAGAAGTTGATCCCAGGAACCTGGGATCATGACCTGAGCCAAAGGCAGACACTTAACCAACTGAGCCACCCCAGTGCCTTATAAATATTTGCTAAATGTTGTTAAGATGGCATCAGATTGAGGGTACTTGTATAGTGGACTGATTACTAAGATCAGTCCCAGATTCGGACCAGTTATAGGGATGAAACCACACTGATGGCCCATACCAGTGCACAAGGCCTTACACCTTGAATCTAGTAAGTGATATGATACAGAAATGGTCTTCTAACACAAAACCCAAGTATAAATATAACAAAGTTAGCAAAATTGTCATGTAAATAAAATAAAATTAGGATTTATTGAAACAACGTATATAGTCAATTTCTTTTTCTTTTTTCAAGCTATCATCTCTTAGATCTTTATCTGTTTTCAAGTATGTTTTCAGGGACAGCTTCCAGCTTATTTTTATGATGGAGTCATGTCCACATGCTCTGCAAGAAAAGGTCCAGCTAGACATTGTTTTTATAGGAATGGGTGCTATGGATCATGAATTGGTCAATTGGGTTGTTCACTTTTTAACTATAAAAGTGTAATTATGGCAAAATGCTGTTAATAGAAACATGCAAACCATATCTATACTTCTTGTAGCTGAGTGAGTGACCTGAAAGTCACTGAACACACATTCTGCAGTGAAGTATTGTAAAGCTTCATGTAAATCATTCTTGTTCATACAGCTAGTCAGCCTTCCCCTGTCTTTTGGACATTTTGGGGTTCTACTACCTGGGTCATTCTGGAAATGTAGAAGCTGTTACAGTTGGCTAGAAGCAGGAGACTCTCAGGAAAGCGAAACAAGGAAGACCCAGCTAGCTTTAGGATAAAACCCATGGCTCTGGCCATGGGTGGGCAGGAGCCCACTAAGGTCACAAATCCTGTTCAGACCACAGGTGTTGTAAAGGTTTCTAAGCTATATGAGTCAGAGTATTTAGAGACTTGGGGGATGACCAGAACTGAAGGTGGTTTTGAAGTCATAAGAGTAGATATGGTTGTCAAGAGTAAATGACTAGAGAGAGAGAAAGGGGAACAGGATGTTCAAGTGATAGTAGGGGAAAGAAGATAGCATTGGAAAAGGTCAGAGAAAACTAGTCAGAGATCAAAGAAAAACCAGGGGACATGTCATGTCACTTGTGGTGAACAGTCCCAAATGTCAAGGAGAAGATGAGGCAGATTGAAGACGGCAATGAATTATTCATGATGCTCCTTCTACCAAGAAGTGGGGTTCTATGTCCCCTCCACTTCAGTCTGGGTGGGTCTTGTGACTGTTTTCCCAATAGAATACAGTGGAAGTGCTGTGCCCATTTTCTGGCCTTGGTTTTAGAGACCAGCAGCTTCCAATTCCTGTCTCTTGCAGTGCTCCACCAGGGGGATAGCACTGGAAAGAGGTCAGAAAGATAGCATTGGAAAAGGTCAGAGAAAACTAGCCAGAGATCAAAGAAAAATCAGGGGACATGTCATATCTTTGTAAACCCATGAAGGATAGTTGGAAGAAAGGTAGGCAGGGGAAAGGGCCCCCCGCCCAAAGAAGAAACCACTCTTAAAAGGATTTTACACCACCCTGGAGGGAGCCCCCCCCACCCTTTCCCATGTGGTAAGTAGATGACAAAAACCTAATTGGATGACAGGTACATGGAGAGTTAATCTTAAAACAGCCTTCCAACAAGCCCATAAAAACCCCTAGACTTAGAAACTCTGGTGGCAACCCTCTAAGGTCCCCTCACTCTTCGGGACCTTTATACTATGGCTCAATAAGCTTTGCTTTGCTGCCCACCACTCTTCATCTGGTCTGCCTCTTCATTCTTT
The DNA here is from genome assembly GCF_002007445.2 of Ailuropoda melanoleuca. Taxonomy (NCBI): domain Eukaryota; kingdom Metazoa; phylum Chordata; class Mammalia; order Carnivora; family Ursidae; genus Ailuropoda; species Ailuropoda melanoleuca. The sequence continues at coordinate 34,735,446 of NC_048226.1, forward strand.
GAAGCGGTGTGACCAAGAACCACCCAAGGAAAAGAAATCCTGTAACATAACCAACATGCAAGAGGTCTGACTTCCCTGGAATCACCACACCCTGAGAAAGCCCAAGCCAGCAGAGAGAAATGTGCAGCTGGCCGTGGCTGCTCCAGCGAGCCCACCCCAAGCACCATCTGTCCAGGCCGCAGCTGCCTTCTCCCCGCACCCCCATGGAGACCTCGAGTGAGGACCAATCAGCTGAGCTCAGTCAACTTGCAGAACTGTGAAAGATCATGATTTTTAAATTATTTTATTTTAAGATTTATTTATTTATTTGAGAGAAAGAGAGAGCACACAGAGGAAGAGGGAGAAGCAGACTCCCCGCTGAGTAGGGAGCCCCATGTGAGACTCGATCCCAAGACCCTGGGATCATGACCAGAGCCGAAGGCAGACACTTAACTGACTGAGCCACTCAGGTGCCCCAATTTTTAAATTATTTTAAATAACAAGGTATTCGGATGGTTAGTTATACAGTATTTCATTTCAACTCCATCTGGGTGTACTGCAATTCAATTCCAACATGATCTCTCTAGAGGTAGCACAGATCCCACAGGTTGAGGGCAAAGTCCCCCGCAAGACGGCCCTCACTTCAGAAGCTAGCTGCAGATCTTAAGAGGTCCCCAGGCCATTGTCACTTCTGACTAACTGAATACAAATTCACAGGTTCTCACAACCCCCTCAGGTTCAATAATTCACTGGAGTGATTCACTCTAGTGAAATTCACTCAGGAAAGTGCTCTACTTATTATTACAGTTTTATTATAATGGATACACATAGGACAAGGTCTGGGAGGGTCCCAAATGCACAGCTTCTATGCCCTGGCCCCATGGGATAAGGGCCCATGGCCCTCCTGGTACATTAATATGTCTACCAACCAATAAACTCCTCCAAACCTCTGTATCCAGAGGTTTTATTGGGGTTTCATTACGTAGGCATGATTGATTAAATCATTGGTCTCATGCCTGAACTCAATCTCCAGTCCCCCTCCCTAGAGGTGGCTGAATGGACTAACCCTCTAATCCTGTGGTTGCTCTTTCTGGTGACAAGCCCCCATCCAGAAGCTCTCTAGGGCACCCACCATGACTCATTTCATTAGCAGAACAAAGACACTCCTGTCACACAGGAAATTCCAAGGATTTGTGAAGCCCTATGCCTGGAACCTGAGACAAGACCCACATTTGTTATTATACCACACACAGCTGTAGATCACTAGAGCTGAAGTCAAGTAAATTAAGAACTAAAACCTATCCACTGGCTTTTGCAATGTCTACTCACATTAAACAGAATTACAGGCTAATGGGAATGGAGCCAATAGAGAGGCAAGGCCTATCTTTTTGTTACCTGCAGCCCAAACCGTCCTAATGCAATGTGCATTAACCAAATCATACACATATGTGTATATATAAATCAAGAATACTTTAGAAGCTACATAATGGGAAAACACAGGGATACAACAAAAAAATTGCCAGTAGAGTCAAAGAATATTTACATTTTATCTTGAAGGGTCAGTAGGATTTCATCAGATAGAGAAGTCAGGGAAGCATGATGCAGATAATCTGGGAAGTGCAAAAATATTGAGTAGTTATAGGAGACAGAACATTCTGGAATCAGTAGAAGTTCAGTGTTGCCGAAGCATTGTCCAGAAGCAAGGGAGTCAGAGACGGGAGCGGAGAGTGGGGGAGGAGTGACCAATAGCAGAAGCTTGTAAATGCAGTTTAAGACCTGATTCTGCTGGGTTTAGTGAACCATGATAAGGGATTTAGACTCTCACATAGGTAATAAGTAGCAGTCATAGACTTTTTTCACTGTGATAAAATGTACATACCATAAAATTTCCCATTTTAACCTGGTGTCAGATTTTAAACATAATAGTCACATACTCAAATCTGGTGAGCTATTAAACGGATCTCAAGATAATAATATTATCAAAACAAATAATGATATAGTATAATTTTTTAATAAAAACACTGAAGGAAAACTTAAAATGAACAGCTCAGAGGTGTGTGGTAGACGTGGGGAGGTATATTGCCAAGAGCCCTGCAAGAAAGGATGTGCTGCCCAGCTGTGGGGTGTGGAGTCATCAGATGGCCTCCAGCTGGCAGCCACTTTGGGGCTGGTCTCAGCTGCAGAGAGCCGCTCTGCCCGAGGACATGCACTTCCTGGGAATATTATTCTCCAGAGAAACACAACCAAGAGGAGAGATATATATCCTTCTTTTCTGTTCTGATGGGATGGTGCCCACTCCTGCTGAGGAGGGCAGTGTGCTTCACTCACTCTACCAATTCACATACTAATCTCATCCCGAAACACTCCCACAGATACACCCCGAAATCATGTTTAGCCAAACACCTGGGCATGCCATGTCCCAGTCAAGTTAACACAAAATTACCCATCCCTCCAGGGCCGGCTGCTTCCTGTGCCTGGGTGAGGCAGAGGTGTAAGGCCCTGCCTTCCACCTGAAGGGGATCCCTCATGGACATTTGTTCCAGGGCTCTTGAGGGGGACCACAGAGGCCCACATTCCAGCACAGCCTCTCCATCTGCCTAATCCTGCTTCCCCTCTTCCTTTCATGAGTGTTGATCCCTAGTAAATATCTTGTACCCCAAACTGGGTCTCTGTGTCTTCCCCCAAGGACATATCTTCTCCATGTCTGCCTGACCTGAGGCAGTGGCGCAGTAGTGAAAGCACATGAATTTTTCTTTAAAGATTGTATTTATGTATTTATTTGACAGAGAGAGCACACAAACAGGGGGAGGGGCAGATGGAGAAGGAGAAGCAGACTCCTTGCTGAGCAGGGAGCCCGAATTGGGGCTTGATCCCAGGACCCCGGGATCATGACCTGAGCCAAAGGCAGACGCTTCACTGACTGAGCCACCGAGGCGCCCCTGAAAGCACATGAATTTTGACGACAGACCCACCTGGGTTCAAAGTGCAGCTCTCCCCTTATTAGCTGTGTGATCTTAGAGAGGAAATTCAACCTGTGTTCTTTTTTTTTTTAAACTTTTTAAACTGTTTATTTTTAATTTATTGATATTTGTATGTATAGTTCCACATTTAAAAATAATTCAATGGTAGCACAGCATTTCATTGTATAAAGATAGCAAACTTTATTTAACTAATACCTTATTCTGGGGCATTTCAGGGTTCCCCCCCCCCATTTTGTGCTATTATAAACATCTTTATAGCAAAGTATTTTTTTCACATCCTTTCAAAAAATATTGATTAGGTGTCTGTTTTGTCATGGGTACTGTGATAGTGAGAGTGTGACATGTTATTTTCTCTGGCTAAATTAATACAATTAAAAAAATCTGAGTCAAAGTGTATGAATACACTGAAGTATCAATTTCCCGGTATGCTCTTCAAATTAGAGTACATACGTATTTTTACACTTTTGTCAACCGATCACAGGAAAGCATTTTACATTTATTTGGTTTTAAATGGCATTTTATGTTTAAAAAGGTGTTTGGGGCATTTTATTTCCTTTTTTTTCTATTTTTTTTTACTTAGCTTTATTACCTGAGAATGGTCAGTTAATCTTTCTGATCTTCTTTTTTTTATTATTATTATATTATGTTAGTCACCATACAGTACATCCCCGGATTCCGATGCAAAGTTCGATGCTTCATTAGTTGCGTATAACACCCAGTGCACCATGCAATACATGCCCTCCTTACTACCTATCACCAGTCTATCCCATTCCCTCACCCCCCTCCCCTCTGAAGTCTTCAGTTTGTTTCTCATAGTCCATAGTCTCTCATGTTTCATTCCCCCTTCTGATTACCCCCCTTTCTTTATCCCTTTCTTCCCCTACTGATCATCCTAGTTCTTATGTTCCATAGATGAGAGAAATCATATGATAATTGTCTTTCTCTGCTTGACTTATTTCACTTAGCATTATCTCCTCCAGTGCCGTCCATGTTGCAGCAAATGTTGAGAATTCGTTCTTTCTGATAGCTGAGTAATATTCCATTGTATTATATGGACCACAGGTTCTTAATCCAGTCATCTGTTGAAGGGCATCTTGGCTCCTTCCATGATTTAGCTATTGTGGACAATGCTGCTATGAACACTGGAGTGCATATGGCCCTTCTCTTCACTATGTCTGTATCTTTGGGGTAAACACCCAGTAGTGCGATTCAACCTGTGTTCTTATCTGGAAAATATGAATGAAACCAACCCACCTTGCAGGGTTGTCATACAGGTTGTTAGAAATAACATATGTGACTCCTGCGGTACGGGGAAGGAAGTCAGCAAATGGAGCTCATGTTGTTTAGCAGAAAACATCATTGGGGGGTCTGTCCAGGACATGGAGAGATTTTTCTGGCAGCCATGCCTCCCTTCAGAGGGAAAACCTGGCAAGAGGTTCCTGAGATAATCCCCCGGCAGGATCTGATGCCCGTGAACAAGGCTAGTGCCCGCATATGACGAGATGTTAGCAGGGATGGCGCATCAGAATCCAAGGATCCCGTGTTAAGGTCTCCAAATAGTTTTTAAAATCCCTCTCACTGGACTAGAGGTGAGAGAGGAACGCCCCACCCCTCCCCTCAGCCGTGATGGGGAGAGAGGACAAGAACACCTGTATCCCTCTCCTGAATGGTGTGCAAGTGGGTGATCAACTAGCAATGGTCAGGTCACTTTTGGACCAATCTCTTCGGCAAGTCCTGCACGGTGACATCTATGGTTAAGTTCTCAGTCACCTGAGCTTCTTCCAAACCTTTCAAGCATAGAAAACTAAATTAAATTAAATTAAAAGATAAAAAATTCAACTAAATTAAATTAAAAGATTAAAAGACCCTTAAAGTATCTTTAAGGGTCTATGTCACAACAGTTAGCAAAAACACAAAAAGATCCCTGTTTTCCTTGATCTTGGAGTTTGTTGAGAGAGAGAAAACAGTAACACATGTAAATAAATCATCGTAAACAATGGTGAGTACTCTGAAGGAAAGGTTCACTGGATGGGGTAGACTTGGAGGCCCCCAAGGAATCATGCCCCCTGGTATTTTTCCCATGTGCAACCTCCCCTTCCATGTTGACACGGGTTTGGCCACATGACTAGCTTTAACTCTTGGGACATTACAAGCACTGTGCTAGCGGAGGTCTGATGTGCACCTGCACAATGGGACTAGACCCCTTGGAACGCACGTCTTAGAAGCCGGTTGCCACTCTGTGAAGAAACTCGCTAAGTGGCTGCATGCTCCACGTGGGGGATACCCAAAGGCCCCAGCAGACAGCCCCAGCTGAACTCCCAGTCGGTGGCCAGCACAATACACCAGCCTTGTGACCATTCAGCTATCTCAGCACCTCAGTTGAGAGCACGTGAAGCAGAAGAACCCCCTGACCCTAAGAATCATGGGAAATAATACCATTAGTATTTAAACCATTGCATTTCGGGGTGGTCGCTAACCCAGCAATCGATAGCAAAAACACAAGGCCATGAAAACAAAAACACAAGGTCCTATCTAGTTTGCAAAATTGGGAGCCCTTCCAGAGAATTTTTGTTTTCCATGGACTCAGAAAGAGAAGTAAGTGTTACCTGCCAGACAGAGAGAACAGAATGTACAAAGACCTGTGTTTGAAAGGCAGGAAGATGCACTAGAATGAGAGGTATTATACACCTTTACCTAATTATGGAACATATAGAAAGGCAAACATATGTGTGCATACATATTTTATGTATTTTATATAGCAATAGTATATTTAAGAAGGAAATGAAAGCCCAAAGCTAAAACTGATATGTCTATTCTTGCTTATTAATACAGATTTGCTATTACGAACCATCTGTGACATGAACACATTGTACAGGGACCATCTGTAATGTTCCTGATCTAATGGTTTCAATGATGGCTCCTGCTCTCATTAGCAGATATTAGTGCCTGAAAAAACATTTGTTGGAAACAGAAAAGTGCTGATCCCTCCAGATACGATCAAGTGGCTATACTATAAACTAATGCACGGAAGTACAGGAAGAAAAGAAACATGCATTGAGTCCCTTCTGCGGCCCAGGACATTTAAGACGCTTTGCATCCACTTCTTATTAATCGACTCAGTAATCTAGGAGACAGCTATTATTCTATTTCTTCTTATTCAGGAAAATAAGGCTTTCAAAACTTTATTAACTTGCCCAAGATCATACAGCTGCAAAGAGGTAGAGCCAGGCTTTGAACCCTAGGCCCTCTGCTTCTGAGATCTGTGATACTTGGTTGCCTCCCTTGCACCTGCTTACTCTTCCCTTTCAGATTCTTGTTCAGATATATCCATGTTCTCCTGGGGTGTTTTCCAGCCACACCAAGCAGTTCTGCAATGCTCAGCAGACGTCAACTGGGTGTCCTACAAATTTAACTCAATTCTGACACTAACTACTCAGAGATACCATCAGATCTCACAGTTTGACGGCCCAGACCCACCTGACCACCCCCACTTTATACGCCAATTGCAAGACTCAGGGGCCACCTGTATTGCTGACTGGCCATGACCTCGTCCTTAGGTCTGATAGTTTGCTAGAATGGCTGACAAAGCTCGGGGAAACATTCACTTGCATTGACCTGTTTATTATAAAGGACGACTACTCAGGAACACCCAGCTGAACAGGACGCACTGTCAGGATGCAGCAGGCTCCCAGCACCTCCAGGGGTTCACCAACACAGCCACGCAGCATATCTCTCCTTGGTCACGGTTTTCCTAGGACCTAATCTGTAGTACCACCTCCCTTCCTAGAGGTGGGTGGGTGGGCCTTGAAATCCCCACCCTCTAATCACTTCATTTCCCTGGTGACCAGCCCCACCCTGAGGCCATGTAGGAACCCCACCTTAAGTCACCTCATTAGTGATGTGGAGAACAAAGGCAAAAGAAATACAGAAAAAATTAAGTTTCCTTACAACTTACAGCCCATTGACAGGTACTTGGGACAGGCAGGGTGACCTTCCTCCAGGAACTCAACTGCCTCCAGGTTAATGCGTTGCTAGAGGCAAAAGGCAACCTTAGCCTGACATTAGCCCGACATCCAGTATCCTGTAAGTCTTCTTTAACATATAAAAATCCCTTTGGAAACTTCCTTTATCTCTACCCTGCCCAACCAAGATATATGTTAGCAATCATCCTCCAAACATATGGCCCACTGATATACATCTGAAGGGACCCTAAGGTTTTAGTAGTAGTAAAGTAGTAAGTGACCCCTCAAGGTCCTGGAAACCTTGCTTCCAAATTCCTTAGAGACTTATGCTATCCCTAAGCCCCTCCCAACTAGAAAGTATATAATCAGTTGCTCGTCACAACCCCAGTGCTGCTCTTTCTGCCCACAGGTCCCACTCCATGCTTTAATAAAAACACCTTTTTTGCACCAAAGACATCTCAAGAAGTCTTTCTGGACCATTAGCTCCTGGATCCCAACATTTCACATCAATTAGCATTATCAAGTGTAATAAAAAGGGGTTCTTTATAAAAAAACAAAAGATACTCCTATTGCTCAGGAAATTCCAAGGGTTTTAGGAGCTATGCACCAGGAATCAGGGAAAGACCATGCATATGTTTTATTGTACCGTGCCTCCTTATGAAGCCAGTGAAATTCAAGGGTGGGCCCCTTTGTCTACCGCAGTATTTCTTAGCCCCGGCCGCAACTGGCCAGTTTTTCACTCTGCAGGACTGTGCCATACATCTTTGCATGTTTTCCATCTTGGCTTCCACAGGCAATCATTCTAACAACTCAAAATATCCAACACGCACCAGCATGTCAGTGCTCAGCTTGAGAATGGCTGTGTCATGGGGGTGCGGTGCCGTCTGCCCATGGTGGTTCAGGCCCGTGGTTGGTAAGCCAAGCACAGAACGGAATTCCCCCACCACAGGGACCGGTCCAGGAACGGAATGCAATTTGGGCCAAAGACATGCAGGAGGAGGTTTGCTAGAGTGTTCTCGAAAAAGGGCCCACCTGGATGAAAGAGCTTGTTTACCCTGGATCCGTTCATGCGTAGTGGTGCACCCCGGAACTCTTCAGCTGTGGGGCTCCCCAGCCTGAACATGGAGCCAAATCCTGGAGGCAAGGGAGCTAAAAAGCTCTTAGAAAGGTAGCAAGGCTACAACTAACTGCTAGTCATCTCTGGACTTTCTCAATTGAGTGAACCAATAAATCACCTTGATTCCTGAATCTAAGGAAGTTAGGATCGGAGTTAAGATGGCGGAGGAGTAGGGGTCCCCTTTTTCAGCTGGTCCCCTGAGTCGAGCTGGATAGGTACCAGACCATCCTGAACATCCACGGAATCAGCCTGAGATGCAGGAAGATACATCTGGATCTCTACAAATGAACATCTCCAGCTCTGAATAATGAGGTTTGAAGCGGGGAGCCGTGAAACCACACACAGATATCGGAAGATAAACGGAAGGGAGAGGGAGCCGCCGTGTTTGGGCGCCAGGAAGCGGTAGCCACCTGCATGGGGGAACAGGTGGACAAGCGGACCTGCACCCGCGAGACAGCAGACTGAGACCGTGAGCCAGGAGCGCACGCCACCAGACATCTCACGGAACTCCGGAATCCCGGTGTGCTCACTGGATCCAGACTGAGACCGGGAGCTCCAGGAGCACGCGCGGGGCGGCTGGCGGCTGGCGGTGTTAGAAACACAAAGGACAGAGGCGCACCAGTCCTGGAAGTGAGGGCTGGGACGCCAAGTGTGGGGCACACAACCCGAGACACTGCAGGGTTGAGCAGCACCAACAGAAACGAGTTAAAGTGGCCAGAACATCACTGGAGAACGGTCCATGATCCCTCTGTTCTGAGACAGAGGCTGAGATTCAGCCGCTGCTGCTCTGAGTCTCAGAAGAGGCACAGCAAACCACCAGGGAAAGCCACCAGAGAACAAAAGCCTGGAAATACCGGCTCACAGCGTGCCCATCCCCATCCCCCCTCGCAGGGGACACGGAGACTGTACCCAAACAAGGTTGCCTAAGTATCGGCANAGCTGGTCTTAAAAAAATCCACGCCCACGAATGTAGATTACGGGAGATTACTGACTCTATGAAACGATCCAATGTCAGAATCATCGGCATCCCTGAAGGGGTGGAGAAAAACAGAGGTCTAGAAGAGATATTTGAACAAATTGTAGCTGAAAACTTCCCTAATCTAGCAAGGGAAACAAGCATTCGTGTCCAAGAGGCAGAGAGGACCCCATCCAAGCTCAACCAGGACAAACCTACGCCACGGCATGTCATAGTGCAATTCGCAAATATTAGATCCAAGGATACAGTATTGAAAGCGGCCAGGGCAAAGAAATTTCTCACGTACCAAGGCAAAGGTATCAGGATTACGTCAGACCTGTCTACAGAGACCTGGAATGAGAGAAAGGCTTGGGGGGGCATTTTTAAAGCTCTTTCAGAGAAAAACATGCAGCCAAGGATCCTTTATCCAGCAAAGCTGTCATTCAGAATTGATGGAGAAATAAAGACGTTCCAAAATCGCCAATCATTAACCAATTTCGTAACCACGAAACCAGCCCTACAGGAGATATTAAGGGGGGCTCTATAAAGGTAAAAAGGCCCCAAGAGTGATACAGAGCAGCAAGTCACAACCGATACAAAGACTTTAAAGAGAAATGGCATCATTAAAATCATATCTGTCAATAATCTCTATCAATCTAAATGGCTTAAACTCTCCCATAAAACGCCACAGGGTTGCAGATTGGATAAAAAGACATGACCCATCCATTTGCTGTCTACAAGAGACTCATTTTGAACCCAAAGATGCATTCAGACTTAGAGTAAGGGGATGGAGTACCATCTTCCACGCAAATGGACCTCAAAAGAAAGCTGGAGTAGCAATTCTCATATCAGATAGACTGGATTTTAAACTAGAGGCCATAGAGAGAGATACAGAAGGGCACTATATTATTCTTAAAGGAAGTATTCAACAAGTGGATATGACAATTATTAATATATATGCCCCCAACAGGGGAGCAGCAAGATACACAAGCCAACTCTTAACCAAAATAAAGAGACATATAGATAAGAACACAGTAATAGTAGGGGACCTCAACACCCCACTATCAGAAATAGACAGAACACCCTGGCAAAAACTAAGCAAAGAATCAAAGGCTTTGAATGCCATACTCGACGAGTTGGACCTCATAGATATATATAGAACACTACACCCCAGAACCAAAGAATACTCATTCTATTCAAATGCCCATGGAACATTCTCAAGAATAGATCATGCTCTGGGACACAAAACAGGTCTCAGCCAATACCAAAAGATTGAAATTATCCCCTGCATATTCTCAGACCACAACGCTCTGAAATTGGAACTCAACCACAAGGAAAAACCTGGAAGAAACTCAAACACTTGGAGGCTAAGAACCATCCTGCTCAAGAATGACTCGATAAACCAGGAAATCAAAAAACAAATTAAACAATTTATGGAGACCAACGAGAATGAATACACAACGGTCCAAAACCTATGGGATACTGCAAAGGCAGTCCTAAGGGGGAAATACATAGCCATCCAAGCCTCACTCAAAAGAATAGAAAAATCTAAAATGCAGTTTCTATATTCTCACCTCAAGAAACTGGAACAGCAACAGAGGGACAGGCCTAACCCACTGACAAGGAAGGAGTTGACCAAGATTAGAGCAGAAATCAATGAATTAGAGACCAGAACCACAGTAGAGCAGATCAACAGGACTAGAAGCTGGTTCTTTGAGAGAATCCATAAAATTGATAGACCACTGGCAAAACTTGTCCAAAAACAAAGAGAAAGGACTGAGATTATTAAAATTATGACTGAAAAGGGAGAGGTCACGACCAGCACCATTGAAATTGCAAGGATTATTAGAAACTTTTATCAACAGCTATATGCCAAAAAACTAAACAATCTGGAAGAGATGGAGGCCTTCCTGGAAACCTATAAACTACCAAGACTGAAACAGGAAGAAATAGATTTCTTAAATAGGCCAATTAACTATGAAGAAATTGAGTCAGTGATAAACAACCTTCCAAATAATAAAACTCCAGGCCCAGACGGTTTTCCTGGGGAATTCTACCAAACATTCAAAGAAGAAATAATACCTATTCTCCTAAAGCTATTTCAAAAAATAGAAACAGAAGGAAAGCTACCAAACTCATTCTATGAGGCTAATATTACCTTGATCCCCAAACCAGGCAAAGACCCCCTCAAAAAGGAGAATTACAGACCGATTTCTCTAATGAATATGGATGCCAAAATCCTCAACAAGATCCTTGCTAATAGAATCCAACAGTACATTAAAAGGATTATCCATCATGACCAAGTGGGATTCATACCTGGGATGCAAGCATGGTTCAACACTCGCAAATCAATCAATGTGATACATCATATCAACAAGAAAAGACTCAAGAACCATATGATCCTCTCAATTGATGCAGAAAAAGCATTTGACAAAATACAGCATCCTTTCCTGATTAAAACCCTTCAGAGTGTAGGAATAGAGGGTACATTTCTCAATCTCATAAAAGCCATCTATGAAAAGCCTACTGCAAGCATTATTCTCAATGGGGAAAAGCTGGAAGCCTTTCCCTTAAGATCAGGAACACGACAAGGATGCCCACTCTCGCCACTATTATTCAACATAGTACTAGAAGTCCTTGCAACAGCAATCAGAAGACAAAAAGGGATCAAAGGTATCCAAATCGGCAAAGAAGAAGTCAAACTGTCTCTCTTTGCAGATGACATGATACTCTATATGGAAAACCCAAAGGAATCCACTCCCAAACTATTAGAAGTTATAGAACAATTCAGTAAGGTGGCAGGATACAAAATCAATGCCCAGAAATCAGTTGCATTTCTATACACGAATAACGAGACTGAAGAAAGAGAAATTAGGGAATCCATCCCATTTACAATAACACCAAAAACCATACGTTACCTTGGAATTAACTTAACCAGAGACGTAAAGGACCTATATCCTAGAAACTATAGATCACTTTTGAAAGATATTGAGGAAGACATAAAAAGATGGAAAAATATTCCATGCTCATGGATTGGAAGAATTAACATAGTTAAAATGTCCATACTACCCAGAGCAATCTACACTTTCAATGCTATCCCGATCAAAATACCGAGGACATTTTTCAAAGAACTGGAACAAATAGTCCTTAAATTTGTATGGAACCAGAAAAGGCCCCGAATCTCCAAGGAACTGTTGAAAAGGAAAAACAAAGCTGGGGGCATCACAATGCCGGATTTCGAGCTGTACTACAAAGCTGTGATCACAAAGACAGCATGGTACTGGCACAAAAACAGACACATCGACCAATGGAACAGAATAGAGAACCCAGAAATGGACCCTCGGCTCTTTGGGCAACTAATCTTTGATAAAGCAGGAAAAAACATCCGGTGGAAAAAAGACAGTCTCTTCAATAAATGGTGCTGGGAAAATTGGACAGCTACATGCAAAAGAATGAAACTTGACCACTCTCTCACACCATACACAAAAATAAACTCCAAATGGATGAAAGACCTCAATGTGAGACAGGAATCCATCAAAATTCTAGAGGAGAACATAGGCAACAACTTCTATGACATCGGCCAGAGCAACCTTTTTCACGACACATCTCCAAAGGCAAGAGAAATAAAAGATAAAATGAACTTATGGGACTTTATCAGGATAAAGAGCTTCTGCACAGCCAAGGAAACAGTCAAAAAAACTAAGAGACAGCCCACGGAATGGGAGAATATATTTGCAAAGGACACCACAGATAAAGGACTGGTATCCAAGATCTACAAAGAACTTCTCAAACTCAATACACGAGAAACAAATAAACAAATCATAAAATGGGCAGAAGATATGAACAGACACTTTTCCAATGAAGACATACAAATGGCTAACAGACACATGAAAAAATGTTCAAAATCATTAGCCATCAGGGAAATTCAAATCAAAACCACACTGAGATACCACCTTACGCCAGTTAGAATGGCAAAGATAGACAAGGCAAGAAACAACAATTGTTGGAGAGGATGTGGAGAAAGGGGATCCCTCCTACATTGTTGGTGGGAATGCAAGTTGGTACAGCCACTCTGGAAAACAGTGTGGAGGTCCCTTAAAAAGTTAAAAATTGAGCTACCCTATGATCCAGCCATTGCACTACGGGTATCTACCCCAAAGATACAGACATAGTGAAGAGAAGGTCCTTATGCACCCCAATGTTCATAGCAGCTCTGTCCACAATAGCTAAATCGTGGAAGGAGCCGAGATGCCCTTCAACAGATGGCTAAATTAAAATGTGGTCCATATATACAGTGGATTATTACTCAGCTATCAAAAAGAACAATTTCTCAACATTTGCAGCAACATGGGCGGCACTGGAGGAGATAATGCTAAGTGAAATAAGTCAAGAAGAGAAAGACAATTATCATATGGTTTCTCTCATCTGTGGAACATGAGAACTAGGAAGATCGGTAGGAGAAGAAAGGGATAAAGAAAGGGGGGATAATCAGAAGGGGGAATGAAGCATGAGAGACTATGGACTCTNGACTATGGACTCTGAGAAACAAACTGAGGGCTTCAGAGGGGAGGGGGATGGGGGAACGGGATAGGCTGGTGATGGGTAGTAAGGAGGGCACATATAGCATGGTGCACTGGGTGTTATATGCAACTAATGAGTCATGGAACTTTACACCAAAAACCAGGGATGTACTGTATGGTGACTAACATAATAAAAAATATTATTATAATAAAAAAATAAGGAAGTTAAATAATAAATCCCAAATGTTGGGCATTCTGTTGTTTACAGAGGTCAACATCCCACCTGATAGATCTTTTGTAGGCTTTTAGGTCCTACTGCCTCTACCTAGAGAACATGCCCTTTTAGGCTAGTGGCAGCAAAGGGCAGGGCAAAGGCGTAAATTTCAATCTGGAAACCTTCCTTTCTGGTCGCTACTGCAGCTTGCTTTCTGCACTGGCTTCCAAGTCACTCCATTCTCAGTAGAAGCAGTGTTCCAGTTTCAGTCCAGGGTGGATTCCTCTGCTTGCCCTCTGGGTCCCCATGCCTCCTGCCTCCATACACGTGTCTCTCCATCATGTATTTTTCCCCCTTTCTTGACTGTCCCAACTTCTCCTCTTGTACTGCTCTTTACGCAAAGCACACATTTTATGCCCAGACCTCTTTCCTAGTAACCCAGCCCTCCGTCAGACTAATGCACTTTTTATCTATGGAACGTCCCTCTCAAGCCCTTCACAGCCAAGCCCCTTAAAAGTGTTGTCTACATTTATTTCTCTGCTGGCTCGTGTTTGCACTCCCCTCCCCCACTCATCCTTAAACTACTATTACCTGATTTATGCCCCCAACTGCTCTAATGAAACTGCACTGTTCTCTGATGATCTCCTAAACAAACCCAATAAGCATTTTCACCTTTATAATTTCTCATCTTCCCGTGAAGGGCATTAATCAGTTTCTCCTTCAAAATTTCTTCTTTTGGTGACTGTACTACCACTCTCTGATACATAGTTTCCTAATGCAGGGTCCGTGAACCACATAGATATGGAGAAACTGCATCTTTATTTGTATTAACTCTAGCTGAAATGTAACTTTCTTCAATTATGATTGCTGTGAACAAACCATGCTGGTGTTAGTAGCTTTTATAGCTTTTCACCAATAGAAATACAGATGTTTTCATTATACAATATAATTGGTATAAATATCTTATCCTATTATTTACTCTCATCCCAAATGCTAAACTATGGTCATTATTAGACCGCATGTTAGATCTTTTTAATTACTATATTAATAAAGAAGCTCATATATTACTCTAACACAAATTTGGGGAATATTTGGATAATAATTCCAATATAATTTAATTTTTTATAATCCACTGTACTTTATTTTGTACCTTTATTTTTTTTAAGATTTATTTCTTTATTTTAGAGAGAGAGAGAAAGAGAGCATGAGCAGGGGGAGGGGCAGAGTGAGGGGGAGAGAGAGAAAGAGAAGCAGGCTCCCCACTGCACACAGAGCCCGACGCAGAGTTCATTCTCACAACCCTGAGATCACGACCCAAGCTGACATCAAGAGTCGGATGCTCAACCTCCTGGGCACCACCCAGGTGCCCCTATTTTGTACTTTTAAAATCATTATTTGGAGAAGGAGTAGGAGAAGGAGAAAAGAAAACCCTGCGTAATGTTTCCTGCTTAATTTTAAAAAATGCCTCCAACTGCTTCTCTATTCAATTTTGTTTTTTTTTTTTTAAGATTTTATTTATTTATTTATTTGACAGAGAGACAGCCTGCGAGAGAGGGAACACAAGCAGGGGGAGTGGGAGAGGAAGAGTCAGGCTCCCAGCGGAGGAGCCCGATATGGGGCCCCATCCCAGGACTCTGGGATCACGCCCCGAGCCGAAGGCAGACACTTAACAACTGAGCCACCCAGGCGCCCCTCTATTCAATTTTGAAGCTCATGTTACAAAGCCACTGTCCCTTTTTTTAGCCTCAAAACCACCTGTGACTGCCATCATAGTCACTGGGTTTTACAGCAAAGGTTCAAGTAAGAACTTGGAAATACATTTGTGCCTTGAGAGTTAATGCTAAAATTCAGCATATAATGATGATAATAACAGAAAACACCCTGAAAGCTTGCCACATCCTGGGCACTGCACAGTAACCCTATGACTTCCCCACTTTGCAGATTAAGAAACTGAAGCATAGACAGAATCAAAGACTTGGCTACGTCATGTAGTCGGTAATTAATGAGACTGAGGGCTTAATATCCTGTAAAATAAAGTTATGGGAATGACCTAAAGATCCAGACTGGATCCCAGGGCCATGGCCTGATGGTAATTTGATTGAATTTGTTAGTGTCTGAAGTGACTATATATCAGAAGGAAGGTTGGTCAGCCTTCGAAGCTCACAAAAGGAAGATCTTAGAGATAAAAATTGGCATTCTCTATGGAAATACTCCTCGGGGGAGTTTTTCACTCATCAAAGTGTTTGGTACTTGGTTAAGGCCATTGGGCCAGGGTTACAAATGCCATCAGAGGCCAAATGGATACATCATGCAGGTCAGAGGGAGAAAATCAGACAATGAAATGAGAGAGCGAATGAACTGATAAGCCAGATGTTCTTCCCTGGAAAGATGATCCCAAAAGTGAGACAGATGTCTCACGTTCTCTTAAAGTTATTAAATATTTCCATACACTTTATTCATTGTCCAGGATAAGCAAAAACTAGTTGCGTAGATTTAACATATTCTTGTTTCTGGGGCAGTGATTTCTCATTGCAATTTGACTTTCTCCATTTAAAACCCAGACCCATAAACTAGGTTAATGGGAGTCCATTCCTGAAAGATGGATTCACTCTTGATATGCAGAGAAATCCTGATTTCTAATCCTGATTTACTATATATACCATCCTGTGAGTTCTCTTGGGGGACCCAATATATTCCTCTTCGTAAGCAGAAAGCGTCCATCACCTCCTTGTGGAGGACAAACACATTTTTCTTAGGTGTTACGTGCTGATGACTTCTAAATTTGTGTGTGGAGGTCAGAACTCTCATTAGGCCCATATATCCAGCTTCCAGCTCTACCACTTACTAGCTGTCATGACATGAGAAATTATTTAATCTCTTTAAGCCTCCATCTCTTTCTCTATAAAATAAAGATTTAAAAAAACTGAATCAGATTTGTTGTGAGGATTAGGTGATTTGGCATGGTTTGTCACACATTTTCAATGGTATTAAGCTGATAGGGAATTTTTAACAATAATTGTCAGAGACTTGATAGATAAATAAGTAGATGATACAAATATATAACCCACAATGGAGGAACTCCAAATATCTATCAAGCACTTGAAAAAACATTTGTTCCCAACAATAGTACCAGCTATTTGGTAGTTCTCTCTTTGGCTCAGATCACTCCCCACAAGCTCCAAACTCAGATGTCCAGTTGATCATTGGACATGTCCACTTGGATGCCTGTTGGCATTTCAATTCGATGTGCCCCAAACAGAAGTCTGATTCTCTCCCTTCTTTCCCACACACCTGGTCTTCCACCTCAATTAATTTTATCACCCTGTTCATCAGGCAAGATACCTAGGAACTGTGCTTAATTTTTCTCCTTCCCATTCCTTCCAATTACACTGTGTCAGTGAGCTGGGGCTAGCTAGACTTGGACTCCTGGGTGATACCTGGACCTACCCAGAAGCCAGAGAAGACTGACCTGGTTAAGTTCCTCAGCAAGCCAGGATGGGCACCTGCCTTCTTCCTGTCCTCACAAAAATCCCTTCCCTTCTGGAAGTTCACCTTTCAAAGCTACACCAGCTGAGCAGAAGAGAGGGAAAAAAGAGCAAATGTCGAGGGACACTAATATGCCTGGATGCCAACCTAGGTGACTTGGGGTGACCAACTAGAAGGAGCCCCCAATTCCCTGGCTTCCATGGGCTAGGTCACAGCTTTCTTCCTAACCCAAACACTGTCTTCTGCTTTCAGTCACTCTCCTCCGGCCTTGGGGACAGCCTCCTTACACATCATCCTCTCATAGTGTCTGGTCCTCTGCTGGTCACCAAATTTTCCTATGAGGTCAAAAAGAACATTCACGATCTCTGCACTTCAGTATTTGTTTTTTGGTTTTTGTTTTTTTGAAAAGATTTTATTTATTTATCAGAGAGAGAGAGGGAGAGCATGAGTGCAGGGAGAGGCAGAGGGAGAAGCAGACTCCCCGCTGAGCAGGGAGCCCAATGTGATGCGGGGCTCCATCCCAGGACCCTGAGATCATGACCTGAGCTGAAGGCAAATGTTTAACCAACTGAGCCACCAAGGCTCCCCTGTGCTTCAGGATTTGTAATGTGCAAGGTGCTCTCAAGTAGAGGGATCAGGGCAGAGCCCCTCTCCTCTGAGTCCAAGACAGACACTGAGACTACTCATTACCTCTTTTCAAAATTTACTTCTTCCTTGTAATATACAATTGTGTGTTCCGTAAGACCCTTTGTTACAATTTAATTCTCCATGACAGGATACTTTTTATTAATTTTATCACTCGTCTTTATTACTTTTATTGTACAATCTGTTAATTTTTATATGAATGCTTTGTTTTTAATAAATAAAAAACTCAAGGTTTCTAATAAATTAGGAGTCTGTAATTTTGTATTGGTTTTAATCAAAACACTGCAGTTAAAATGGTATATTAGAGCTGTGTCAATTTTTTAAAAAAATTTTCATTTTATTTATGCTGGAATTTTTCTTCCAAGTCTTTGAAGATACATATTCTGAGCTGAAAACCTTTGGGACCCCTGGACTCTTGATCTCAGGGGTGTGAATTCAAGCCCTGCCTTGGGCTCCACACTGGGTGTGGAGCCTACTTTAATTTTTTTTTTTTAAGAAAAGCTTTATAAGAGGTATACCTTCCACTAACCCACATATGTCCAGTGCTGGGCATAGTAAGTGTGGTAGGCAGAAATCTAAGATGGCCCCCAAGCCCTCCACTCCATTCTACATACAAACTTTCTTCCAGTTGTTCAACTGAATACTAACTTAGATGCTGCAGTGAAGGGATTTTATAGATGTAATTAATGTCTCAAATCAGTTGACTTCAAGATAGGACAATTATCCTGGGTGGGCCAGACCCAATCAGTTGAATCCTTAAAAGGAACCAGCCCTTTCTGACAAAAATTGGTTCAAAACATGAGGGCTTAAAAATGAAAAGTAAGGGGTGCTTGGGTGGCTCAGTCTGTTAAGTATCTGCCTTCAGCTCAGGTCATGATCCCAGAATCCTGGGATTGAGCCCCGTATTGAGCCCCCTATCGAGCCCTGCATGGGGCTCCCTGCTCAGTGGGGAGTCTGCTTCTCCCTCTTCCTCTGCTCCTCCCCCTGCTTGTGCTCTTTCTCTCTGTCAAATAAACAAATAGATAAATAACCTTTTAAAAGAAAAAAAATGAAAAGCAGATTTTCTATTGTTGGCCTTGAAGATGGAGTCAGCCTTGTGGCAAGGGCCACAGGCAGCCTCTAGTTGTTCAGAGCGGTGCCTGGATAATAGCCAGCGAGAAATAGGGATGTCTGTCCTACAACAGCGAGAAACTTAATTCTGCAATACTGTGTAAGCTTGGAAAAGGACCCCAGATGAGAATACAACTAAGCTGATACCTTGACTTTAGCCTTATGAGACCTTGAGTAGGGAACGCATCTGCACCACGCTCAGACTGCCGCCCTGCAGAATTGTAACATAGTTAATAGGTCTATTTTCTGCCATTAAGATTTATTTGTTTGGGGCACCTGGGTGGCTCAGTAGGTTAAGCGGCTGCCTTTGGCTCTGGTCATGATCTGGGGGTCCTGAGATTGAGTCCTGCATTGGGCTCCTTGCTCAGAAGGGAGCCTGCTTCTCCCTCTGCCTGCTTGTGCTCTCTCTCTGACAAATAAATAAAATCTTTAAAAAAAAAAGATTTATTTGTTTGTTTGCTTATCACTCAGTAATAGAAAATGAATCCAGTAGAACTTGTTTATATTGAGATATGACCTCTACACCATATGATGTGGTATGAATCAGCACAATAGGGATTACAATATTCCTGGAAACCATTTCTACAACGGATAATTTGCAATAATTTGGCTATACACACAAGTGATTGAATAAGTGTATCCTATGAGGCCAAATGTGCCCCAACTCAACTCTCCCTTAATCAGTACCAAATAATAAAATAATTGGAGATACTCTAGTACCCCCAACACAAAGGCAAATGTGATAAATAGGAAGTCTGAGTGGAGAGTGACAACCGAATTTACTGATTAAGGTTTAAATGTCTTACTTCGCCAATTTTACCTCTCCCCCCCCAAAAGAAATTTATCCATGTGAATATATTCACCTTGGAAGGGTTTCACACAAGTAAGGGAGCCTGAATTTCAGCTTTTTTAGCTGCATGGTAAATCTCTTTCTCTTTCTGTATTCTTAGTACCTGGCATATGAATGGCAGGTCTCAAATA
Organism: Ailuropoda melanoleuca; assembly: GCF_002007445.2. Classification (NCBI taxonomy): domain Eukaryota; kingdom Metazoa; phylum Chordata; class Mammalia; order Carnivora; family Ursidae; genus Ailuropoda; species Ailuropoda melanoleuca. Next base: position 34,755,396 of record NC_048226.1, read on the forward strand.
ATTCTCTTTTGTGTAGCTATATTAAATCAATCATTAAGTATTTGCTTACTTCAGTGACTTCAAAATTTTAAGTGACTAAATGTTAATTGAGGAATGCCTGTCTATGGAGTTCACTTTCTATTTCTTGTATCCTGGGTCACTCATAATAAAAATATTATATATATTGACTTCCTCATCTCTGCTTGTTTCCAAGAAAGAAAAGGTAAGTAATTCAGTTTGGGAATTTCAATTAATAATTAGTAATTAGCTTTCATTCTGTTCTATAGATAAGCAAAATGGTTTATCTCTAGGTTCAGATGAGACAATCTCATATTTCATGTCCGGATTTAATGTCTTTTGGGGTAAAGTGAAAGGATAACCTTCCAGAAATGCATTCACTTGATTCAAAGAGAGGACCCCTCTAGTTCCAAAGAGAGTTCTGCCCATAATCAATCTTCAAAAGGAAAAATTAACAGAAAGTAGAGTATATCAATGCCAAATAATCTGTTCTTGCTAACAGACGCTTCTGTGTAATTTGTGTCAGATGAGGTCGCAAGAAAATGTAAATACCTACTTACTAAGAGTAAAAAATGTTCTGCATTAAGTCTAGTAATGATAACTTCAAAATATGATTCCAAAATTGATATGAGTTTGCAGTTCTCCTAATGAAGATTACTAACCTATAGTATCAGAAAAGACTACTTTCAGGGAATAAGATGATAGTCAAACTTCTACTTGTTTGTATCTTAAACTTGCTTAACTAAAGGCTTCCCCTACCTTTGCTTAATCTAGATTTTCTTTTAACTTGAAACTTAAAATGCATAATCAACCACTGTAATATTTGGATAGAAGAGTTTTTGTAGGTAGAAAAATATTGAGTTCCCATAAAATTATTCAAAGAAGTTAATGAGAAGTTGAAAATAACTTGCTTATTCTGTTGAAACACATGAGTCATTAAAGACTTGGGATAGGAGAAAACAGCAGCTAAAAAAAAAAATCCTATTTGAGTGCTATTTTGTCATTACATTGTGTCTTCAAAACAATTGTTCTGAAATACGATTTTTTATTTTTTTTAAGATTTTATTTATTTATTTGAGAGAGAGGGAGAGAGAGAGAGCACAAGAGGAGGGAGGGTCAGAGGGAGAAACAGGGTCCCAGCTGAGCAGAGAGCCTCTTGGCATTCTCCATCCCAGGACTCTGGGATCATGACCCGAGCCAAAGGCAGGCATCCCAGTAGTAAAATGTTATTGTAGACAAGTTAAATGGACCTGGTTTGACCCCAAATGTATCTGATTTCAGATGGTGAGACATTTATTAGATTCCTCTTTTCACTTCTTGATCTCTTCAGGTTTGTGATGCTTCTAGGGTGACATCCAAGATAACTCTCAGTGGTCCTTGCCTCTGGTGTTAATGCCCTGTGTAGTCCCTTCCTATATCTTTATCATAGTGCGTCTGTGGGACCAAAAGAATACAGCAGAAGTGATGGCATGTGACTTCTGTGGCTAGATGATAAAAGACATTGAAGTTCTGGCCTGTGATCCGCTGCTCTGTCATGAGGATACTCAAGGAGTCCTAGGGAGAGCTCCATGTAGTAAAGCGCTAAGGCCTCTGCCAAAAGCCGGCAGGGAGAGAGCCAGGTTGGAAGTGGATCCTGAAGCCCCAGTCAATCCTTCAGAGGACTACAGCCCCGGCTGAAAGATTAAGTACAACCCCATGAGAGAGCCCACACCATTACGAACCAGCTAAGCTGCTCCCAACTTCTAATGCACAACAATTGTATGAGAATCAATGTTTATTGCTGCTTTAAGGTTGTCTTGCACTTTTTCATAATGTTTATTTGAAGAGGTTCTTTTTTTTTAAGATTTTATTTATTTTGAGAGAGAGCACATGCAAGCAGGAGGAGGGGTAGAGGGAGAGAGAATCTCAAGCAGCCTTCCATGCTGAGCATGGAACCTGACATGGGGCTCAATCTCATGGCCCTGAGATCATGACATGAGCCAAAACCAAGAGTCAGAGGCTTAACCGACTGAGCCATCCAGGCGCCCCATTTGAAGAGGTTCCTGAGAATTAATCCCTAGATTGCTCAAATTGAGAATTTATTTTTTTAAGTATTTTGTTTATTTATTTTAAAGAGAGAAAACATGAATAGGAAGAGGGGGAGGAAAAGGGAGTAGGGACAGAGGGAGAGAGAGAAGCAGGCTCCCCGCTGAGCAGGGAGCTCCATGTGGAGCTGGATCCCAGGACTCTGGGATCATCACCTGAGCCAAAGGCCGATGCTTCCCTGACTGAGCCACCCCGGTGCCTCTCAGATCAAGAATTTAAAAGGGCAGAAGCACAGCAGTAATTCTTGGCACAAACCTAAATTAGCCTTGTGGATTTTTAAATGTGAGAGCCTTTAGATAAGATCTCAATTTTGAAGAACATATTTATGCTTTGAATCATTTTTATTTTTAAAAATAAGAAAGTGTGGGAAAATATACTCTGTGTTCTCCAGATTACAAGTGAAATAATGATTCTGTGATGATCATTTTCCCCTCTTTCACTATATATGTTAAAAATTCTGACAGTGAGATTGTTCGAAGCAGAGATAAGAGTGCAGAGGGGGAGGGGGGATAGCCGAGGGCTGAAACATGATCTCACAAGGCCCTGTACCACTTATTTTCTAAGATCCCTTCTCACTCAAAAGACATCAGTGACAGAAGGTTTTCTGTGTCTATATCTCCCACTGGGACACAGCCTGCTTATCATTTCCTCAAAAATGGAGAGAAAATGGATTTCTCTTTATCAAAATTTGAAGACCTTTAGGGATAGAGATTAAAACAAATTGAGGCACTCATGGGACGGAAGTGGTTCTGTCTTCAGCCGGTGTGAGATATATGCCTCATGCATCCCCCTTCTCATTCCAACCCCAACTTTTCCAAAACAAGGAATGCCTACAGGTTAACACAAGACCTACAACACATTAGAAATAAATGGAGAGTAGGGTCTGAAGCAATTGCACGCTCTAGTTTCTTTCTTTTTTTTTTTTAAAGATTTTATTTATTTATTTGACAGAGACAGCCAGAGAGAGGGAACACAGGCAGGGGGAGTGGGAGAGGAAGAACCAGGCTCCCAGCGGAGGAGCCTGATGTGGGGCTTGATCCCAGAACGCCAGGATCACGCCCTGAGCCAAAGGCAGATGCTTAAGGACTGCGCCACCCAGGCGCCCCCACGCTCTAGTTTCTGCTGACGAAAAGGACTAACACGGCAGATAATAAAATACTGCTGATGTTTCACTGCTCTGTAGGAGTTGGTCTTTTATTTATTTACTTATATACATTTGCAAAAATCATTCACCTGCAATTTGGCATCTATGCTTGCTCTGGGGAATGACATGCTTTTCAGAGTGCTCTCACTTCTATCTCTCAGCAGTTTTATTATGTAAGCAACCAGAATTACTATCTCTATTGAACAGATGACAAAAGTTTGAAGAGGACTTTCTCGAAATCAGCTAGTTAGCAGCAGGGAAGACTGTAATTCAGGCCTCCTGGAATTCAACATCAGGCCTTTCTCTAGACCGCTTTCTCTGCTGAAAACACTAGGCAAATGTAAAGGACTTAGAAAAGTAGTTAATTAGAGTGCATTGGTGGCTCAGTTGGTTAAGCATCTGCCTTTGGCTCAGGTCATGATCCTATCTGTGGTCTCCCGATGGAGCCCTGCAGGGGGCTCCCTGCTCTCCTCCTGCCCTTCCCCCTACTTGGGCTCTCTCCCTCTCTCTCTCAAATAAATAAAATCTTAAAAAAAAAAAAAAAGTAGTTAAATAAGACCACTATCCTGGGTTTCAACTCACTTTAAAGTTTTTTAAAATTCTTATTAATTTAAAGTAGTTTATGTAGTTATACTTTTTTTTTTAAAGATTTTATTTATTTATTTGACAGAGATAGAGACAGCCAGCGAGAGAGGGAACACAAGCAGGGGGAGTGGGAGAGGAAGAAGCAGGCTCACAGCAGAGGAGCCTGATGTGGGGCTCGATCCCACAACACCGGGATCACACCCTGAGCCAAAGGCAGACGCTTAACCGCTGTGCCACCCAGGCGCCCCTGTAGTTATACTTTTTAATCTACTATTTTATAACATGAGCTTATTATTCCAATATTCACTGTTTCTTTCATCTGTGCACTTATGTAGGTCTCTTATTACAAATGAGCTGTCCATTAGTAAAAAGAGTAGCCGACATATAAAAGAAAGTTTCTTCAAACACCTACACACACATTGACTAAGGGTATGAATTTGTGATCATTAAATTTATACTCTTCAAGTAAACTTTTGAAGGATAAGCAGAATGAAGTGGGAGAGAGAACAGTCATTTCTGGCTTTGACAAGTGGTCAGAAATAGGCCACAAATAGAAAATAGAACAGGGAATATTAGGTGTATTACCCAACTAGAATATAAATGGCAGATGGGGTGGATAAGACAAGCAAAGGAAAAGGGAGGGCTGTTGGAGCACCTGAAAAGAACCAGTTAAAGGCATAATAACTATGAAAGATGAAACCCTTTAAGGCCCAACTTAAATGGCTCGCCCTCTGTAAAAATCTTCTCTCATTTCCCAGAACAAAATTCTGTCCTCTAAAATGACACATTACCTCTCCTGTGGACTTCATCTGACCAAAGCTACCCATGACTTAGCACAAAGAGACTCTAATCTACTTTAAGGCAGGGCCTCTCTCAGGCTCATTGAATTCCTAACAACCCCTGGTAACAGGTTGGGGGTGGAGAACAGGAAAAGGATGAAAGGAAGGGGGAAATAATTTTAATGTTTATTTAATATCTACTATAAGCTTGACATCGTGCTAGACACTTCGTGTCATCTCCTGAGACAACGAAGGCTTAGAGTGTTTAGTAATTTATCCATCAATTTATCAACTGATAAGTAGTAAAGTCAGGATTTGAACCTAGTTCTTTCTTTCTCTAACGCTGGTACTGAGCTGATTTAAGTATTTACTGGAAAATTAGTTCTATCATGGCATTTACAAATGGCTGAGAGAAAACATTTTGCAGTAGTTCTTAATGATTTCTGGGTCACGGCCCCATGCAAGAATCTCTCCCATAAAATCTCTCCCATAAAATTACACAGATGCAAACACATACAGCATTTTGCATACTATTTCTGGAGGGCCCAGAGCCCTCAGAGAGCACTCAAGAACTAGTTAAGGAGCCATGGAAACTAAAGTGAGAATGTGGATTAGAGTATTGCAAACCACCCCTCTCCCATTCCATCCACCCCACTGCTTCCCTCTTTCCACAGTCTGAGAGCAATCAAAACCAGCGAAAATGGGGCGCCTGGGTGGCTTAGCTGTTAAGAGTCTGACTTCGGCTCAGGGCGTGATCCCAGGGTCCTTAGATTGAGCCCCGCATTGGGCTCCCTGCTCCGCTGGGAGCCTGCTTCTCCCTCTCACACTCCCCTTGCTTGTGTTCCCTCTCTCGCTGTCTCTCTCTGTCAAATAAAATACATAAAACCTTAAAAAAAAAAAAACAGAGAAAATGTAAACACAGGAAGAGTCTGATTGGGAATAGTAAATGCAAAATTCCAATATAATACTGTATTTTAAAATGTCATGGAGAACTTCAGTGAGGAGACCTTAGAGAATGTAGTCTAACAATCTTTAAACTTCACAGTTTTGACCTTCAGACCAAATATGATGTAAGACTGAGAGATGAGGTCATCAGAATTCATCCCCAAGGGAGTGAAATAGCTGAAAATCAAACTGAATGGAAAATCTCAGGAAGTATTCTGCCACTTAGGGGAAAAGAGGTTTATTTCTGTCATTTTGCCTGAGGAATTTTTCTTGAAAAATGTTTTTGGATTTTGGGGGCTAAATCAGATGTTTCAAATGAAGTTTGTATGGTTTTTATTTATGCCCTATATTGTTTCAAAGAGGATTTAAGACAGCATATAGACATAGAGAAAATATAACAAAATATTATGAATTAGATGTAGAAAGAAAATAAAGATAGAGACATAAAATAAAGCCAGGAATGGAGCTGATTTTAAAACATGAACTCTTGGGGTGCGTGGGTGGCTCAGTGGGTTAAGCATCCACCTTCAGCTCTGGTCATGATCCCAGGGTTCTGTGATAGAGTCCCATGTCAGGCTCCCTGCTCAGTGGGGAGTCTGCTTCTCCCTCTGCCCCTCCCCTGCTTGTGCTCTCTCTCTCTCAAGTAAGTAAATAAAATCTTAAAAAATAAAATAAAATATGAACTCAAGGTAATTTTAAATAATTACTCAGTACTAAGAGTTATGTATTAAGTATATATTTTTCATATCTTATAAAATATCTCCACATACAATATCATATTGGATCCTAAATTGACTTTGTGAGGCAGTTATTATCTACATTTTCCAGATGGGGAAAATGAGACTCAAAGGACTTGAGTGTCGAGTCTTTCTTCTTTTCATTGGATCACACTGGTGGGGGGTGGGGGGGATGGTGAAGGGGGGAATCAGAAGGGGGAGATGAACCATGAGAGGCCATGGACTCTGGAAAAGAAACTGAGGGTTTTAGAGGGGATGGGGTGGGGGGATGGGTTAGCCCAGTGATGGGTATTAAGGGTATTGCGCGGAGCACTGGGTATTATATGCAAACACAGAATCATGGAATACTACATCAAAAACTAATGATGTATGTATGGTGACTAACATAACATCAAAAAAAAAAAAAAAAAAGATTACACTGCCAGGCAGCAAGCAATCACTACAACTCCCATGCATCACAGGAACGAAGAGGCGCTACCAAGTTCTGTACAAGAACGATATACATTTGACTCCTGGGGCCCTGGCATTGTCATGAGAGGATTACTGATACAGGTAGCTTCAGATCTGGAGGCTGGGAGACATAAAATTAGACTGTGGAATAGCCCTTTAAGGTAACACTTCACTCCTTCACCTTACAGATGAGTACGCTGAAGCTCTGAGAGGCCAAATGATCTGTCACAATCATCCGATCCGTTCATGGTAGTGCCACAACCAGAAGCCAGGCCTCCTAAGTTTTTTTGTTTTGTTTTACTCTATAGTTCTACACCCATTTCTATGATTTTTTTTTTACATGCCAAATTCTGATCTTTCCCTTCGGTTTCCCCTGTGTCCTCCAGGTAAAGTACTATATGCATATTGACATGGCTACAAGACCATGCATGACCCAGCACCAGTGACTTCGCCAGCAACTCTCCCCCTCTAACAGGATGTTCAGTTTTTGTGTGTCATCCTGACAGAGCTCCCCTGCCGAGGCTATGAGTAAAGGCCATACCTCTGAGAGTAGAAAACAACTGAGAGGATTCTGGATGTCTATCACTCATAAAAGACCTGAGGGAAGGCACTCGGTTGGGAAGGACCAAATGGCCTCTGGAACCTAGAGGCCTCGGCCAGGGACCTCCCCTCCCCCCAAATAAAGACGAAGGAACCAGTTTACACAATTCCAGGTAACTTCTCATGTCAAATTCTTGTGTGCTATCCCTGAAACCTTAGTAAAAATGCCCTCCAAATACTCCAGAAACAATCAATGAGTTCATACCTGGCAAGGCCATTCAAACCATGTACTAACCAACAGTAGCCAGCTCAGCACGAAAGTGTCAGTAGATACATAATGAGAGATCCCAAAAGGGAGAGGATATTAGGCCAGAGGAACCAGGGTCACTAAATCCTAGTGACTTTTCCCCAGCAAAGATTGTCCTTCCATTGCCAACTTTGGAGGATATGGGTTAGTAAATGAGCTTCCTCATGCAACTTTAAATTCCGTCAGCGGAGCCATGAACTTTGCAGACTCTGCACCTTTGCCCGAACTTCATTTCCCATTCCCAAACTTCTGTCCTTTCAACGAATTTTACTCGTCATTCTTATTCCTGATTCAAACATCATCTTCTCTAGGTAACCTATCCTACCGCTTAAATGACTACTTCCTCTTCCAAAACTGTGCTCCTTCAGAACAGGGTCGGCCTTCAGTTGCAATGCCTAGCAAGCAGAAACATAGTATGTACTTAATAAATGTTAGTTGAATGAACAAAAAAATTACTTTGTTTTTTCCCTTAAACGTATATTTTCAATAGGTAATTCATGAACACTGCAAAAAAAGCTCAAACCATGCATGGAAAATTCAGGGAAAAGTAGATCTTTCCTCCATTCCCATCCACCCTCTCCTTGGTGCCAGTCGTGTTTCCTTTCAGCTTGACTACGCACATATGGGTACTTTCCAGTGCACCCTTGTCATTTTTTCTAACGATATACATATTTTCTATATAACAATAAAATATAATTTACCAATATATGAACATATTAAGCATATAATCGTTATATATCATATATAAGTGATACATATAATATAAACATATGTATGCACCGATTTCTGTGCCTTTTTTTTCTTTGTCAGGCTTTAAGAGCCGTGTAATATTCCACGGTAGGGCATAACCACAATCTCCTTCACATTCTCTGATTTACGGTTTGCAATTTACAAATAATTCCATTTTCCCTGTCAAGCCCCGGCCCCCAAACACAGAAACATCATCGCCCTCCAACCCACCCCCCAGCTGCTCCCGCACTTTCAAACACCTTTTCATAAGCCCAGGGCGGGGCCCCTGCACCGAACGCGACCTCCGCCTTCCCACACGTGCCCCGCGCCCCCACTGCAAGGCGGAAAGACGCGTCGCCCATGCGCGTCGCGGCGACGGAACCGAATCCTCCACTTCCCTCCCCTCCCCCAGCGTCGCCCGCTCAAACTTGCCGGAACGACCGGCGCCGGGCCTTGCCCGGCTCTGGGTGGACGTGGGGCGGCCGGGGCGCGGCCGGCTCGGCGCTGGGCGGGGCTCTGGCAGGGTGGGGCGGGGCTCTGGCTGGGCGGGGCTCCGGCCAGCGTGCGGGGCTCCTCCCCTTTCCTCCTGCGGCGCCGGCGGCCGCAGCACTTCCGGGTCGACGCGGAGGCGGGGCGGAGGCGCCGCGGCGGCTGTTATTGTTCGACTGAGCTCGGCCGGGAGCTGTCTCCGTCAGCTCTGCGGGTGTCAGTTTGTCCGGCTTCCTCTCGGCCCCTCACTCCCGGCGGCTGACGGCGACGGGCTGCGGCGGGCGGGGCCTGGCGTTTCGAGGCCGAGCGGCGCCGGGGTGAGGGGCGCGGAGGAGGAGCAGTAGCAGGAGGAGGAGCCGTGTGCCCTGGCACCGAGCGGCCGCGGCCATGGCGTACGCCTATCTCTTCAAGTACATCATCATCGGCGACACAGGTGAGGGCCCGGGGTGCGGCCAGGCGGGCGTCGGCAGCCTCCTGGCCTGGGCTGAGGGGCAAACGGCGTCTGGCAGCGGCACGGGCGCCAACGCCGCCCGGCGCCTCCCTCCCAGCCGCGCCGCTCCATTTCCGCAGTGCTGGAGCTGGTGACGTGGGCACTGCGAGCGGCCGCGGCCTGGCCGGGCCCTGTCCGCGGCCCCCGCCCGGGACAGCCCTGCAGCTGGGGGCCGCGGCAGCCGTTTGCGACTTAAGATCTAGGAACTGTGTGACAGAAGGGGCGGCCCAGCCGAGGGCCGTCAGGGCCTGACTTAGATGATTGCATTCCCTCGCCAGGGCCCCTCACCTTGGGCCTCTTCGCCGCCCTCGAGAAAGAAAAAGGCAGGCAAAGGAGAACAGAAGGTGATGGGAGGAGGGTCTTGGGTTCCCTGATCAGTTCCACCTTTTCCATCCTACACGCATCTGTCAGGGGTTGGGCAGAGTGCTCCTGGTGTGGGACAGCCAGCTGAGAAGGAGAGAAGGGAACCTTTAAAAAAAAATTGTTTTTTAACACCCTCAAATCCCAAGTTAGAATAAGTCATGTCCCATCGGTTGGCTGCTGGGGAGTACCTTTCGAGGTCATTAAAGCATGAAAGTTCTGTCGATTTTGCCACGTGTAAACTGGGGTTATTTGGTAGTAATGCAAGGCCGTTCAGTGCTCTGGGTGTGTGCTTGCGTGTGTGTGTGCCTGTGTGTGTGTTGGGGGCACTGTGATTTCTTGGATATATCAGATTCAGGGTCGCAGCTGCCGATTTTCAGGTGACCTGATGTACATTTGAAGCAGAAAGAAATTCAGCTGTTCTCACTTGAAATAGCATCTGAGTATATTTCACAGATAAGTAAACAAAGTCCTTGTAAAATATTTTTTAATACCTGTGATTTTGACATTATTTTGAATCTAATAATATAACTAAGGCTTGTTCAGGTGTTACAACTATTTATATACCAGAGTCTGATTTCACTGAGGACTCTTGCACAACTTTGGGCCCTTTGCACAACTTTGGAAACGTAGGCAGCCGCTTGTGGTTGCACTAGTGCTGTAGCAAATTCAATAAGTAACACAAGAACACGTGTTGATTACAGCCTAAAAGGAAAACTTGCTGTTATATATTCCTTTTTATTTATTTATTTATTTGAGAGAGAGTGAGAGAGATCACAGAGGGGTAGAGAGAAGCAGTTCCCTGCTGAGTAGGGAGCCCCATGCAGGCAGGGCTCGATCCCAGGGCCGTGAGATCATGACCTGAGCCCAAAGCAGACGCTTAACTGACTGAACCACCCAAGCACCCCAGGAAAACTTGCTGCTATAAACATGGCTTATTAGCAAGATTTTTTTGATGTGTGTCTGTACAGAGGCTGGATGGTTTTCTATGTAATGTCTTGGGTAGAGGAATGTTTTGCAAATGTTTAGTAGGAAATTTATGTACCTTTTTTTAAAAAGCTGTGGCATGTTTTGAAGGAGAAGGAATTGGGTTCAAAGCCTATTAGAAAATTTTTATTTAGGCTGTAAACCCAAGTTGGAGAGGGAATTTTTGTTAATTATGAAATGAATGTGTTTGAGAAGTAGAAGGGTGAATATAGACATTTAGCAGTGGTGAAGATGCAAATTAGCCTTTGCGGGTTCCCTTCTTTCAGCTTACTAATTGAGCACCTACTGTGGGTAGAGTATTGTTCTGGGAGCAGTGGAGCTACAAACCCGTAGCAAGCTGGTGCTCTGTGCTCTTGGAATTTGCGCCCATTCAAAAACACCCCAGGCAGTTTAAAGGAAAGACGACTCCTTTCTTGCCATTGCTCTTCAGGCACGGAATACTTGACAGCAGTACTTTCTCCCCATTCCAGCCAGTCTAGTAATACTTTCTCTCCACTCCAGCCAGTCTAGTTTACTGTCAGATTAATCTTTGTGAAACCTGGCTGTTAGGAGACTCTTCCTCTGCTCACGTTCTTTAGTTTGACCTTCCAGGAACTCCATTATTTTAGCCTCTGTTTTCTTTGCTAGCCTGCTTTCCCACTATTGCCTGCCTTGTGCCCGTGAGGCCCGGTGGCTGATTGCTGTGCTTTTTCCTGGTTCCTACGGCTCCCTCTGCTTGGAGTACCTTCTCCGTGGAAATTCTTTCAGTCCTTCAAAGTCTAACCCAGGTCTTCCATAATGCTTTCAGAGTCAACATATATTAAGCTCTTTTGATGTGTCAGGCTTTTTCTGGTATCCTGGCTGGCAGTGACTACTACTCCTTTATCTGGATGTATCACACTTTGTATTTTTCTGATATTAATGCCAGACTGTTTTATAGATACTTGTGTAGACATCTGTATTTGATTATGTACCTCTGGAGGGCAGAAAAGATGTTTAGTATAGCTTTGCATTTCAGGAAGAGCCTAGTAGAAGGCCCTGTACATTTAGTTAAATTAATGAAAGAATAGCCAAACAGGCCACTATGTTCATGTTAATATACATTAATGACTTGACTGTAGGATTTTTTTAGCCCAGTTCTGTCACTTTTTTCACCGACTTTGGCCAAAATCCTTTACCGTGTTTCCTTAATTCAAAATATGTGCACAGTTGTAAGGGACACTTAATGTGGTCCTCCCCACAGAAAGAGGATATTAAATCAGTAGTGTGATATCCATCCTGATGTCTTCAAAAGTCATAGTATGAAAAATATGTATCTTAAAATGAAGGAAATTGCTACTTTTCCTGTTTCTCACTTTCCCTAGTTTATAATAAACTCTCATTTTTAACTTTTCCTTTTCTCTTAGTGAGATAAAATGAGAACAAATATGAAAGTACCATGCACATTTTTTCAGAGTTCCCGCTTCATAAAAGAGACATTTTAAAACTTTTTCCATGATTATGATGATACTTTTGAAATATTTGTTCTCTTAACTCTGGAGCCAAGTGCTGTTAAAATGTAGCTTTAAAATTTTTCATTGGTAGTGTCTTGTTCCTGAAAAATCATTTAGGTAAATGTGTCATTTAAATCTAGATATAAAGTGGAAATTGGTTTTTAGCAAGCCTGTCCTAATAGCATAACCAGATAATTATCAAATATGGAAAGAGAAAAATTGTAATAAACCTGTAATTGTTGCTCCTAAAATTCTGGCAACTGCCTACCATTTTAACCTGATCACTAACCGTCCCTGCCTCTCCATGCCACTCAACGAGGCACACAAAAGCCCCAACCCAGTTGTATTCTATCTGAAATGACCCTCTTGCCTTGCCCCCCCCCAAAAAAAGATGAAAAGAAAGGTTGGGTCAAAACTTTTTCACCTGACCAAGTCTTGTGCATCCATTCTTTTAAGATTGTTGACAAACCCCACTACTCCCTGTTGTATCATACTCACCCCCTCCACTCTTCCTTCATTTTTTGTCCCCCCTTCTCCCCACTCCCACCTGCTTTTTTTTTCTTTTTCTTAAAATCTTTTGAGGACAAGTGCTGTAGAAGAAAATAAATAAAATTTTTAATAGATAAGTAGCTGGGCCCTTGGAGGACGTGCTACAAAGCTTTATTTGGAAGGTGATACTTGAGCTGAAATTAGGATGTATAGGGGATTTGCCAGGTGGGCATGGGGGAAATGGCTGGTAGGTAGTTGGAAGTACATGTTTACTGCTTGATCAGTCAATCTCACATATACTACTTACTGGTGATTTTATAAAATTAAAAATAGAGGTATAGTGTAAGCCATTTTATTGAAGACTGTGAAAGAGAGGGAAAGTAAGAAGTGAAGAGTTGAGTGCAAGATCAGGTTGGCAGGGGGGCGCCTAGGTGGCACAGCGGTTAAGCGTCTGCCTTCGACTCAGGGCGTGATCCCGGCGTTATGGGATCGAGCCCCACATCAGGCTCCTCCGCTATGAGCCTGCTTCTTCCTCTCCCACTCCCCCTTGTGGTCCCTCTCTTGCTGTCTCTATCTCTGTCAAATAAATAAATAAATAAATAAAATCTTTAAAAAACAAAAAAAAAAAGATCAGGTTGGCGGGAATGTGAGGGGGTGTTGAGTGTGTATGTGTGTGAAGATAGGGGAGACTTAAAGTTGAAAGGTCAAAAAAATGCAACATAGAGGCAAAATCCCAGAGGACTTGGTGTCAACTTCTCTAGAGCTTAGAGCTGTGACAGAAGGAAGACCTGTCCTGTGGGAGACTTAAACTTGAGTCTCTTTAGGTTCTTATGAATCACTTACGGTGTGTTTTTCTTTTTTTAAAATAAAGATTCAGTGGCCCAAACCCCAGAGATTTTGGTTCACTAGGTCTGAGGTGAAGCTCCTTGTTGCAAAACCTGAGACCAGAAACACCAACCGTTTTATTTAATTATATGAACAAATTTGTTAGACTATGTTCAGAAAACAAATGGGAAAAACTAAGAAATTCAAAGGTAGAAAAATTCCACTTATTTTATGATGAAATATAGCATGCATATAAAAAGCATATATATGTATATATTATGTATGTATAGTTTAATAGTTTTAAAGAACAGTAATGGATTATTACACACCCATGCTAAAGGAACACAGATCCTCATCACCTACATCTTCCTTTCCCAGGCTTCCACCAGCTTGAATTCAGTATTAATCCTTCCCTTGCTTTTCTTCATAGTTGTGGAACTTTTGCATCTCCATATTGTTTCATTTTGTCTGTTATTAGCTGTGTTAATTTTATTCAGTGAGAGAGCTAAAACATGTCTGAAACATACCTTTTAACATTATGTAGAATTTAGACAGTATATATTTTTTAAGTTTTTATTTATTTTAGAGAGAGAGCACAAATGGGAAGGGCGGAGAGAGAGAGAGAAAGAGAACCTCATGCAGACTCCATGCTGAGCACGGAGCCCGACATGGGGCTCAATCCCAGGACCCTGAGATCATGACCTGAGCCAAAAATCAAGAGTCAGACGCTTAACCAACTGCGTCACCCAGGCTCCCCTTGACAGTATATTCTGGTCTACTTAATGGTTGCTTTATGCATGTTATTTGTAGTCTTTTAAGATTTTTGACTAGCCCTTCCCTTTTTTCTTTCTCTCCCCCAACCAGTTTGTTTGCTGCTTGCTCCCCATAACATTTACATTGCTACTGACGCTTCTGTTGAATCATAGACGCCATGCTCCTGTTGTTCTCGTCATTTTTCCCTTCATCTCTCCTGGTGAACATGCCTCCTCCTCATCTCAAATAATGCCCCTCTCTTCCTCAGTGCTCTTGTCCCTTTTGTTCTCATTCTGTTCCTGCTTCTGCTCCACCATGAAATGAATTTTCTCTTCTATCTGCCCCTCTGATCCCTCTCCCCAGTTTTATCTCGACAGCTCACCGCCTCTTGCAGTAGCCAGTAATTTTGCCGTGTTTTTGAACAGATCCTAATTTTGCCTGCTCAACTGTTTTTCCCTCTCACTCTGGCCCAGCTGTGCATGCTCCATTTTGTTATTCTTTGCTCATCCTGATCTATGAGTCTGTGTCCTTTGCTACAAAGGATGCAGGCGCATATTGACTTCCCTTGTCCCATTTTTTTTTTAAAGATTTTATTTATTTATTCGACAGAGATAGAGACAGCCAGCGAGAGAGGGAACACAAGTAGGGGGAGTGGGAGAGGAAGAAGCAGGCTCATAGAGGAAGAGCCTGATGTGGGGCTCGATCCCATAACGCCGGGATCACACCCTGAGCCGAAGGCAGACGCTTAATCGCTGTGCCACCCAGGCGCCCCTCTTGTCCCATTTTCTAACTTTGCTTTCTATGTGAAACTTTCCCATTTGGTTCATTAGCCTCATTTATTTGCAAGTTTTAGAATACATTCTAGTTGCTGTTCTTCACTTGAAAATAAAAGACACCTGGCAAAAAGAGGCTAGATTCCCTCTGCTATCATTCACATGTAGTCACCTCCCTTTTAATTCCTACAGAATTTCTCAATGCAAACAACTTGGGTCTTATCCTTGGAAATAATGTTTAAGAAAACCTGCAGTGAGTCCTGGACATCTGTATTTTTTAAAAGCACTGTTTTTTATTTTATATATTTTTTTTAAGATTTTATTTATTTATTAGAGAGAGAACACAAGCGGGGGAGAGGGAGAAGCAGGGTCCCCACTGAGTAGGGAGCCTGACTCGGGACTCGATGCCAGGACCCTGAGATCATGACCTGAGCTGAAGGCAGACGCTTAACCGACTGAGCCACCAGGTACCCCTAAAAGCACTGTTTTTTAGTGGTAGTATTATGACATTCCTCTGCAGGTCTGTCATGGACCTTTGTGTATATTTTTCTGGTTTATCTTTTTTTCCTGTTGTCGGATTTTCTGCTTTCTGGATTTTTAAGTTAATCCCTAAAGTATATCCAGCTGCGTTTATATGGAATTCTTCATCACATTAGTTTTTGGTACTGTCTATGTAGTAGATTCTTATGAGCCATTCTTCACACTTCTTATAGTTTGTACACATTATCAAAAGCTTTTCATTTTTTATTGCTTCAAAATATATATATGAGGTTAGCATTTTATAGATGAAGAAACTGAGTGTCGTTTGGGGCAAGTTGTTTATGTATTTCTTGCCTTGTAAGTTTTTACTCTTCACAGCTATGGTGTAGCTCTTTAAGTTTCTCCCAGTTTGCTCTTCAGAATGTTCCTATTTTCAGGTGTAGCTGATAGGTCGTGTGTTTCTGGTCAAACCTGAGGGAGACGGGAAGAAAATGACTGTTGATGGACTCACGCTGCAGTGAAGCTCTCAGAGCTAGACGGTGCCTGGCGCAGAGATGGCACTTCAGAAAATCATGAACGTGTGCTAGGTAGCCTCTACTGGGTAGGCTACGTGCAGTGGCCAATTTGTTTCTTTTTGTTTCAAAAAAGATTTAGGCGACATTTATATAAAAATTTGTGATGGTTTTATTAATTCAAATGGGAAAAAGAAGGTACATTAGTTTTGTGTTGCTACCATAACAAACCACCATACACTAAAGCAGCTCAGAGGACACAAATTTATTATCTTAACAGTACTAAAGTTCTGTTTAAGTCCATGTACACATCAGCATATGTGGGAAGCCTGACATGTTTCTCAGCAGGCTAACATCAAGGTTTCAGCAGAGCTGGGTTCCCTTTTTGAGGGATTCAGGTTGCTCTTTCAGGTTGTTGGTAGAATGTACTTTCTTGCAGCTGTGGGGCTAAGATCTCCATTTTATTGCTGTCTGTCATCTGAAGGCTTCCCTTGGCCTGTGGTCAGCCCCCTTCCTCCATCTTCAAGCACAGCAACAGCTGGCCAAGTCCCTTCCAGTGTTGCATCTTTCTGACTCTTCCTGGGCTATCCCATCTCTCTGACCGAAGTTGAGAAAGGTTCTCTGCATGTAAGGACTTGTGTGATTAGATTGGATTTATCTGGATAACCCAGGATAATCTCATCTCAAAGTTTATAATTTTAATCACATCTGTAAAGTGCCTTTTGCCATGTAGAGTAACATACTCACAGGTTCCAGGGATTAGGGTGTACATTTCTTTTGTGTAGAGAGTGGCATTATTCTGCCTACCACTGAGGGCAAAGGAGAAACAGTAAGTAGAAACAGCAAATTAGTCAGAAGCAACATTAATACTTGACTTTTTGTGTACACCTTTTTGAAGTGGGCACTGTATTAAGCTATGCAAAGAGAGAACCCTGCTCGTTTACTTTAATTATAGTATGCATTATTTTTTTAAAAGCACGTATGCGTATACTTAATTATTCCTGATCATGGGTCTTGAAATGCATTTTTCCTCTGATTGCTCTTTAAAAGACTACAGTGTAGTGAGTGAAGAATGTAAATATACAACCAGTATATTTATATATTTATAGGGCCTTTTCTACTGGTACAACTCATTGAATCTGAGCAGTAATATCTACGATGAAGGCTCCATTTTACAGAGGAGGAAAGGGAGGCTGCTGTCACATCACAGACCTAGTAACTGACTAAGCTGGAATATGGAATTTGAACCCAGGTCTTTCTGACTCCAAAGTCCATACTCTCCCACATCGTACATTTTTCTTGATTCCCACAAATTCTGTTCAGACCTCTTGTTGGCTCACCAACTGCTGCATAGTTTGTTGAGTTGTTGTGGGAGTACATAGTCCCTCAGTCCCCTTTACTAAAACAGACACCACATCCACTCATGCAAAATGGGGATAAAGGATAAAACAACAATGAAGTCCTATATAAAACAAGAATAAAGTCCTTTCTCTGCTCCTTACCAGCAATATGAGCTTGGGCAACATCTTTAATCTGCTTTGGTGTCCTCATCTATAAAATGGAATGAATAAATGAGATAAGATATGTAATAGTGACTTGAATGAGAAATGGTTACTGTTTCATCTTAATTTTATATCCTGCTTCTTTGAATGTTACCATAATTTCCCTCAGGTGCATTGAAAAAGTAACACAAACCAATGTTGTATAGGTTTGAGTAATGCTGTTCATAGCAAAAATAATTTCTTTTGTCCTCTGTGTATCCTAAGATGTTGATCTTTTTCCCCCCACATCCCTGCTTAGCTAGCTAGTTTGTGGCCAGCTGATACTTTGAGGAGTCTACTCTTCTTGACTCTAATTGTTTCTTTTCTAATATTATTGGTATTTTCTTGCACTTACTGTATTTTTACTATATTTGTTTGCATGTAGCAGAAAGTTTTTATGGAAAGCTCCTTACTTTATCAACATTGATTTAACAAGATCCAAAATTGTTTATCAAGATTCATTCTATTCCAGGTATATATGTATTTAGCACCTTTGCCTAATTTAGTCTACATGACAATACAAGTCCACTAATGATTTAGAAAGACTATAGGGTTTTGTTCTAGAAGGACCTATTCGATTATAAAGATCGAAAACCTACTCCAACTAGCTCAAGAAAAGAAGTTTTGATAATAATTTAAAGAGTGCCCATAGGAAACTAAGAAAAATGGTAAACAAATGTTAGGAAACTAGCCACTCTGAAATGTTTTCCTCTGATGGCCTCTTTTTTTGACCCTTGAGATAATTATGGATGTGTTTTTCGTTTTTTTGTTTGTTTTTGTTTTCATAGATTTTATTTATTTGAGAGAGAGAGAGCACGAGGGGGGGGAGGGCAGAGGGTGAGGGAGAAACAGACTCCCTGCTGAGTGGCTAGCCGACCACGTGGGGCTCATCCCATGGTCCTGGGATTATGACCAGAGCTGAAGGCAGACGCTTAACTGAGCCACCCTGGTGCCCCATGTGTTTTTTGTTTTGGGGGTTTTGGGTTTTTTTAAGATTTTATTTTAAGTAATCTTTATACCCAGTGTGGGGCTCAAACTCTCAACCCTGAGATCAAAAGTCACATGCTCTACCGACTGAGCCAGCCAGGCACCACATTTTTTTTTTTATTTTGAACATGTATTTTTTTCTTTTTAATGATGTTTTTATTACTGATTTCTGACTTTATTTCACATAGGTAAGAGCATATAGACTGTGTTTATTGATTCTTCAGTTTTGGAAGCTAATTTTGTAGCCAGCTACTTGGTCAGTGTGTGTACATAGTCTGTGTGTGCTTGAAAAGTATATTGTGTACATGGTTGGTTCAGGGTTCCATACATGTTCATGAGATCAGACTTGGTATCTATATATTCTTGATAGTCTCTTGAGTTTTGGGGTAAGATGTTAGCATCTATTATGACAACAGTTTTGTTTTGTTTTTGGTTTTGTCAGAGTGGTTTTTTTTTCCTCCCAGTAAATTTGAGGGCTAATTTGTAAGGTGTTTGTGGTGCTCAGTTTTTTATAGCTCACTGAAGAGTTATTCTTTGTCATTAAGTTACCCTCCA
The DNA here is from genome assembly GCF_002007445.2 of Ailuropoda melanoleuca. Taxonomy (NCBI): domain Eukaryota; kingdom Metazoa; phylum Chordata; class Mammalia; order Carnivora; family Ursidae; genus Ailuropoda; species Ailuropoda melanoleuca. The sequence goes on from NC_048226.1 coordinate 34,774,407, forward strand.
CTTTTTACATACTATGGGGTTTTTTGTGTGTTTTTTGTATATTGTTTATTTGGTAGTGTAGTTTTGGGTACTCAAGTGTTTGATAATAATTTTGAATCTTATTTTTTGGTTCATATTAGTATGTGCTTTTTCATCAATTCTCCTTTTTTCTTTGGAAAAGAAGGAAGGGTTTATTTTGTTGTGCTTTGTTTAGAAAATAAATATTACAGATACAGTTGAAGCCCCTTGTATACTCTTCACTGCCCTTTGTCCCTAGAGGTAACCACTCTCCTGAATTTGGTGTTTATTATTTCTGTGAAAGTTTCCAAATGATTACTGCATATGCATGTGTGTATTTGTAAACAGTGCGCAATTGTTTATTTTTTTCAACTTTATATTAATGGAATTTTATTGTATTTGCTTTCAAACTTTTTTGTTTAACATTATTTTGGGAGATTTATTGGTATTAATAGATTGTTCTATTTTATCGGTATTGCTGGATTGGTTTAATTTTATTATATCCTGTTGTTTGACTGTACCACAGTTTTCCCATTCCATTCATCTAAGGAAATTTTAGGCTGGGTTGTCTGTCATGGTATAAAAGACAGTATAGGGGCGCCTGGGTGGCTCAGTCAGTTAAACATCTGCCTTCAGCTCAGGTCAGGATCCCAGGATCCTGGGATCTAGCCCCACGTCAGCTCCCTGCTAAGTGGGGAGCCTGCTTCTCCCTCTGCTGTTCGCCCTGCTTGTGCTCTATCAAATAAATAAAATCTTTAAAAAAAGAGGCAGTATGCAACATGGATTATTTTTGTGTGTGCCTCCTTGAACCATGTATGCTAGAGTTCTGGAGATAAACCTTGAAGTGGAATTGTGGGTGTGAGGTATGCACATCTTCCGCTTTATCTGTGAATCTAAATCATTCTTTAGTTATCAGTTAACTCTCATTCTTGTTCTTTCAGCTCTACTGTCATCTTTTTTTTTTTCCTAAGGCCTGTGTTTTTTATAAAGCCCATTGCTATTTTATTAAAAGATTCAGTCTGAGAGGCTTTTACTAGGAGAATTTAATCATTGGTGAATTTATTTATTTATTTTTAAGTGGAGCCCATTGCAGGGCTTGAACTCAGGATCCTGAGATAAAGACCTGAGCTGAGATCAGGAGTTGGACACTTAACCTCCTGAGCCACTGAGGTGCCGCAATCATTGATTAATTTGAATTAATTTATAATATCAGGTCCCACCCTTGTTCAGTCACATGGGCAGGGATCAAGGCATGATTCTCAAGCACGCTCATTTGCCATGGGCTTTTGAATAAGGCAGGCACTATGTCCTGTTATGTCCTACTATGTCCCACATAGAAAGCAATATGATGGTCAGATTTCCCAAGCATGTATAATGTCACCTATTCCTTGTAGAACAATGTAGAAAGAGTCTAATGGAAAGAGGATACCTGTCACTAATTCTTATTTGCGCAAAAGAACAATTAACTAAAATTCCTGAGTTTCCTGTTTGTGAAATGAATATAGTACCTGCTAAGTGCACCCTCTATAGGCTTGTTCACCAATGCTGTGGGTTTTTGTTTTTTGTTTTTTTTCAAACTTTATGGCTGTCTTTGAAATTCAGGTGTCATTAATTTGTTTCCCTTCATTTATTTACAGTTGATATGTCAGTATAAATGGTGTATTCACTCTTGTGACCCCAGGATTATTAATGTTGATGAATGACTCCTTTAGCATTTGTCCACCTTAGCAATAATTACTGTTCATCTAGGAGGCAGATACAGTTGACCCTTGAATAACATGGAGATTAGGGACACCAGCTCCCACACAGTCAAATCCACATATGACTTTGACTCCTCAAAAATTGAACTACTAATTGTGTACTGTTGATCAGAAGCTTTACCAATAACATAAACAGCCAATTAACAAATATTTTGTATGTTATATGTATTATATACTGTATTCTTAAGATAAAGTAAGCTAAAGATAAAATGTTATGAAGAAAACCATAAGAAAGAGAAAATATATTTACAGTACTCTATTTATTGAAAAAAATCCACATATAAGTGGGCTCGTGCACTTCAAACCCATGTTGTTCAAAGGTCGACTGTAATATGTTATTCTAAGTCCTCTCTGGTTATTTTAGCTTAGACAGCACTCTTGAAAATTTTCCGAGAGTGTAGTATTTGTAATTACAATATCCTGATTAGTTCAGGGGCTCCTCTGCTTGTTACCTTGGTGAAGTTCAGACCTCTTCAACTCCAGTTTTCTCATCTAGAAAAAGACAGCAGGAACGCCTGGCTTGTATCTTCCCCACAGGATTTTTATGTCTGAAGTAAAAAATGTGTGCAGGTGCCTTGTAAGCTGTGCAGTGCTTTATTAACAGTAATATCTTAGAGATAATTTTTCTAACCTGTTGAGCATCCTAAAATTAAGTTAGTGGGGGAGGTCTTGTCTATAGAAAAAGCTATTCATTGTGCTGACTTCAAACTGTAATTACTTGAGTTGAAGGAAATAAGATCACATGTTAATACGCAAAATGGTGATTCTTTGATCCTGAAATTTTCTTTGGACTCCGTAAAAGAAAGTCATTTCCTATCTCAGACATCCTCACAGCCACTTGAGATTGAGAATAATATCAAGTAGGAGGTGCTCTTTTTCACTAGTCTTCAGGAAAGAGATGTTAAGATCAATAGTTGTTTCCTTGATTTCTTCTGCACCCACTCTTGGTAACTTGAGATACCTCTTGGATGAGTTCTCTCGATTTTGAACCCCTTTTGAACCCCTTTGGAAAGAATCACTTTTTTTTTTTAGGTCTACAGAAGTCTTCAGTATAATGAATCTGTTGATCAAAGGTTATCTTTTTATCAGCTTGGATAAAGTATTGTTAGTTCAGTTTAGTCTTAACCATTTCAAAGGTCAAAATAAAAGTACACATTTCCAAAATCAGTTATGCTCAAAGCTTTACTTAATTTGATATAAAAATTAATAAATAGAAAAATGAGTTATTAATTATAAATTAAAGCAATAATTGTATACTTGGTGAATTGATTCACCTGTCTTTAAAGTAAAAATATGTGTGATACTTAATTCAATATAACCTTTGGTATAAGGTGAAGAAATTCTACTGGTTTCACAGCTAGATGGATTTTTAAGTGGTTGAATAACTGTATCCATAAAGGGCTGCCCCTGTAGGCAAGCTGGAGGGAGCATGCTGCTGCATTCAGTCCTGGTTTTTTTTACATTTCATATTAGTAACAACTTGGATAAAATCCAGTTTGGTTGAAAGAGCTAATGTGTAGATTATACTAGATAGAATCCAAAATGACCTTGTCAGGCAGAGTGATTGGCTAAATTTAGCAAAATGGAAATTAATGAAATTAAAGCCTTATATTTACTTTAAAAAAACAATAATCCAGGGGCACCTAAATGTTTCAATCAGTTGAGCATGCGACTCTTGATTTTGACTCAGGTCATGATCTCAGGGTCATGGGATCAAGGCCTGTATTGGGCTCAGCGTGAAGTCTGCTTGGGATGCGTCCTCTCTCTCTCTTTCTCTCTGAAATAAATAAATATATAAAAATCTTTTTTAAAAAAAAAGTAAAAACAACCATAAATTTACAAGATGGAAGTCTGCTGGTAAATAGCACATGTCTAAACACTTGAAGTTTTACATGACTTGGTTCAGTATGAGTCAGATGAGTAATAAAGCCAACAAAGGAATAAATATGATGCGGGTTAGTAAAAGTATAATGTACAGACAAGGCAGGTAATACTCTACTTTATAATTCAGTTACGGAAGCTTGTTTCAGAGGAATATCTACACATTGGAGTCTATGCTCAAGAGACCAATCAGGGTAGTATGAAGGCTGTATCAACCATGACATTGTAGGAACAACTAACGGAAACATTTTTTTTTTTGGATGTATATTTTATTTGAGAGAGAGCGGGGGTTTGTGAGGAGGAGAAAGCACACATGAGTAGGAGGGAGGGGCAGAGGGAGAGGGAGAAGCAGACTCCCCACTGAGCAGATTCTATCTGCAAGATTCTATCCCAGGACCGTGGGATCATGACCTGAGCCAAAGACAGACAGTTTAACCAACTGAGCCACCCAGGCACGGGAAACATTTTTGTTTTTAATTTTCCCTCCCAGTACTCTGAAATAATGGAAACATTTAACCTAAAAAGAAGAGATTTAAAGGAGCATATAATAATGACTTAATACTTAGGTATTCAAATAAAAGAGACTTAAACCTACCCTTTGTTACTTTTCATGGGCAGAACCAGGACCATGAGTAAAAGAGGTAGATTTGGATTCCCTATGAAATGGAAAGGGGGAGGGGGTGCCTGACTGGCTCAGCTGGAAGAGCATGCAACTCTTGATCTCGAGGTTGTGAGTTCAGGCCCCACACCGGGTATAGAGATGACTTAAAAACAAAGAAAAAAACTTAACAAGCTCTTCCTCTTTTTTTTTTTTTTTTAAGTGGTAAGTTGGTTTGTCACTGGAGTTGTTCAGATAGAGGTTTGATTGACACATATTAGGACTTGGAGGATGGAATTTATGCAAAGATTACAGGATTGGATTCGTTTTTGGTTTTGTTTTTTGGGTTTTTTTAGAGAGAGTGTGGGTGCACACACGAGTGGTAGGGGATGGGGAGGAGCAGAGGGAGAGAGAAAATCCCAAGCAGGCTCCGTGCCCACTGTGGAGCATGATGTGGGGCTCAGTGCCATAACCCTAAGATCACAACCTGAGCTGAAACAAGAGTCAGACAGTCAGCCAACTGAGCCAACTAGACACCCCTCATTTTGTTTTTTTTTTATTTATTTCTTTAAAGATTTATTTATTTGAGAAAGAGAGAGCACGAGTGGGAGGAGCAGAAGGAGAGGGAGAGAGAATCCCAAGCAAACTCCACACTGAACACAGAGCCCCACTTGGGGCTTGATCCCATGATCCTGAGATCACAACCTGAGCCAAAACCCAAGAGCCAGACACTTAACCAACGGTGCCACCAAGGCCCCCCCACCTCATTTTTGTTTTTAAAGAAATTCAAGGTACTGTGTGGGTAGTCCTTGTGCTATAGTTAGAAAAATGAACAGGACTATCTCATCTTAACTGGGAAGACCAATTTGCCACAGTAATTACAAGATAATGTAATAGCAGTGGGCACAAAGTACTGAAGGAGCATGGAGAGGATTAATTCTAACTGCAATGAATGGCTCATAACATACTCACATTTTCAGCAAACATTTATTGAGCACCAGCTGTGTGCAGAGTGCTGTGCTTTGGCTTTCATCTATGTTCTCACAGTAACCCTAGGTACCTATGGACTCCGTTTTACAAATTATGTATCAGGTATGATACCATCAGACATGGTCTCATTTGTTGGAATAATTCCCCCACCTAACAATCCTGTGGAATCAGTTTGTACTTTTGCTCCTACTTCTATATTTGTTATGTGAGAACAGAGAATTGAGCTGAGCACCTCGCAGTCAGGCTATACAGAGTGTGGCAGGATAGGGTTTTTGTCAGGATTTTGTGGGGACTTAAGACTAAAGGCAGCCTGGGGACCATACTGTGAAGAGCACTGTGTGCCATAGTTCAGCGAGTTGCTTTGTTCATCCTCTGGGTGCTGCACAAAAGCCTGATTCCTCATCTCTAAATGGTATAAATTTCTACCCTTCACTCAGATTTATGGCAGGAATTAGTGATCCCTTTCCACCTTTTAATCTCTTTTTTTCTTTTTTGGCCCTTTTTTCCCCCATTCTGTCTGGCTTCAGGTTTCCTTTCTTGGAGAATTTACCTTAGAAATGGAAAAACCATGTTGGATTTGAGCATGAATATGTGAATTTTCAGCTTAGCTGTCAGTAAATCTTGTTAAAAAGTACTACTGATTAGTATTCTTTAGCAGCTTTTAGGAGTTAAAAAAAAAAAGGAAATCAAAATCTTTTCATAGCACATTATTTTACTCACAGGCTCTCATAATTTTCTCCGCAGACCAACATTTAATGTAACTATTTTTTTTTTTTAAGATTTTATTCATTTGACAGAGATAGAGACAGCTAGCGAGAGAGGGAACACAAGCAGGGGGAGTGGGAGAGGAAGAAGCAGGCTCATAGCAGAGGAGCCTGATGTGGGGCTCGAACCCATAACGCCGGGATCACGCCCTGAGCCGAAGGCAGACGCTTAACCGCTGTGCCACCCAGGCGCCCCTAATGTAACTATTTTTGATCACACAAGAAGTTTTGCTAATTATTTGAAAGCCACATCAATATGGAGATTGTTAGATGAGGCGCATGAAAGTATTGCTTATGTAGTGTTTGATGCTAAAATAGATCCTTTGAAAAACTTATATTTATTTTTTAATGGTGTAAGTGATAAATGCTCATGATAAAAAATGAAAATACTCTACCACCTCGTGTAAGTATGGTAAACAATGGTTCTGGGTATCCTTCCAGAAATTTTCCATCCATCCATAAGCTTGTGTATATGGGTGTGTCCCAATTTTACCAATAGGATTATACATTTAGTACTGTTCTACACCTTTATTTTTTTTCTCTTGAGGAGGGTACATCTTAGGCGTCTTAACATATCACATATATAAATTTATCTCGTTCTTTCTAAACACCTGCATAACTCAACCATAATTATTCAGTTCCTGATTCTATTATTCCTGGTCTGTGGTAGCAAACAGCAGAAACCTACTGTGGTTAATTTAAGCAGAAGATTTTATTAGAAAGATTGAATGTTCATAGATTGATAGGAAAGCAATGTAATCCAGCTTGAAAATGGCAAAACCAAGGAAGGCAAGGCATAGTCAAAGCTGTACCGACAGCCTGCTGAAGAAGATGCTAGGGACGTGTCAGTGGTGTTCATCTCTACTGTAGCCACCATGGATTCTCTCTTTATGGTCCCTGTTATTGAAGCACTCCTTCAAGATTCCAGGTTCTGGACAAGAGCATCTGATTGGCTGAGTTTAGGTCACATGTTTATATGCTAGCTGCCAGGGAGTTCAAAGAAAAGTACTCTGATGCTAGGTTGCCAGAAATAACAAATGTTCACCTATGACCTGTTGGTGAATATTGTTACATACAGTGTGTAACACAATTCTTGTGGGTTTGTGTAAGAAGTAAAATCTGTGGCCAACTAGGATTTATATTTGTATTTTGATAGATACTGCCAAATCACCTTTCATTAAAAATAATGGACTTAGAAAGAATATCTAATTTTGAGCGGGGTATATATTTTGTGTACTTAATTCAACAGGCTAATCTCAACATAGTCTGTGTTGACCGATGCCTAGTCTATGTTTAGGAGTTTAGCAGTTTGATTTAGTTAACTATTATGTGCTTTGGGTTATTGCCAGTTTCATCTAGCAACTGCATGAAATAGTTCTTTTTGCTTACAGTCTCAAACTTTGATATCGTTTACATCATAGCATACTACTTAGAGATCATGTACAGTAAATTTATTGTGTAATAATTATAGTGTACATTTACATCACAAAACACTTCTTCTATAACATCATGGAAAAGTATCCTCTGCAAGGTACTTCATTGAAATGTGATTTTGAGATGCTGCAGTTCTTACTTGGAATCTCTGCTTATGAAAGGATTAAGAAAATGGTCAGATACAAGTGTAAGATACCTGATGTATTAACTGAAACCTTGTTGGGATAGAGTTAGTGTCAAGGAAATCGTATTTATTCTTTTTAAACCTTCTTCCTTTATTACATTTCTGCCCTGTCAGTTGTTTAGTTACAGAGTACTCCCTTCTTTCTCTTATTCTCATTATTTTTAGTTAGAAAATGTATTGGTTGCAGTGTATCTGAAAAGAATAAATTGAGGAGGTTGGATGGTAGAGTGGAAAAATATGATTTAAGGGGCGCCTGGGTGGCTCAGTCAGTTGGGCACCAGACTCTCTATTTCGGCTCAGGTTGTGATCTGAGGGTTGTGAGATCAAGCCCCACGTTGGGTTCTGTGCTTAGCTCAGAGTCTGCTTACAATTTCTCCCTCTGCCCTTCCCCGCACTCACGATCTCTTTCTCTCTCTCTTCCTGTCTCTGTCTCTCTCTCTAAAATAAATAATAATAATAAAAGAAAACCCAGTTTGGAGTTTCAATTCTGTCTCTTACTTGAGGCTTATCATTTAAGCCTCAGTTTCTTCGTCTTTAAAAGGAGGTTATCATTTCTGCTTTACTAACCTCACAGGCTTACTAGTATGGTCAAATAAGATTGTGTGTGAGGAAGGAGCATATTTAGACCTTCAAACTGCCAAAAGCCATGCAGATATTTTAAATAAGTTAACTTTAAATAAGACAAAAGTATATTAGCATAACTTGATTGCAGGACTGCTTAGATGCAATAAAAAAGAAAGGTAGACTATCTGTATTGAAGTGAGTCCTTTGGGTATTTGGCAGGTAGCGTGTAGTCCACCTATTCTAAGCCAGGTATTTGCCAGAGATACTAAGTGGAAACCAGGATAACTGTGTTTTGAACTTTACCCCATACTGTGGGGAAACTTATCTCCGGTATTTTCAGTTACTTATGTTGTACCAACCATGTAGGGGCTTCAGATTAGTTACAGCTAAAAAAACTAAACTGAAGAGGATTGGCCATGGAAACCAGCATTTTTGTTCGCTCTATCTAGGACACTGGTTCTCAAACTTCACCCAGGAGCAGCACCTGGACACCTTGGTAAAACTGATTGCAGGGCTTCACCTCAGTTTCCGATTCAGTAAGTCTGGGGTGGGGCTGATCATTCTGCATTCTAAGTTTCCAGGTAATGCTTAAGCTTCTGGTGTGACAACCATATTTTGAAAATCAGTGCTTTAGGGAAACCGTATAACTTATCAAATAAGCTGATCCATAATTTATTAGGGAAACTGGAGTTACTGAGCCTTCGCTGGCAAACCAGGGTATAGGGTCATCCTAATTTCACCTAATGGAAAAATCTTTACAAAGAGGTGTCTCTAATAGAATTATCACCTGGTGGGTGACTCATGATACCTAAGTTGTATTTATTTCTTTATGTAGGTATGTACATTAAATTGCCAGCAGATGATACAGTCAGATTTTTTCCCAAGATCTCTGTCCTTTTAAATGTTAATTAAGAGAATATAGGTATTCTGGATTCTTCAGCAGATTTATTTTGCCATGAATGCTAGCAAAAGTATTGTAGATGAATTCTTTCATTGGGTGTGTGGTTGGATTAGACACTAGAAAGTAATTTCCAAGTTTGTTTCTGTAGGTCATGGTAATAGGTACTTACTTGATTGCAGCCCAAGGTCCAGATAGGTGTGTAAGTGCATATATCTCTTTAAAATAGAAGTTTTCAAATAGTACTTATCCTTGTATAACATACAGTCTGATATTTGCTATTTTCTGGGTCTTTTTTTTATGCTGGTTGTTATCTAAATTGATTTCATGACCTAACTGGTTACATTCTACTGTTTAAAAAACACAGCACAGAGGACCTCTATGGTTCCAGCAAATTGTGACACTTAAGATTCTGAGAGGTAGTTGTACTTCAGCTTTCTTCATTCTGATTCTTCTCAAACACTCCAGCCATTTTCCACCATTAAAACAAGTGGGAGGAAAGCCCCCGGAGTTGGGAAGAAGAAAGGAAACGTATGTTATTTTTACCACATTGTGCTATCTTACTTGCTATTAGATTTAATATTTTATCGTTTATTCCCTATGGAAATTAGCATATGCTCCATTTTATTTTAGTTTTTAAAAATTTAAATTGTATGTGGCTTTGTAGTTTTTTAAAATATTGCACTAGGGGTGCCTGGGTGGCACAGCGGTTAAGCGTCTGCCTTCGGCTCAGGGCGTGATCCTGGCGTTATGGGATCGAGCCACATCAGGCTCCTCCGCTATGAGCCTGCTTCTTCCTCTCCCACTCCCCCTGCTTGTGTTCCCTCTCTTGCTGGCTGTCTCTATCTCTGTCAAATAAATAAATAAAATCTTTAAAAAAAATAAATAAAATAAAATAAAATATTGCACTTTTAAAAAACAAAACCAAAAAAAAAAAAAAAAAACCAAACACCTAGGCCTTCCCTAAAAAAATCTAAACTTGGCTTATATTCAGAAACCCTCCACTTCACCAAATTAAATTTGGTTTGTCTTAATGAGGGATCTATTAACCATACTGGTTGGATCAGTCAGAGTCCAGCTAGAAGACTGAAACCACACAGGAATTTGCATAGGGAAAATCCAATGTAAAGAATCATTACCTATACCATGGGATTAGAGTAACAGGGAATTGGCTCAGAGGTGAAGAGTACTCCAAAGTGTCCAGTAACAGCAGATAGAGGGCTCAGTCATTACCCCAAGACCTAGGCAGAGCGTAGAAGGAAAAAGCCAATCTGGCATCCAGACCTTTTTGGAGGGGCACGGCTGAGGCCCGCTGGTGGCAGAGAATTTCACTGAGGGGCTGTATATGATGGATTGGAAAGCTGCCGTCTGTGTGCTGTGGGAAGCCTTCCATGGGGAGGACCTTCGTGGGAAGCAGCCTGAAGGAGTGCTGGGGGGAAGTTGGCTGCAGAGAGGTGCGGAGTGCTGCCTTCTGCTGATGACACTTGCTGTCACGCCAGCTGGCAAGGGAGAAATGTTCTAGTCTCTCCAGCAGGGCAATGAAGGTTTGGAGCTAGGAAGCTCTTGATTGATAACTCATGTACACATTAAAAAGCTGAACTTTTCAAAGGAAAATTACACTTAAGTTAGAGGCTGATGATAATCAGAGATGGAATTCGAATTCAGCACAGTAAAGTTTTCATTCTCTAGCGTCATTTTCGTCTCTGAAAAATTCACTATTGAGAAAAAATTTTTATTTTTTATTATTTTTTGAGAAATTGATTTTTTTTAATGTAGACTAGAGTTTGTCATTACATAGAAAAGGCTAGTCTCACTTTGTGACCTTTTCAGTGAGCATGCGTTACATTAAGCCAGTATTCACTGAGCATCTGCCTTCTAAACTGGGCCACAGTGCAAGGTGGTTTTCAAAAATACAAAAAGGTGAATGTTACTGCTCCTGAAGGAGGAAGGTAGATGTGGAAACTAATAATAAAACTATAATGCGATAAGTGCTTAATAAAGTATGTATAGAGTACTATGGCCTTAGCATGAGATAAAGTGTCAGTCTGCCTTTCAGCACTGGGGAAGGAAAAGAAGCATGTGATCTGCATGCTATCTCTTGTATTCCTCAAAATAGCTTTATGAATAAAGTAGGTGGTATGATTACCATTATACAAAGAAGTAAACAAGGTCTGGAAAGGAAGGAAACTGGTTCCTTCCAGTGTCACACACAGGATCCTAATCTAGTCCAGTAGTTTTATTATCTCTTAAATTAGTGGTGTACTTTGAAATGCAGAAGGCTTTACAGTAAAAGTTTCCAAATGTAAAGCACCGGACGACTACTACTGTGAAGGTTTTAGAAGTGAATTACATATGCCCCTGCCTTTAGGGGGTGTATAGTTTAGCAGTGCTGATTGAATGCGATAAGGGCTCTGATGGAGATACTGGAAAAGCTTGGAATTTCATGAGAAATTCCAGAATTCAGAATGCCTGTCCTCCTCCTTGGAAACCTTAGAGTAAGATGACATTTGAAAAAAAAAAAAATTGAGCATTGAAAGAAAAGAGAAAAAAAAGAAGATGGCATTTGAGCTGGTTCTTGAAAAATGCGTAGAATTTAGACAGGTAGAAATGGTAAATAAACAAAATGTAAAAATAGGGAAAAAAGTTGTCGTTTATCATGCATCTGTAAAGTGCCACACCTTGTACCTTCCTCAGTAAAAGCCATCCAGTTTAACTATGGTATAGTCTCATATCAGACAATTACTGGAAATAAGACTGGAAAGATAAATTCATTAAACATATTGAACTTAGGTTGTGATAGTGTGGTTGAATTTGAACTTTATTCTGTAGACAGTAGAAAAGGTAGGAGTTTTTTAAATGAAAAGAGTACTAGGCTGGAGTTATGAACATTAGAAACTAAATACACATGTGTATATATTCAGATTATAGTACAGTGTCAGAGACATTCTAGATGTTAAATGCAATCCTTTCCTTCTGTCTTCTTTTCTGATCCATCCCTGGGGCGGTCAGTGTAGGACATATGAGGAAGCAGGAGCATGTATAATTAGGTGGTTATTACAGTGGTCCCCAAAAGAGGTGATAAAGGTCTTATCCAAGGCAGTGGTAGTGAAAATGAAGAAGTGGTTACTGGTGAGAGTTGGAATTAACAGGGTTTAGGGAAGGACATTGTAGGGAGTGAAAAAATTAAAGATGAAGGTAATTTTCAGCCATTTTTCTATTTCAGAAGAGTACTTCAAATACAGGCTATTTTTCATTTATTTTAAATATAAAGTAATAAGTCTACATGATAATGTTAAAGCACTGTGAAAGGGTAGAAGATTGGCTAGGGGCAGCGGGACATGGTGGTGAAAGATGACAACATAGAGGAACAGGTCAGTGGTTAAAACTTTGGTAAGGTCCACTCCCCAAAGGAGAGGGCTATGCGTAGTGATGTCCTTTGGAAGAGTATAGTAATATCCTTTGGAAAGAGAAGGAAACAGTTACTTTACAATGGAGAAACCTGTCAAACTACCTCAGGCAGGTGACCAAGGTTAAGGTCAACAGTAATCAGTCATGTCAGTGATACGTACCCTTGTTAGGATAGTGGGTACTTTTACAAAGGTGGGAAAATCTACTTATCTCTGTGGTCTTCCTCCCAAACATCAGTAAGTCCAGTCAGTCATGGGGGAGAAGTCTGACAGATCCCAATTGAGGGACACTCTACAATGCCTTGACCAGTACTCCTCAAAATGTTACAGTCATCAAAAACAAGGAAAGTCTGAGAAAGCCAAGGGGAGCCTAAGGAAACATCATCACCAAATGTAATATGGTGTCCTCTATGGGATCCTGGGACTGAAAAAGGACAGTGGGTGAAAAGCAAGGGAAAAAAATCAAAACTTGGGGAGAGGTAAAAGCAAAGAGGTTTCATAAATAATGCAGGGTACAGAATAAGCTATGAAGATAAGGCTTCTTCACTCACTGTTATGTAGCTGTCATAGGTCCTCAGCAAATAGTGCTTGAATAAATAGTTGGGTTGGAGCTCTTCTTAAGCCTGTTTTTTAAAATGAATTGTGCTCCTCAGTAAGGCCTGAGTTCATCTTTTGGTCTTGAGCTCAGGTCTAGATTTGGTTTCCTGGAGTCCATGCCACACCCAGGGCAAGTGAGAGCATCATAGAAGGCCATCAGTGTTCTTCCTTCCCAGCATCGACAGCAGAGGATATTGTTTTTCCCCCTGAAAACAGACAGTTATATTGTTTATTTTATACACACAGGAAGTCTCGTATTAAGAATTACCTAGCTCACTTTGTGAAGGTAGGTATGTGTTCTCAGGGGTTGTGCCTCTTGAGTTAAGTTGTAAAGGTAAGTAGCTATTAGCTAAGTAGAACAAAGTCACTGAGTTTTGGGGAAAGAACTTAAAGTATGCTAAACAAGTATGTGCAAATAGCCAGATGTTTAAGAAATGCTGATATTGTCTGCTTGAATCGTTTTCATGGTTTTAGCCTCATCCCAGAAGTGTACTTAGTACACTTAGGGTACTTTAATATTGTAAAACCAAAGATAGAGAAATGGGAGTAGATGATTTGCTTCAAGGCACGAGGGCTGTATCCTGACAACTTCCTATTTCCTTTTTGCTTTGTAATTCTTTTCTTTCTTTAAAGCTTTATTATATTTGAGAGAGAGAGTGAGAGCGTGTGTGCATTTGTGTGTGCACGCTAGTGGAGGGAGGGACAGAGGCAGAGGGAGGAGGAGAGAAGCAGACTCCCCGCTGAGCATGGAGCCCTATGCAGGGCTTGATCCCTCCACCCTGAAATCATGACCTGAGCTGAAATCAAGAATCCAACACTCAACTGACTGAGCCGTCCAGGTGTCCCTCACTTTATTGATTCTTTAGCAACTCTTTCAGCTTTGTCAGCATACTTGTTTCCATACCTTCCATTTTCAGGGAGAAGGTGTCTTGTGTTTTGAAAGCTACATCCTCTTGGAAATTTTCTTTAATTTATTTATTTTTATTAGTAATTTATTTTTACTTGTGCCTGGGATATAGTAAGTACTCCATAAATATTTTTTGAGTGACTGTCTCTAACCTTTCCTCCTAGCCTTCACTGACAGTTTTCTCAAATAAATGTTCTATATTCCCCATTTCCTCTTCCCTTACTGCTCTTAATATTTCTGGTGTTTGAGGCACTTTACTGATGACAGTAGGAATTATTACAGATGACGTCAACAAGCCTGGAAGACTAACAACATAACAGTCCCAGGAGGAGGAGGAATAAAAGATGACTCTTGATAGGGCTGCTGTAGCAGATTATCACAAACTTGTTTTAGGGCTTAAAACAACAAAAACCTCTTCTCTTGTAGTTCTGGAGGCCAGAAGTCCAGAATTCAGGTATCTGCAGGGCTGCTGTCCCCCTGAAGGCACCAGGGAAAATCCTTCCTTGCCTCTTGTAGCTTCTGGTGGCTCCGGGTGTTCCTTGGCTTGTGGCCGCCTAACTCAGTCTCTACCTCTGTCTTTATAGGTGTCATTGTCTCCCCCTGCCTTTCTCTTATGAGTACATTTGTCTTTGGATTTAGGCCCCAGCCAAAATCCAGACTGAAATGATCTCAGAATCCTTAATCATATCTGCAAAGATCCTTTTCCTAAATAAGATCACATTCACAGGATCTCGGGGTTAGTACTTGGACATATCTCGTCTGGGGCCACCCTTCAGCCTACAGTAAGGAACCAGATCAGCACCTAATTGAATTAGTTGAGAGGATTGCTATCTTAGATGTGAGGGAGGACAGTGTATGGAGAACCAGTAGCATAAGAACAACTATGAAATCATTTTATTTAAAAGAAAATTATAGATTTGTGAATGTTTTCTTCAGTTAGTTTTAGAAAATATGTATTTAAAACTTTGAACTCAAAATCAGATGGGTTTGGTGGGAGATTTGCTCCTTGGCTGTATTCATCTTGAAGAATCCTCAACTTAACATTTTTATTAAAACTTTTGAATTTGCAAAGTTTGAAATTATCACATTTGAGCTTTATGATATTCCTTTGAAGTAGGAATACTATATTTTTCCCCCACTTTACAGATGTGGAAATGGAACATAGTTTCTGTATCTAATTTGTCAGAGTTCACAGGTTATGAAATGTTACATATGGCCTTGAACACTGGTGTTTCTACTGTAAAGCTTGTGTTCCTTCTGAGTTTATTAATTTTCTTTTTAAAAAGAGAAGACTTTATTGTTTTTTCATTACATGTTTCTCAATTTGGAATGTTAGTGCAAAGAAGAATAAAATTTTCTGTGTTTGCAAAATAAGCTACTAATATCTCAGCCAGCTCACCACATCTCTGAATGATCTGTGTTGGAGGTCTGTCGGTTTTTTGGGTATGACTTTAAAACATACAGCCCTAAAACCACCATCACCACCACAACAACAAAACTGTAGGACAGATGGGTGAAATTCAAGCTGGTTCTTCGAAAAGATCAGCAAAATTAATAAACCTTTAGCCAGACTTATCAAAAGAAAGGCCTCAAATAAAATCAGGAAAATAAAATATACAGTTCTTCAGTGGGTTACTTTTAGTCATGAGATAGGTCATTCATTCATAGAACTTTTGTTACATTTTGTTTTTGAGAGCCAAGTGTGGTAGATGAAAATATGCAGCTAGGATTTCAGAATGATAGTTGGACAAAACTTTTCATCAGTGGGTTAGGAGTTAGCTCTGGTACTTTTCATACCTTTGCTTTTTTTATTTAAAAATTTTTTTAATTTTTATTTTTTATTTATTTATTTTTAAAGATTTTATTTATTTATTCGACAGAGATAGAGACAGCCAGTGAGAAAGGGAACACAAGCAGGGGGAGTGGGAGAGGAAGAAGCAGGCTCATAGCGGAGGAGCCTGATGTGGGGCTCGATCCCATAACGCCGGGATCACACCCTGAGCCGAAGGCAGACGCTTAACGACTGCGCCACCCAGGCGCCCCTATTTTTATTTTTATTTTATTTTATTTATTTTTTTTTTAAGATTTTATTATTTATTCGACAGAGATAGAGACAGCCAGCGAGAGAGGGAACACAAGCAGGCGGAGTGGGAGGGGAAGAAGCAGGCTCATAGCAGAGGAGCCTGATGTGGGGCTCGATCCCATAACGCCCTGAGCCGAAGGCAGACGCTTAACCGCTGTGCCACCCAGGCGCCCCTAAAATTTTTATTTTAAATTAAATCTCTCTGTGTTATGATTTTTTAAAAACAGAGCCATTACCAGTTCTTTAAAAATGACCTTCAAATTGGTGGAAGTCAATTTAGGACTAAGCAA
The DNA here is from genome assembly GCF_002007445.2 of Ailuropoda melanoleuca. NCBI lineage: Eukaryota > Metazoa > Chordata > Mammalia > Carnivora > Ursidae > Ailuropoda > Ailuropoda melanoleuca. The sequence continues at coordinate 34,790,761 of NC_048226.1, forward strand.
ATGAACCTTAGTAGAATACCTGGCACTTATGCCATTGTTTCTTATGGACACATTGCCTTAAAAAATCACTGGAGGGCTTATTAATTTGATTTTTGGATCCAAGCAAAGAGTTCCTGAATCAGAAGCTCTGGGGTGGGGCTTTAGGAATGTAGTTTAATGAGTATTACTTGTAATTGTTTGGCATTCATGTGGTACTTAGGTACTCAGTTCTCACCACAGTACTGTCCTACTGAGTGGATGGCAATGTGGACCCAAAGTAAAAGAAAAAGTTAAGGTGACTTCATGGTAGGAACTCTAACAGTGGCATTATTAAGTATTTGTATTAATCAAAGAATGAATAGCCAAAGCAGTCTTGAGAAAGAACAAAGCTGGAAGCTTCACCATGCTTCCTGATTTCAAACTGTATTACAAAGCCGTATTAATCAAAACAGTATAGTATTGGCATAAAAACAGAGACAAGAATCAATAGAATAGAGAGCCCAGATAAACCACACATATACGGTAAACTCACTTATGACAAAGGAGCCAAGCATATACAATGAGGAAACGGCAGTCTCTTTAGTAAATGGTGTTAGGAAAACTGGACAGCCATATACAAAAGCATGAAACTGGACCACTAACTTACATCATACACAAAAATTAACTCAAAACGGATCAAAGACCTCAATGTAAGACCTGAAACCATAAAACTTATAGAAGGAAACATGGGCAGTAAGCTTCTGGACATTGGTCTTGGTGATGATTTTTGGATCTGACACCAAAAGCAAAGCAATGAAAGCAAAAATAAACAAGTGGGACTACATCAAACTCAAAAGCTTCTACATAGCAAAAAAACCACAGGGATCAGTGGTTCATCCAGGGCCACCCAGGTAGTGCTTTTAACCACTACATAGTGCTGACAATTCAGTCAGAACCTCTGGGGTTGAGACCTGATATGGATTTGGTGATTTTTTTCATCAAGATCTAAAACTTCTAATGGGTAGAGAATGGGAGCTACTTTACATAGAATGGTTGGGGAAGGAAGGCATCAGTGGCGGTGAGAAACCAGCCATGGGAGTCCGTTTGCATGGAAAGTGAGAAGAGGATGTTTGAAAGGCTTGCAGGTTCCAGATATAGAGTGGAAACTAGTGGTAGAAGGATTATTTGTTTTCTGTTTAATTCTGCAATTATATAAAACAAACGTGTGTTTTTATAAAACAAACATGTCTTTTTGCTGGTTCCTCTCTTTCTGTGGCTTTAAATACCATCTTATGCTGACGGTTCTAATTTATATCTCCAACCTCAGCATCTTAAGTCTAAACCCATATATTCTGTTACCTACCCAGCTGTACCACTGGGATGTCTAATAAACAGCTCAACTCAAAATAACTAAACTGGAATTGATAGTCCTTTCTGCTTCACTTAACAGTTTTCCCCATCTTCATTGAGTCTTCCATTTGATCAGGCAAAAATATTGGAGCCATTCTTAATGCATTTTTCCTTCTCTTGAAACCCATTTCCACACTATCAACATATTCTCTTGGCTCTGCTTCAGAATGTATATCGAATTCAGTCACTTCAAACCCCTCCATTGCTACCAGCCTTGTCCAAGACACCATTTTTTGCCTCATTGAGAAAGCCTCCTTAACCAATCTCTGCTTCTCTCATCTGCTTATACTTAACAGGTCATTCTCAATGTAGCAGCCACAATGATTGTTTTAGAATTTAGGTCAAATTATATTACTCTTCTGCTCAAAACCCTCCAGTGAATTGCCCGTTTTATCGCAAGTAAATTTTAAAATTCCTATGAAGTCTGCGTGATCAGGCCCTATGATGCCTGCAGCCTCAGCTCTTAGGGGCAGGGCTCTCCCTTGCCTTCTGAGATGTAGCCATATTTGGCTTCATGGCAGTTTCTCCGACACGTCCCACTTACAGCTTTTCCTCTAGCCCTTTCCTTTTTTTCTTTTTTTCTTCAGGTTTTATTTATTTGAGAGAGCACATGTCTGAAAGAGAGAGAGAGAGGGCACAAAGGGAGGGGCAGAGGCAGAGGGAGAAACAGGCTCCCCCCTGAGCAAGGAGCCCAATGTGGGACTTGATCCCAGGACCCTGGAATCATGACGTGAGCCGAAGGCCGACACTTAACCGACTGAGGCACCCAGGTGCCCCCTTTAGCCCTTTCCCTAGCTTAAAGTGCTCTTCTCTCAGTAATCCACCTGCCTGTTTCCTCACCCCTCAAGCCTTGACTTAAACCTCACCTTCCCAGTGAGAGACACCTCATTTAAACACTACACTCTTTTTCCTTCCCCCCAGTATTCCAGTTCCCATGTATTTGCTCAGCTTTTTCTCTGTACCGTAACACATAATGCTCTGCACTACCACATCCTATTCATCCATCCATCCATCCACACATACATACAAACATATACACATTTAAAAAAAATTTTTTTCATAGTCTCTTCTCACTCCAGAAGGGCAGAGCCTTTATCTTATTCTTTGCTGATATTCTAGTTGCTTAGCCTTAGAACATAGTACATTCTCAAATATTTCTAGAAAGTTTGAATTTTGGCATGTATTAGAAGTACATGTGTTGAAACTAAAAATGAATAAAATGCACTTCCAGCTTTTAGGGAGCTTGAGGTATGCATAGACATAGTAATAAGTGATAGCATTAATAGTAGTAACAAACATTTGTTGAATTCTTTATTGAATTTTATTATGTGCCAGATACTGTTTTAAGCACTTAATGCACAAGCTCATTTAACAATCCCAATAAACATCTGAGTTAGCTATTATTAGCCTACTTTTTACAGATTTAGGAAAGTGAGGCCCTGAGAAGATAACTAATTTGAGGTTCTGTTGATAGTGATCGGCAAGGCTGGGGTTGGAACCCAAGGCATTGGTGTGGCTTTGGAGTCAGAAATCATAACCACTATGTTATGCTGTTCTTAAGCATTAAATGAGCTGACATACGTAAATTGCTTAAAACAATATCTGGCATGAGAGAAGCTTTATATAAGTTTATCTGTTGTTGGGAATCATAAATTTTAAGTATGTCAAAGTTTTTGACAATACAGCTACAATAACATGAAAATATTCATTGGCCACTTAAAGTATGCTTCATTCTGTTATCTTTTCTAAGTGTCTCCCCTCAGGAAAATCATCATATTTGACTATCATTTTCTGTGAAAATGAAGGATGAAACAGTTACAAGTCCCACAAAATATATAGGATTTCATCAAGTACGGAAAAATGTTGGGGCACTGCTTGAATTCTGTATAATGCCATTGATGAATGGGGATCTGATATTTAGACTAATAAATAGCTGACAAGAGGAAAGATATGGAGGACACTTTTAAAGAACTCTCTGAATATCAAGGATTAAGAGAGGCTCTTAGGAAAATTGGTGAAAGAAACTTTGGAGATTTTTGCCAATTTTATATTATAAAAAGAATAAGTATTAAATAAAAGATGTCCTGCAAAGGATGCAAATTACCCAAATCCTCTAACTTGAAAGATCTTTTGATTACCTGGAGAAAGCATATGGAGTGTTTAAAGTGAAAAACCAAACAGCAAGCCTTTTCTGTATTTAACTAGCACTTGGTCACAATAAGTGGTATAAATATCACTAAAGCAATACATATTCTGTTGTGAGTTAAGAAAGGTTTTTAGGCTCTTGTATCAGTTAAATGATTTCCAGTCTGTTAGATGATTCTTGAGGTTTCTCAGTAATAATATACGTGCTTTATGATTAATTATAATTTTTTTCTATACCATTTGGGAAAATTTGGGATGTTAAAAATAGAAATGAAGAAAAGACACAGAGGAATCTCAAATGCTACTGAGTGAAAGAAGCCAATCTGAAAAGGCTACATATTGTTGATTCCAGCTATATGACATTCTAGAAAAGGCAAAATTATGGAGACAGTAAAAAGATGACCATTTGCCAGGAATTGTGGGTGGGAGAGGGACTAATAAGCAGAGCATAGGAGATTTTTAGGTCAGCGAAACTATTCTGTATGATACCATAGTGGTAAACACATTATACATTTGTCGAAACCCGTAGAATAGACAACACCAAGAGTGAACCCTAATGTAAACGATGGACTTTGATAATCCTGTGTCAGTGTAGGTCCACAGATTATAGCAAGTGTTAATGGCTCTGGTGTAGATTGTGGTGGTGGAAGAGGCTGTGCTTCTATGGGGCAGGGAGTATATGGGAACTTGTACTTTCTGCCCAGTTTTTAGTTTTAGTAAACCTAAAACTGCTCTTAAAAATAAAAAGCCTACAAAAAATAAAAATAAAAAATAAATAAAAATTAAAAGTCTATTTAAAAAGGATGGGGGCTGCCTAGGTGGCTCAGCCAGTTAAGTGTCCAGATCTTGATTTCGGCTTAGGTCATGATCTCAGGGTTGCGGAGCCTGCTGAAGATTCTGTCCCTCCCTCTCCTTCTGCTCCCACCCCTCAAATCTGGGGGGAGAAAACAACAACAACAATAACAACAAACCCTTGGCCCCTGACTGGCTCAGTTGGTAGAGCCTGTGGCTCTTGGTCTTGGGGTTGTGAGTTCGAACCCCCCATTGAGGGGTGGATTATACTTAAAAAATTTTTTTTTAATCTTAAAAAAACCCTGAAGATTCATATCTCAAATGTTCACTTATTTTGTACTTTCACACTTAAAAAATAATTTCCTTTCTCTCCTAGATCTGAAAGGCTATTCAGAGCTAGAAATCTGATAAAATGAGTTTGGCTTTACACCTTTTGCAATGTAAAAAACAAATCCTGGATAAAAGAAAAAAGAAGAAAACTAAGGTCAAATGTTTTAAAATTCTAGTTTATTTTTAGTTAAAACATTCAGAAAACTTCGACCAACTAAAGTATTTCCCAAAGCATAACCATATATGCACACATTTCTTTCATTTGTTTGCTGGGCATTTTGAGTGTCTTTGTAACATTTGACACTAGGGCCAATCACCCAGCGAAATCATTAATTGCCTTATCTCTGCCGTACTACAGCAAGATATTCATCCTTCTCACGTTGAGTTTCTTTTTTTTTTTTTTTTAAAGATTTTATTTATTTAACAGAGAGAGACAGCCAGTGAGAGAGGGAACACAAGCAGGGGGAGTGGGACAGGAAGAAGCAGGCTCACAGCAGAAGAGCCTGATGTGGGGCTCGATCCCATAACGCGGGGATCACGCCCTGAGCCGAAGGCAGACGCCCAACCGCTGTGCCACCCAGGTGCCCCTCACGTTGAGTTTCTAATCTAGAAGACCTTGAACAGCTTAGTGTAAGTGTCGCTTCTTCAGAAAGACCTTCTCCAGCCCTTCATTCTAAATTAATCTTGTTACTCTTCCTCCATAGTACTCTCTCCATTCAAATGGCAGTTACTGTAATTCAAATTACAGTTCATATAGATTATTTGTCATTGGTTAGTGTTTAATTTTTCTACCTGTATTCGATTGTAAGGAAGAAAGCATTCCACGTGATTGTATCTTGAAGGCCCAAGTGCAGAGCACAGTTAGCATTTCAGTAAAGGCTTTTGAGTGAAAGAACGAACTAAGCACAGGATGCTCTCAAGGAAGTGGACTTGCTCAACTATGAAGATACGGGCCTGAAAATGAGTAGGAAGCTGCTGTGGTGGTCAGTAACCGGTTCTCAGAGGACGAGTAGGATGAACACAGAAAATTTGTCTTGAATTAGGACTGTGGAAGTTATTCATGACCTTAATGAAGTGAATTTGGTGGTAGAGGGACGGGATGCAGTTCAGATTAGAGTTGATCCTGGGGGCGCCTGGGGGGCTCAGTCGGGGAAGCGTCTGCCTTCAGCTCAGGTCATGATCCCAGAGTCCTGGGATCGCCTCCCTGCTCAGCGGGAAGTCTGCTTCTCCCTCTGCCCCTCCTTTTTCCCCTCCTTCTGCTCAGGCTTTCTCTTTCTCTCTTTCTCTCAAATAAATACATAAATCTTTAAAAAAAAAAAAAAAGAGTTGATCCTGAATACTGTATTAGAGTTGATCCTGAATACTGTTAGCCAGAAGATAGAGCAAAACAGATTCCACACATTTAACTGTCAGTTTGTAGGAAAGTAAGATAAACTACAAAAAGAGGTTACTTTGTTTTTAAAATATTTTCACTACTACACAAAATACAAAGTGCATGAACTCTTGCTAGAGTACTGTGGTAGGGGCTACTGCAGGGACCTGCTTGGTTGTCTCCTAAGAGTTCCTGTCAGTTTTATCTTTCCGATTAAAATGTCGAGTGAATAACAAAGGATGAAAAGGTGTTTGGGATTGATTAACACCTTCCACCTAAGTCATCAATCCCATGATTTCCCAGGAAATCAGAGCACCAAGAATTTCTGGTAGATTGTTCATGGAGCACCAGAAACCCTAGCTGCCTCTTTTCTATGTGCTTTTGTAAAGTGTTTCTTAATTTTTGTGAGTTTTGTCTCATAATTTTTTTTTTTTAACTTTCAGGTGTTGGTAAATCATGCTTATTGCTACAGTTTACAGACAAGAGGTTTCAGCCAGTGCATGACCTGACTATCGGTAAGTTTTATACAAGAGATGAGAAACATTCAGAAATTTTGGGTCGTTGAAATGGAATGTGCTAACAGGGGTCCATTCTATTAGTGATGAGTCAAAAAGAATCCGTGAAACTAGAGTTATTTGTTGCTGTATAGAGTTTAAGCTCATCACTTTTTAAAAATACAAGTATATGAGTATGGTAAAAATATTATGCAACTTTGTAAAAGTGGTTGGAAAACAGGAAGACATAAATATTTAGTATTTTGATTGTATTTAATGATGAAACAAATGATTGCAAAACAATATAGCATATCGGTATGATCAGAGACTGGATCAGCTTGTCAGAGTTCAAATCAAGGCAAATCAAAGTAATCTCTTTTGCCACTAACTAGCTGGATAAGCTACGTTACCACTCCATACCTCAGTTTCCTTTATCTGTAAAATGAGAGTAATAGTGGTACCAGTCTCACAAAGTTATTGTGAGCAATAAATGAGTTAAGAAATGTGAAGCATTAGAAGAGTGCCTGGCAACATGGTAGATGCTCTAGGTTACCTGTAATTATTAATTGAGAAAAACTGCCAGCGGGCATTTTTAGTGTCCTAAGTTGCAAAGAATAAATGAGACAGTTACCAGTTACCAGTAACTGTTAAGACTGAATTGATCTTATAACTGATAGCTTGGTGTATCTTCTCAGCCGGTGACTGCTTATTTTCTACAGATATCTTTAAATCATCCTTAAAAGAAAGTTGATTCTTGTGTCCTGTATATTTTTAGAATACCAAATCAAACATAGAGTTTGCCAATCAAATTTTAGATGAATTAATAGTTTTCAGCCAAACCACATGTACTTTGTGGATATATTGAAATCTTCTCCCAAGTGGCTACTATCAATGAGAATATTCAGATTCCATTTTAATTTTGCTAGTTTTAAGCATATACAGTAATGAAGGGTAAAACAGGTACTGCTGTTTCATGCTGGTCCTTACTTCATAGTTTAACTTTGGTGAGCTGAGTTTTGTGTAGGATCTGCTCTTTGCCCAGATAGTCTAAACCTGGGTAGCTCTCTCGTAGGCCTGACTCAGTCCTGATGCAACTAGCCACACAGTTGGTTTTAGTATAGGGAACTAAACAAAAGTGTCTCCCTTTTCGTGAAGCTTTCATATACATTTCTAATGTGTTATGGCACACCTGATGGAGAGGACGGGCCCAAGCCTGCTGTCAGAAATCAACAAGGCCTATACCTGTGGAGAGAGAGAAGGAGATGGACCAAAGGGGATTGTTTGGAGCTGTAACTCATGCAGCTGTACCAGCTGGCTTCCCTCTGGGTTTGCTGGTGGGCAGCTCTGGGAGGTTGGAGGCTAAAAGCAAAGGGAAGCCAAGCATCTTCTTTTCTCTGTCTGCCTGGCTTAATTAACTATCTCCTCCGAGCTCTACCCCCAGCCTCTGGTGAGGACAGGCCCACTGATGGTCTGGCTCTTAAGGTCTGCCAGCACCAGTTTCTCTTTGTTCCCCCAGCCTTGGGATGGTAGCACTTTCCCGGTGGTGTTAATCTTTTGGCTTCTTCACCGTCCCTTCTTTGAGCTTCATAGCTTTCTTTCCTGTAACTAACTCCCTACGTTAAATTCCCTCTGTTTTAAATATTTAAATGTGGTTTCTGTTTTTCTGATTGGACCCTGACTGCCATCATGGCAATTTATTTTTCAGGTTATTAGCATGTATTTGTTTTAAAAGAACATTGGAATGGTTGCTGAAATAGGTGTAAGACATTATCTTGTTCTGCTGCATACTTTCCTTTGCCTGATGAATAGAAGAAGGTGAAAAAGCTAAGGTCGGGTCACGACTAAAAAGTATTAAACAGTGGAACAGAGGAAATAAAAGACAAGGATGAGTCTATGAAATACACCTTACCCTTTGACTACTGTCTCAGTGAGAATTGTTAACATAGGAATCAAAGAAGCAGTTTACGAATAGCTTCCTGGATCCAGTTACGCTGAAGGTCTAGACTAGAACCTTCCTACTCAGAAGGTGTGTTCAAGCCTATTGCACTGACCCAGCAACATGAGTGTTCTGTGGGAGCTTGTTAAAGAGTCTACGGAGTCAGATTCTGCATTTAGACAGGATCTCCCAGTGATTCATATGAAAAGTTTGAGAAGCATTGGAGCAGTGGCTTTTAAATATTGATTACCCAGCTAGGAATTTGTTTTGTATTGTTGACTTTTGCATACATGTGAGCGTACCCGCCCACACACATCCTGGCCTCTCATTTGCTTTACTACCTCTCCTCTGATCTTGCTTCTCTTCTCCCTCAGCTACTCACTCCCATTGTCACACCCAGGACCTGATCATTACCAGTATCTGGAAGCATTCCAGAATCTTAGTTTCATGTATCCGGCCTTTTGACTGTTTTCCCATCCTTCCAACTCACACCCTCTAGTTGCTAACACTAATGATTTATTTGCTCCATCCATTGATGGAGCATTTATTTGTAATCCATTGATCCTGCTCTCTTTCTACTCTCACCCCTCTGGTGGTCCTGCTTCCCTCCTTACCCAGCTTTAATTCTAGCCACTGTAATTTTGTCATTATAATCACTGCTGCATGCACCCTCAATCCCCTGCCCCCTCCTTTGCTCCATCACATTCTTGTGGCTAACCCATAAGTTAAATCTGACTACCCACTCCATCCTGCTTGGAGAAAAACACAGAGCCATGCTAACTAATCTCCTATTAATTTCTTAGATGCTGACTTCTAACTGCTTCACAATTACACTTTATTTCCAGTCCATTCATTTTCTGCTGTCCTGTACAACTGTGTTACACCTTCTTGCTCTTTAAGCATGCACCACCTTTCCCATCTTCACTCTCGTATAATAACCTTGGTCTCTATTTCAGAAAATAGAGGCAAGTAGAAGAGCCATTTTCACAGGTTTCCAGCACCACATAGACCCACCAAACCCGCCCCCATAAACTCCGCCTTTTCCTTGCTACGGGGATGAACTGGGAGTTGCTAGCCGAGGCCTGCTCAAGAACACTACTTCTGCAGTTCTTTTTTCTCCCCGGTGTCAATTCATTTTTCCCTTTTTGATTGTTATTCTTTGTGACTGTTATCTTTTCCAGCTTTCAATCCTTTTGTTTTCTTTTAGCAAAAGTCCTCAGAAAGAATTGTTCATATTTTCTTTCTCTAGTTCTTCTCCTCCCTTCATTTTTGAATTCTCTCTAGTAAGCTCTCTCCTCCCCATGTGTACATATCCAGCTGCTTCCTCAACATCTCCTTTCTCTTAGATACCTATTAGGCATCTCAAACTTAACGTGATCCAAATAGCTCCTGATTATTTTCCTGCTAGGTCTTCACAAGCATATCTATACGCACACACACCCTCATACCCATCCTCTTGCCTAGACTTATTTTTCTCCTTAACTTTTTATACAAGTGATTGTAAGTGAATATTGGTTCCCACCAGTATAAAAGTAAGGTTCAAGATAGCAGTGTTATCTGTTCTGTTCATTGCTGTATCTCCAGGGCCGGTACATACAAAGACCTTATAAATGTTTTCTAAATTTAGAATATACTGTCTGGGGAGAAAGCTTCAGAAAATAACATTTACCATTACAGTGCTTGATGTGTGCATTTGTTTAATGCTGTTTAATTACATTGTGTAGAAATCACTTTAGTTACAGCCCACTAATTCCCACTACATTTATTTGGCTACCTACTAATGGACAATTTGACAAACACTGATCTAGAGGCCAGGCCATTTATATGTTAATACCTTCCTACCCATCTCCCCCTAGTCCTTAAATGAGTCATCCTATAAGAAATGACTGCCAGTAGTCATTGGGGGGAAAAGTGGTAGAGTCAAAGCATTATTTCTTGTACCTGGTTTCCCACAAATCAGTTAAAAACACACCTCATTTATTTGGGATTCAGTTTTCTGAGTTAATTCTAGTTAGCTAAAATAACATTGCCAAGAACTAGGAAGGTAGCTTAGAGGACCTGTGAACATCTAATTTAGATCTCAGAAAGTCTGTGTTATCTGAATAATTAAATGTAAATGTATTTCCTCGACAGGGTGTGGTTATTATGAAAACATTGTTAAAAATCCAGAGAAAGTTCAATTCCCCGTATGACTTGCCTTTGGCCCTCCATCATCCAGTGGTGTGTATGTCACCTTCTAGAGTTTCAAAATGTATTCATAAACACACAGAGGTGTTCTGATTTGCACTCCCTCCAGCAGAGTGCTGAACAGAATACCTGTTTCTGCTCGTCCTTGCCCTTCACTGCTGCTTATAGGTTTTTAATTCTTTGTGAAATAGAGAAAAGTGGTTTTTTTACTTTCCAGTTCCTGAATTTTCAGTGAGGCTGAGCATTTTTTATATGTTTTAGAACTACTTCTATGTCTTTTCTCTTTGAATTACTTGTTTTTATCTTTGCCCCTTCTTAGTACTAGTTTGGTTTTTGTTTTGTTAGTCAGATCCTTTGATGGTTTTCTTTATGGCTTTCAGGCCTTACTAAGGAAGACTCCCCAATACAAAATTTACATAATATTCTCTTAATTATTCTTCGAATACTATAAATTTGTACCCTATCTAGTATATAGCCACGTAAATGATTTTCTTTAATCTGTGTATAAGATGTGGCCCCACACCATTAATTAAATAAGCCATCTTTCTTTCCTGTTTGAACTATTACCTTTATCATATGCTAAATCTCCATATGTAAGCGAGCCTATTTGGGGACTCTCTAATCTAATTCCATTTATGTTTTGGGGGATTTTTTGCTTGGGGTTTTTTCTCCTTCTATTTCATGAGAAAATACCACACTGGTATTTATAGTAATTGTAGTATACTTAATATGTGATTGGCATTTTTCCTTTTCTAAGTTTTCTTGATCATTCTTGTGAATTTGTTCTTCCAGTTAAAATTTAGTCCCAGTTTGCCAAATGGCAAAATTTTTAGTGAGGCTTTTAAAGTTTGAGAAGAATTTTATTGAATTTATGGGAGACAATTTATGTTTTTAGTATATTAAGATCACCTATTTATGTACACATGTGTTTTCATTTTTTACAACTTTTTAAATGCCCTTCAGTAAAGTTTTACAAATTTGTTCATACAGGCCTTGTGCTTTTTTAAAGTTTATTTTGGTATTTTATAGATTTTGTTACTATTTTGAATGGGGTTTTTTTCCACCATTATTTTTGTTTACTTAGTTTGCGCACTCTGGGAAGACTGGTCTTATCTGTAAGTCATAATTTTTTCTTTAGCTAACATTTGTACCTTTTAGTTTTATTTTTGTAATTCGTGACCAAAATCTCTAGAATAATTTACAAGTTGAGGGCATTATAATCATTTTTTCTGTAATTTGAATTCCTCTGGTGGTTTACCTTTAAGTATGGCATGTGCTGTTCATTTTTCATAGAAAATTAAGGAAATTACTCTTTAATATTTAGTTTTCCTCTTGTTTCTAGAATTAGGGGAATAAAGCCTTCTTCCCACAATTCTCTGTTTTGAACCTCTGTAATGGCTAGGTCCTAGAACAAATCTGTATGTTCTCCTGCTGGCCTACCTCTCCTCTCTGCTTTGGCAGCCCCCATGATCACCTGGCTCTGATAGGGGGCCCTTTCTCAAACAGGCTGTCATCATTAGTTTATGTGAGTGGTGGTTTAGAAATTTTGGTGTACAGTATGAAATAATAATAATAATAGCTCACACATACTGAGTACTTACTGTATGCCAAACACTGTTGTATCTTGTGTATAGTAACCCCTTAAAGTAGAAAAATCTCAATCTTAGGAGATGTCTATCTTTAATACCATTTTACAGATAAGAAAACTATGACACAGAAGGGATTTAACAATTTGCCCAAGGTCCCACAGTTAGTAGGTATTGATCATTGAATACTCAATAAATGGTTACTCTGCAAGGTTTCAAGTTCTTACTATGAAGGATGATAATGATCTAGAGAGAGTTAAAAAGTATATGTATTTACACTCGGAGTATTTTGTTCTGGAAGGTTGCAAGTGAATAACATATCTGAAGAAATCAGAATCGCTCCCTAACAATGTCAGGTAAATGAGGCCTTCTTGCATTTGGCTCCACAAACAGTTTCTCTGGCAGCCAAATTGGCTGTTAATTGAAAATGTATCTGGGGAGAGAGCCTCAAGGGCATAGGGGATGATGGTTTATCCCATGAAAAAAAGATAGGGAAAATGGAATTCTCAAGCATATGTATATACTTAAGGAAAAAGATTAAAATTTTTTAATAATGCAGAAGAGAAATAAGGTTTTCGGTTTTTTGTGTGTTACCAAGTCTTAACAGGACATTTAGGTTTTAGTATTTTCTTTTGCCACATAGACTACGAAGGTAAAACCCGCATTGAGCCCAGTTACAAGTAGGTAAATGAGAAAGTGTTATGGTTCTGAAGCTGAAATCAGATCTGTTTTTGTTTCGTTTCAAACAATCTTTATTACTTTGAAAAAGAGATAAACATACCAAAACGCAATTGTGCTGAAGTTAAGCAAAAAGGAATATATTAGAATGCCTGGAGTTTTATATAGAACCTGCAGAAGAGGAAACCTTGGACTTCGGAGTGGGCAGGAATAAAGCATCTGAGGGGCCAGGAAGTGGGAGCCATAGCTGCCATCCTACAGCAGCAGAGCTGTTCTCGGCCTTTCATCTGCTGGGACAGAATGCATGCCGGTCACTTGTCGTATCTGCGTCCCTCCACTCAAGATGTCAGTTCCCAAACCGGGGATGTACTGGATGGTGACTAACATAATATAATAAAAAAAACATTAAAAAAAAAAAAAAAAAGATGTCAGTTCCCAAGAAGGAGCATCTGCTTGCCTTTGCTGGCCTTGCCTGTCCAAGCTTGGTATCAGTCCAAGGGTCTGTTTCTAGTTTTTCATTGTTGTTTGTTGTTGTTGTTTGTCAGATTTGACATTATGCATTGGGTTGAAGAAATCTTTAATTCCAGTGAACAATGCAGCAGTTTTGGGTTGTGATTAAAAGCTCACCTATGACAGTGAAAGGAAAAACAGGATTTCTCTCTCTATAGTTTGTGGCTAGAAACAATAGAGTCATGAAAAGGCTCTAGCCAGTGAGTTAAATACCTACCTATGTAGGATTTTGTACATTAGTACATTCCTTTTAAATACTGACACCTCAAAGAACATTTGTATAATATTTAGCCACTGATTTCTCCCCTCAGCTATTCTCATTTTCATGTCATTAATGGTAAGCTGGTGAATGGTTGTTTGTCTCCCACCCTGTGGCACAGAATACGTGTAAATATATGTATGTATATACTTTTATGTATTTGTAATGTATGTATACATAGGTAGATAGAAAAAATGGTTTTATATGGCATAATTTTGGAATTTTGCATTTTTCATTCTAGTACATCATGACTCCTGGGCCTCTCTACCTTTTCTTTATTTCTGAGTCTGAGAAACGTACCATTAGTTTTTTGGTATTGACTACGTCCCTAGGATGAAATCAGTATTAAAATGTAGACTAAAATCTTCAAGTTACATATCATGAAAGGACAAATTACCTGTCTATCCCATCCTCCTGATCATGGTTGGGGGAATTATAGGAGATGCTGAAATGGAATTCTAACACTGGGCGGTATGCCCTTCCTTGGGCAACTAGAAGCTGTTTTTCTGCCAGGGTGACATCTGGTTTCTGAGGACCATGTGTGTCTTCCCTTCACCCTGAGTCTGATCTAAATTCTGATAGAGCACACTCCAAGCAGTAATGACTTGGTGTAATATAAGTGATAGACTTCTTTCAGAATCTCCTTCACAGCTGTGTGCTGTTCTGAAAGTATCCCCTTTTTTCCTTCTCCTCCTGTTTTGATGATTGCCTGAGTGCTTTCAAAAAAGATGATAAATGAAGGAAAAAAGCCAAAGTAGTTAACTTATAAGTGTAAAGTATGTACTCCCTTTGACCTGCAATTCTGTTTCCTGTAATTTGCCTAAAATCATAATCATTGGCTGAAAAATGTATGCAGAGAGTTCATTTCAGTTTTAACTACTTAGTGAAAATTTGGGAATGACCTGAATTTGTAGCAACTCAGTAAAGCTGGCTTAATATGCAGCCATCAAAAATAATGGCATAGTTTTATATATTTAATGATTTGTAATGAGATTTGTGATGTGGAATAATGTATTTTATTGACTGAAAAGCAAATTGCAGAACAGCATTTATATGTTCCCATTTATATAAATTGTATATTTCTGTGTGTATATACAGAATATGCTACCCGTGGAGCAGTGTCTAGAAGTATGTTTAAACGATGGTTATTTCTACTGGGTAGATTTGGAGATCTCTTTTCTAGTTGACAACCCACACTGGGAACCAAAACTGTGACGTTGAAGTGCATTTATCCCTTCCAGTGATTTTTATACCACATTAATAGTTTTTAGGAAATTTTAGTATTTGTTACTAATAATTATTGTTCTTGAATCTAATTTCTAGTTGTTTTTATATCATTGAGCCTGTGAAACAGGAAGACCACAGCTTGTTTTCTAACTGTACTAGACTTGAATATCTTAGTATTTTAACTGTGTCTTTAGCTTATGCCTTTTAGCACCTTTGCCTTAGATTATGTTTTTTTCTAAGGGTAGGAGCGATATTTGTTGAAGTTCATCTGTGTATCACCTGGCATAGTATGTCCTGGAAATAGACATACTTTTTAAAAAAATCCTTAAATGTGAAATATAGTCCCTCTAGTTTGTGTAACAAATCATTTTTTGTCTGTTCAGGTGTAGAGTTTGGTGCTCGAATGATAACTATTGATGGGAAACAGATAAAACTTCAGATATGGGATACGGTAAGTATAGTAAATACATTGTATGCCCTCAATAAAGTTGTTTTATGAAAGTACAGTATATGTTTTGTTTTGTTTTAATGTCATTTTATGCCTGTTACGGTTTGTTGGATACCAGCACCCCTGCAGTCATGAGATGAAATGTGGTGCCAGAAAAGATTAGGTTTCTTTTGCGATGTTTTTCAGCAGGTGTACTGCAGGTGTTGGGTGTTAGTGAACATACCTGAACAAATGCTCAGGCTTTGTGGTCTAAATGGAAATGCTTTAGAAATTATGTTTTTAAGAAAATAAAGCAGCTTATTTAAAGTACACATACAAGATAAAATATGAATGTAAACACCATGGAGTCACTTGATCAAGTTTGTTAATTTTAAAAGTTTGATTTAAAAATAAAAGTTTGAGGGGCGCCTGGGTGGCTCAGTCGGTTAAGTGTCTGCCTTCCGCTCAGGTCATGATCTTGGGATCCTGGGATCGATCCCCACGTCGGACTCTCAGCTCAGCCGGGAGCCTCCTTCTTCCTCTCAATCTGCCTGTGCACACTCACGCGAGCTCTCTTCTCTCTCTGTCAAATAAAATTTTTTTAATTAAAGATAAAAATATAAGTTTGATTTAGTCTCAACCACTTGAAGCCACCTTGCTTCTCTCACTCAAATTCATTGAGTGCTATTCTGTGCCATCTTGTATGGCTTTTAATAGCAGTTTGTCATCTGAACCACAGAATTGTACTTGAGTGACTTGTTTTCTCGGTTCTCCCAGCTTAAATGCATAAAAGAGAAGTTACTTTATTATATACAGTGAATGCCTTAAGGTACTGTTTCTCAAACTTTTTGGTCTCAGAATCCCTTTCTTTATACTTTTAAAAAGTAATGAGGACCCCAGAGAGCCTTTGCTTATGTGCCTTATTATAGCGATCAGTATTTACCATATTAGAAATCAAAACTGAGGGGGAAAAAACTTTTTTTTAGAGAGGGGGAGGGAGAAAGGCTGGGAGAGGGGCAGAGGAGGAGGGAGAGAGAATCTCAAGCAGGCTCCCTGCCCAGTGCAGACATTTAAAAGTAACCATAATGGTGCGCCTGGGTGGCTCAGTCAGTTAACCATCTGCCTTCAGCTCAGATCATGACCCTGGGGTTCTGGGATCAAGTCCCTTGTAGGGCTCCCTGCTCATCGGGGAGTCTGCTACCCCCTCCCACTCTGCCCCTCTCCCCTGCCGTGCACTGATGCGCATTTTCTCTCTCTCTCTCTCTCTCTCAAATAAATAAAATCTTTTAAAAAATAAGCATAAGAAACTCAGTATATGTTAGGGTAAGCAAAGCATTTTTTATGAGAATTGACTATGTTTTTCCAAAACAAAAAATTGACTGTTTTTCCAAAACAAAACTTTATTTTTCTAGTGAGAAATGTTGTTTTGTTACATCTTGAAAAATCTCCTCACTGTCTGCTTAATAGAAAACAGCTTGGATTCTCATATTTGCTTATGCCTTGAGTCTTATGTGTGTTGTTTAGTTGGAGTGTATAAAGAAGCTACAACCTCACACAAATAGGTAGTTGGGAACCAGAGGGCCTCATGGACTGTTAAAGAACTGGGAACTCCGAGGGGTCCTGGAATCACACTTTGAGAACCACTGCTGTAGGGCAATTAAGACTTAATTCCTCACAGATCCCCAGTTGAGAAAGATCAAAAAAGATCACCTGTTATTTCTGCATATTCTGTAAACTAGTAAATGAAATATAAAATATGGGGAATTTTATCATTATATACCCCAGTTTTGTTTTGTTTTTTTCTCTTGTCACTCAGTTTTGGTTTCTTACCTGTCACATATAACAATTATTGAAGGAAGCAACCTTGGACAGTCTCACAGACTGGATTCCCAAGAAGACCAAGCAAGTTGCTGCAGGCTGTTGTGAGACCTAGGTTTCCTGACACTTCCTACGTATCACATAATCGTCCTGAAATGGAAAACCCTAAATCTCTGTCTTGCTCTGTCCCAGTTATACATTGGACTCTAGGTTCTTGTGGTTTCTTAGCTCTTCTTTTTAAGTGAAGGTTTATGCTTTTACTATTTCTTAGGGGCCCCCCTACCCAGAGCCTGTAGTGTCATAACCTTTTTGATTTATATTCTCTCAGGCAATATTATTTCAAAACTGCATGGAAAAGAGAAAAATGAAATATGCAAAGTCCCTTCCTTTCTAGAGATTTAAAATTAATGCTCTCCAGCTAAAAGGAAGTATTTTCTACTTCTATATTAAAATAGTTTACTCTTCTTTTTCAGAACTGAATTTTTTGCATAAGCTACGTTGCTTATTTAGCTAATAAACTCATGCAGCACAGTGTAAGTGTGAACCAGCCTACTTGGTGTCCTATAATAAACACGTTTTTCATACCTTCTACTGTGCATGAATACTTGCTTTGCTTAAAGTACTTTACCCCCTTTTTCCATTTAAGACCAGCTCAGATGTCAACTGTTGTGGAGCCTTTCTGACACCCATGGGATAGGTGATTCTCCCCATAGTATTTTATGCATATTTCTGTTAGAGCTCTGATCCTGTTGTTACTATAGTTGTTTGTTTACCCTCCTCAGAATAATCATGAGGGAAAGGACCATCTGTACTGTACTCAACTTTGTGTCTTAGATTCATAGATGATTGACTGATGCAATATTTGGTAAATTTTGTTGAATAAATGAGTGTAAACCTCTCATTCTAAGCAGCTTGTAGGATCATTGGATATATTCATGAGATATCATTACTGAAGTACATAGTTCCAAAGGGGAGATTGATATTGTAATGAGAATTATGTGACATTAGAGGAACAAACCACTTCACTGTAGTTTATTCTGGTGTATTCAATTGTTCTTCTATCCTTAAGGTATTCTCTTAAATAGTCCCCTGCCCTCCAGTTTTTGAAACTTGAACAAATCATTCATTTCCCAGTTGTTTCTTTTGTAGGTTAACTAGTCCTGCCTTCCCCCCCCCCCTTAGATTATGAGTTGATTATTTTATACTGCAGTGATCTTTCAGAAGAAATCTGTAGTAATTACTTATTTTGGACCAGTATGAAAGGGAAATAGAAACAAACAAAAACCTTGTTCACACTTCCTCTATAAAGGCAGAGGAATAGTCTTCTCTCCTCTGTATCTAAAAGAGAAAGACTGGTACCTTTGAAGACATCATGACTCCCAAAAAAGAATTCTGAGGCTTCCACATGGGGTACTAGGAACACAGTAGCCTGTTTCAGATTTTAAAGAATGTTCAAACAAGTCTGTTAACTTATTATTTTTAAAAGCTACTTCTTGAGTCTCTGCCTTAGAGGTTTGCCTCTTACTGTTAGTGGTTTTCTTCTTACTTTCACCTAACTTGCAAAACTATTCTCTGACATACATTAAGGTTGGTCCCACACTTTGTTTTATATCCGAGTGGAACGTGGTTTCCCATATCATTGATGTTTTGCAGTGTGTCTATACATTTGGATAGGAAACTACATTTTTAGTACAAGAATCATGTCTTTTCCTGGCCCAGGACATTTACAAAACCATCCTAGGCTCCTTAAGGCAAAAATTTGCCAAATACAGTTATTTGTTTCATCAGCCTTAAAGAAATGATTTTTCCCCCCAGTGACTAAGTCCCAGTATCTTAGGGTGTTTATCATCCATTGTATATCCATTTCCATTCACAGAAAATAAAAATAAGGAGTTTTCCTTGCAAAATTTCCATATCCACCATCCAGCATGTTTGCTTTGTTTTGAATATGGTAAGTATAGTGGCCAGCAGATAACTCCCGGGTGGGAGGCCTTGCGGCAAGCAGTGGTAACAGTGTATCGGTGCCTCCCCTAAAGCACTTTCCTTTGTCCCTGTGTGACTTTTTTTCTTTTGTCAGAAGTCAGATGTGTGATATTCTTAGTCTCTGTCAGGGTGAGTCAAAGAAGAAAACAAGTTGCTCCCAGTTCTTATTCCTTGACTGATGGAAGGAGGGCATAAGAAGTCCATTCTCGGGGCGCCTGGGTGGCTCAGCGGTTAAGCGTCTGCCTTCGGCTCAGGGCATGATCCCGGCATTCTGGGATCGAGCCCCACATCAGGCCTCCGCTATGAGCCTGCTTCTTCCTCTCCCACTCCCCCTGCTTATGTTCCCTCTCTCGCTGGCTGTCTCTATCTCTGTCGAATAAATAAATAAAATCTTTAAAAAAAAAAAAAAAGAAGTCCATTCTCACTCTTAGACTCTCATCTAGCCTTTACCCACCTTTTTTTAATTCTTATTCCTCTTTTTGTTTTTTGTCAGATTTTCAGTTCCCTTCCCAGTATATCCAAATAAATTTTATTCTCTCTCCCCAGATTTATCTTATGGATGTTTTAAAAGTCTATGTTTCTGCTCAACTTCCCTCAAAATATTTTAGATTGACTAATATTTTCCCCTCAAATAAGACATTGAAACTGTGTAAAAAAAACACTCGTGTGCAGCCTACATGCTGAAAGTACCTTTTTCAGCAAATGACAGGCATTTTTCTCCTTTGTAAAATGTGTCCATTTATACCCAACTTCTTACACCAAACAATGGATGTTTTTATATATCAGTGGAGTGGTAAGGAGATGACCAGAATTCAGTAGGACCAGGGAAGGGGCCTGGAACCAAGCACCAGGACATAGTTCTGCCTCTGGCACTCCTCTCCGCCCCCATGCCCACAACCCCGGGGGTAGAGAGGCTTTTGTCTCCTGCGGCTGCTGTTCACCAGCCTTCTCTTGAACAACTGCAGGGACAGGGAACTCTCTTAGACATTTCGTTCTTCGCTAATGTTTACTTCCCACCTATGGTCTCCAGTTTTTTTTATATGGCAGTGTTAAAAGAATCTGAAATCCTCTCTTTTTCAAAGTAAATGTGCTTAATTTTTTTAAAGAATTTAACTTCTGTGTTCTTTTCTAGATATTTACAATCCTGTTTCTCTTCTCAGGGTGAACTACTTTTGTTTCTGCGGGAGTCTCCCTTAGAAAGCCTAGACTTAAATAGTCCCAGGTTGACTTTTTCTCTGTCCTTACTGTGAACACAGGCAGCCTAAAAGTCACTTTGATTTTTACTAATGTTACTGTCATCCAAAACAAGTCTTGTTCATGTGTGTAGTTTTCAAAATCATTTTTCCTGAGTGATAGCAGTTCCTTGATCACAGACCTAGATGTTTAAGTTGAATCTTTAGTAGAGTACCTGAGATTTCATTCTTGGGCACTGGACAACTTATCTGGCTACTTAGAAATCCTTTTCTTCTTTTTGGTTCTTGGCTGGGTTCTGTATAGCTGGAATTGTTAGATAAATCATTAACAATGAAAATAGAGGCATTACTATAATATTGATTCTCACAAATCTTAATTTTCTAACTTTATTGGCCCTTTGGAATTAGGATAACATAATGTGAGTGCCTGCTGTATGTACTTCAGTATTCTGAGTTAGGCTATCCCTCAAAGAGAACTAAAAGAGGAAACAAGACCAGCATTTGAGCAGTGTGTACCTTTTATATAATCAATAGTACTGGAACCAAATGATCACATGGAAGTGCTCTTAGGTATGTGAGGAGAAATGGGTAACTATGGACTCTGGTAGACAAGTTTCCTAGCTTTGTGAGAGAATCAGGGCATTTGAACAGGTCCTCAAGGAAAAGGGAAATTGGGTAGATGGAGGAAAATAGTTCTTCAGGCAGAGTTACACAGGAATACAAAAGCAGGAATATTCAGAGTAGAGGCAGGCTATCGGTAGGAAAACAAATTGGCTGTATGAACAAGACTTTATTGAATAAGAAGATAAAGTTCTAGAGAAACAAATGGAGATCAGATTCCCAAGAGCTTAAGACTTAAAACCAGGGTATTTAGAAATATTTCAGCAGTATCTTACTGTGTGAAAAGTTGTATGTTATGGAGGTAACAGGAGAGGAAGAGGAGTTAAATTCCCAGCCGGTTTACCACAAAAATTGTTGGCAATGGAAAGACGCAGGCACATGGGGAATCGAAATTGGGGGATCTTTATCTGGCAGTTGGAAATCACTTTTAAAGGTATAGGCTAGGGATGCCTGGCTGACTCAGCCAGTAGAGCATGGTACTCTTGATCTTGGGGTCATGTGTTCAAGTCCCACGTTAGGGGTAGATTGTACTAAATAAATAAGCAAGAAAATGATGGGCTCAATAATCAAGTTTATTTGATTTAGCAGTCCCCACATGGAAAACGAAGGTCTGTAAAGCTTTTTCACAGAGATGTTATGATTCTGATTGTTCAGTACTAAGCATTACTGAAAATGATCATGTTCCGTTATCTGGCAAGGCTGATATCTGGGTATCTTGCTGATTTTTTACAGGACTCAAAGAGTTATATCGTGAGCTGGTAAGCTCACGATCCGCTGTGGTCACTCCTGACGAGGTTTTTCTGGTGCTGTCCACTTAGCCAGTTATTCTCGGTTCTTTAAATGCGTTTTTCTTTAATACCCTTAGCTACTATCTGAAATCCCTTACTGCAAATAATTCTATATACTGTTCAGTTTCAAGCTTCTACAATCTCTTTAAGCCAACACCTTATAATGAAGAGAGTCAAAAATAACATCTGTATTTCCTAAGTTAACCTTCTTTTTCATGTAAAACTTTATAGGTTAACCAGCATTTGGACATATTTATATTAACCTTTTTTTTAAAAAAAAAAACTAGATTGCTTTAATATGCTCAAGATAATTAACATTGGACTAGCTTTATGCGGTTGTTGTTTAACAGTTTGTGTATAGTTAAAGAAGCCATAGTAAAAAATTTAAGGGCACGATTTGTTTCATGGCTATCAGTACCATTAACAGAGAGACTAGGCCAATGTGTGGGGCGTCTTTCTTACCAGGCAGATCTCAAGAACTCAGAAACTATTTTGAATACTGATCTTTGCTTACTATAAAGTAATCATAGATTTTAAGATGTGTGGTTATGTTCATAGACTTCACTTGGAAAGTTTGGATTTTTATTTGCTCGAGTTTTTGATTTGTAATGGTAGGCAAAACCAGATTGAATGGATTCAATATAAAGTGATCCATTATACAGTATATCCATATTATAACATCTTCTTGGTAAAATAATACAGGAGGAATGAGAATGGTGTATAGACATGTGCTGTTCTCCTTTTTAAAAATCTGTTTTCCTGGGGCGCCTGGGTGGCTCAGTCGGTTAAGCGTCTGCCTTCGGCTCAGGTCATGATCCCAGGACCAAGTCCCATATTGGGCTCCCTGCGCAGTGGGGAGCCTGCTTCTCCCTCTGTCTGCTGCCCCCCGCCACCACTTGTGCTCTCTCTCTCTCTCTCTCTCTGACAAATAAATAAAATCTTAAAAATAAATAATAAAAATCTGTTTTCCCTTTTACTGTTTTTTTTTAATCTGAGCTTTTAAATTGTACAGTGATGTTCCTCTCGACAGTATATTCATTTAACTCACCCCACAGAATGTCCTTGCAAGATTGTTTTAAAGGACTTTTGCCTTTTCTCAATATTTAGAGCTCTAAACCTGATTACTAACTAAAGAAAAAATTATCTTTTTTGTATTATTACGAAGACTTCTTCGTTGGTATATATAATTCACAGTGAAATAAATCTAAAAATGTAGTCCTTAGTTTTCAACCATGCTAAGCAGTTAAAAAAGAAATTCCCATAATGCTTACATTTTGAACTTGGACTTATTAAAAAAACTTTTTTGGAAAGATACATCTCAATGAATTATATAAAAATAATTTTAATGAAATTTCATGCTTCCAGCTAGTATCATCTAATGTTTTAACCTCAAACTATGTGAAATGAGTTGGTTATTTGTACAGTTCTTTTGTGTGGTGGCTTTCTCAGTATTCAGTTTAGCATAAGACATTATTCAAAGTGCCAGAATTGCTTGCAAGTTACCAAGAGAGAGCCTAATCTTTAGTTTCCACATAAGAGAAGTTATTTTTACTGAATCTTGGCATGTTAAGATTTACTGATGTCCTAAAAAACAAAATGACTATTTTGTGCACTTGATTAAGACATTAGGTTCGGGGGCGCCTGGGTGGCACAGCGGTTGGGCTTCTGCCTTCGGCTCAGGGCGTGATCCCGGTGTTATGGGATCGAGCCCCACATCAGGCTCCTCTGCTATGGGCCTGCTGCTTCCTCTCCCACTCCCCCTGCTTGTGTTCCCTCTCTCGCTGGCTGTCTCTATCTCTGTCAAATAAATAAATTTTTTTTTTTTAATCTTAAAAAAAAAAAACATTAGGTCCATTCTTTCATTGGTAAGGCTTTGTCTGCATGCCTGCTGTGTGCCAGACCCAGTGCTAGGCACTGGGGGTGGGGGCCGTGGGAGGGAGGGAGTATATTGCGAGGGCCGGAGAAGAACAAGAATTGCAGAACTTGAGTTGTCTGTGTGAATTCTGAGGGTTGGAAGGGCTTAGTAGTTAAACTGAAAGATCAAACTCAGCATACAAACATGAATATTTTCTAGGTTAGTAGATATTGAATACAAAGATTGTGAAAACTGGTGTTGTGTTTACTTAATTTACATACTTTTTCTCAAAAGTAGAAAAGTGATTAAAAATGCAAAAGTATTTTTAATAAGAACCGTCTCAGTTTTAAACTCAGAGGCAATACGTATATCCCTCACCAGCCTTTTTTTTTTATAATTTTTATTTTGTTATATTAGTCACTATACAGTACATCCCCAGTTTTTGATGCAATGTTCCCTGGTTCATTATTTGCGTGTAACACCCAGTGCTCCATGCAATATGTGTCCTCCTTAATACCCATCACCGGCCTATCCCAATCCCTCACGCCCATCCCCTCTGAAGCCCTCAGTTTGTTTCCCAGAGTCCACAGTCTCTCACCCTCACCAGCCTTCTTAAAAACCAGAACATTAGTGCCACCAGTAAAAGAGAGAAATTAACTAATTTTGCATAATCTCTGAAGTCTGTTTTCACAAGTGGATGTAAAGATGACTTCTATATCCTGTTGCCGTTTGACAAGCATTATATATCACATACAGAGGAGATTGATTAAGTGTGGAGAAAAAATTATATAAATTCAATTCAGAACCATTTTCTGTTTTTCATAATAAAATGATTGCTCAAAGAATTCCATCTGATGACTGTTGAAAGCTCACTGCAGTTTATGATATAACTGATAAAATCTGCATCCTTGGCCTTCCAACAACCTTTACACCAGCAGATGGTGGGCGTAAAGATGTCATTCATCATTTATTTACAATGGACTTTATTTATTCTAGTGTCAACAGCTGCCCCAGGGAGTGGGTTATTGAATTCAAATGTGAGGCTCTGGGTTATTTGCTTCCTTTCAAATTTGTCTTCAGAGCTTAGTTGCTAGGAGTCCATTCTGTGTTCTAATAATGATTCATGTATTGTGAAGCCATTCAGTAAATTGGGTTGTCAGGGATTGCCAAAAAAAGGTTTAGAGGTCTTGTTTGGGGGTGGGGGGGTGCATGTGCGTCTGGTTGACTTGAGCGATAGTGGTATTTTGTGACTTTTTCCTAAGACTGGTGAAGTTTTCTTTTCCTTTACGTGCTCATTCCCTATCTGCCCATATTCTATATATAAATAAAAAGAAAATGTAGATGACAATTTATTAAAGAAAACTCTCAACCTTTTCTTTCCTCACAGGCAGGGCAAGAGTCCTTTCGTTCCATCACAAGGTCATATTACAGAGGTGCAGCAGGGGCTTTACTAGTGTATGATATTACCAGGTGAGAACTTGGAAATGTATCCATTCTTTTGGTCAATCCAGAGACTTTCCCTAAATAAACATGATTGCCAGTTATGAAAGTATGGTTTTGCCTTTTTTCCCTGGCTATTTGACTTTAAAACTTGTGTGTCTTTAATTAAATTTAAATTTACTACAGAGATCTGCAACAAAATTATTTTCTTATATAAATAAGTACCCCCAAGTTAATCAATTTGGTAATAGTATTTATACATTGGAATTTTCCAAAGTAAGGTTACATTTAATTTCCAAATACTGTACTTGAGATCTGTTTCTCATTACATAAGTGGATATGGCTAAAAATAGTTATCTTTAATGGAATGTATATTGTTCATTGTACACTACTAGGGGAAACACTTTGAAAATAGTAATCAAATTTTCTTTTATATTTAGGAGAGATACATTCAACCACTTGACAACCTGGTTAGAGGATGCCCGCCAGCATTCCAATTCCAACATGGTCATTATGCTTATTGGAAATAAAAGGTAAAAAGACTAAATCTTTTTTGCTTTAATGATGAAGGCTGTGGATAGCTGTTTATGCAATAACTGCTTATCTTATGTGTTTGTCCAAATGTGAGTTATTGATTTCTTAAATTATAAGATTTTGAAAATCCTAAGATGTTTCTTTTAGTTTTTAAAATACAGATAATAAGCATGGTTGGAAATCATTATCGTCATCATCATGATTATTGTAAGAAATAGTTTTTCTTGGAAGGTAAACTTGAAAGAATAATCTGAAGGAAGTTCATCTGTTTAGTAATTGAAAGAAAACCCACTGATTTATTTGGGGGATAGGTTACTGTTAAATATCATCCAGATTATTTTAAATACTTCACAGTAGAAATATGTGTGCAGAACTCAAATATTTTTTCTCTTTTTTTATGACTTAATGTGCATTGCGAGTTCATGCAATACATCTCTTAATCAGGTTTATTTCCACTTACACATTTTTAATATTGTTTAGTAGTACTTTTAAGCTTTTGTCTAAGGCTTTATTTTCGTGTCATCCTAATGTTGGTTTTTTTATCTTACTTCATTTTAGAACTCTAGGGAGCATTATTTGCAATGAATGTCCTTGTGCTCTGCGTTTAAAATAATAGTACATGGGAAAACAGTTTTTTGGCCATCGTTTCTCCAGATTTTAAAGAGTGTAGGAAAGTTTTCACTAATTTAGTCTAAAATTACAGTGGCAGCAAATAAAATTAGCACATTTAAGCGTTCATACTTTTATCTTACCAGTGTTTTCCTTGTGTCTGAAACATGGTGGGTAGCATCTTAGTGATGACTCAAAATTGGTTGTTGCCCATGAGAACCTTATGGTCCCAGTATGAAAAAGAAAAGCATAACATGAACAAAGGTTTTTCTTACTACAAAATGAAATGATAATTACGTGATGTGATCGAGGTGCTAGCTAAGGCCTGTGGCAGTAATCATATTGTGTTATATAAATGTATCAAATCAACACATTGTATACCTTAAATTTAACACAGTGTTATATGTCAATTGTATCTCAATAAAAAATAAAACAATCCCTGGGATGCTTGGATGACTCAGTCAGTTAAGTGTCTGCCTTCGGTTCAGGTTGTGATCCCAGGGTTTTGGGATCAGTTCCCGCATCGGGCTCCCTACTCAGTGCTTCTCCCTCTCCTTCTGCCCCTCCCCCCAGCTTGTGCTCCCCCAATCTCTCTGAAACAAATAAATAAAATCTTTAAAAATAAACCAATAATCCCTAAATAATTTTTAAGAAAATATTTTTTTCACAGCTATTTGATCCTCCAGTTCTAAGCTATAGTTACCATGGTCTTCCTAAACTTCCTGTGTGAGATGACTGCTTTCTTAACTGTAGAGTCCTTCAGTCAAAAAAACAAAACAAAACAATACCCTAAATTAATGGAGGGATATACTGTATTCATTGACTGGAAAACTAAATATTTTTAAGATGACAGGTCTTCCCAAATTGACCTAAAGATTCATTAAAATCCCAATCAAAATTCTTTTAGGTTTTTTTTTAAGGAGGCAAAAATTAACAAGCTGTTTTTTAAAATTTGTATGAAAATGCCAAGGTCATAGCAAAGTTGGGGGATTTACTGGTTTCACTATACTGATTTCAAGATTTATTACAAGGTACTGTAATCAGTTTAGTCTGGTTTTGGCATAGATAGACATAGATCAGTGGAACAGAGTAAGAAGTCCAGAAGTAGATTCATACATTTATATACATAGTCAGTTAATTTTTGACAAAGGTGCCAGGGCAGTTCAGTGGGAAAAGGATAATCTTTTCATCAAATGATGCTGGAACAATTGAATAGCCATGTATCAAAACATGAACCTTGACCCTTACCTCACACCATATACAAAAGTTAACTTGAAGTGGATTATGGACCTAAAGGTAAGAGATAAAAATATTTTTAAATTCTAGAAGAAAACAATTTTAGTGACTCTTGTTTTGCCAAACATTTTTTTCTTTCAAGATTTTATTTAAATTCAAGTTAGTTAACATACAGTGTAGTATTACTTTCAGTGGTAGAATTTAGTGATTCATCATTTGTATATAACACCCAGTGCTCATTACAAGTGCCCTCCATACTGCCCGTCACCCATTTACCCCATCCCCCCA
Organism: Ailuropoda melanoleuca; assembly: GCF_002007445.2. Lineage (NCBI taxonomy): Eukaryota > Metazoa > Chordata > Mammalia > Carnivora > Ursidae > Ailuropoda > Ailuropoda melanoleuca. Next base: position 34,818,437 of record NC_048226.1, read on the forward strand.
CCTGCCTCCGGTCCAGCTACCCTCAGTTTGTTCCCTGTAGTTAAGAGTCCCTTATGGCTTGCTTTCCTCTCTGTTTTTATCTTACTTTTTTTTTTTTCCTTTCCTTCCCCTATGTTTAACTATTTTGTTTCTTTAATTCCACATATGAGTGAAATCATATGGTATTTGTCTTTGACTGACTTATTTCACTTAGCATAATGCCTTCTAGTTCCATTCACATTGTTGCAAATGGCAAGATTTTGTTCTTTTTGATGGCTGAGTGATATTCCATTATATATATATGTACCACATCTTCTTTATTCATTTGTCCATCAGTGGACATCTGGGCTCTTTTCATATTTTGGCTCTTATGGACATTGCTGCTGTAAACATTGGGGTGCATATGCCCCTTCGAATCACTGTATCCTTTGGATAAGTACCTAGTAGTATAATTGCTGGGTCATAGGGTAGTTCTATTTTTAACTTTTTGAGGAACCCCTGTATTATTTTCCAGAGTGACTGCACCAGTTTGCATTCCCACCAACAGTATGAGAGGTTTCTTCTTTCTCTGCGTCCTCACCAAAATCCATTATTTCCTGAGTTGGTAATTTTAGCCATTCTGACTGCTGTGAGGTAGTATTTCATTGTGGGGTTTTTGTTTTTCTTTGTTTAGATTTTCTTTATTTATTTGAGAGAGAGCAGGGGGAGGGGCAGAAAGAGAGGGAGAAGCAGAACCCCTGCTGAGCAGGGAACCCAACATGGGGCTTGATCCCAGGATCCTGAGACCATGACCTGAGCTGAAAGCAGACGCTTAACCAACTGAGCCACCCAGGCACCCCCTCATTGTGGTATTAATTTGTATTGCCCTGATGATGAGTGATGTTGAGCACTTTTTCATGTGTCTGTTAACCATTTGTATGTCTTCTTTTGAGAAATGTCTGTTCATGTCTTCTGCCCATTTTGTAACTGGATTGTTTATTTTTTGGGTATTGAGTTTGGTAAGTTCTTTATAGATTTTAGGTACTAGCCCTTTATCTGATATGTCATTTGCAAATATCTTCTTCCATTCCATTGGTTGCCTTTTAGTTTTGTTGATTCGTCAAACATTTTTTAAATGGGACAGAAAAAAAGGTGTAAAAGGGGAAAAAAACAACAACAACAGCTGTATACTTGGTCCTTGAACAACACACAAAAATTTGCATGTAACTTTGATTCCCCAAAAACTTAACTGCTAATAGGCTACTGTTGACTTGAAGCCTAACTGATAGCAAATAGTCGATTAACACATATTTGTATATGTCTTATATATTGTGTTCTTACAATAAAATAAGCTAGAGAAAAAGAAAATGTTATTAAGAACATCATAAGGGAGAAAAAACACATTTGCAGTACTATACTGTAAATTGCAGGGGGAGGAGGGGCAGAGGGAGAGAGAATCTTAAGCAGATTCCACACCCAGCGTGGAGCCTTTTGCAGGGCTCAGTCTTACAAACCAGAGATCATGACTTGAGGCGAAGTCAAGAGTCAGACACTTAACCAACGGAGCCACACAGGCACTCCCCTGTACCATACTGTATGTATTGAAAAAAATTCACACATAAATGGACCTTGCAGTTCAAACCCATGTTGTTGAAGGTTCAAATTCAACAAAATTGAAAACTTTTGCTCTTCAAAAAAAAAAGTTTCAAAGATGAAAGGGAAGCTACAGACTAGGAGAAAATATCATAACATAAAACCTATATCCAACAAAACGTTTGTATCTAGAATATATGAAGAATTGTTACAATTCATTAATAAAAAGACAGCCCAGTTTTTTTAAATGAGCAAAATATCTGAACCAGCACTTTACTAAAGAAGATATGTACTGTTGGCAAGTAAGCACATAAAAAATATTTAACGCCACAAACATGAGGGAGATGCACATTAAAACCTCAGTGATGGGGTGCCTGGGTGGCTCACTTGGTTAAGCATCTGACATCGGCTCAGATCATGATCCTGGAGTCCCCAGGTCAAGCACCCGCATCAGGCTCCCTGCTTCTCCCTCTCCCTCTGCCCCTCCCCCTACTCGTGTTCTTTCTCTCACTCAAATAAATAAATAAAATCTTTAAAAAAAAACAAAACCTCAATGATATATATACCATTACATACTCACTAAAATAGCTAAAATTAAAAAGATTAACACACTGAGTGTTGGCAAGGATGTAGAACTGAAACCCTTCTACTGCTTTTGGGAATGTAAAATGATACAACCACATCGCAGAACAATTTGGTGGTGTCTTTAGAAAGTAAACATACATCTAACATACTACCTAGCCATTCCATTCCTAGGTATTTATCCAACATAAACATGTTCTCATAGGGCCAAAGAATTATACACAAATATTCTACCAGCTTTATTTGTAATAGCCCAAAAGTGGGAAACAACCCACATTTCAAATAATAAGTGAATGGGTGAATTGTGATATAGTCATACAATGGAATACCGCTCAGCAATAAAGAATTAGAATGAGCTATTGATATGTGTAACAAAGTGGATGAATCTCAAAATAATTATGCTGAGTGAAAAAAACCCAGACAGAAATGAAGACATATTATTTGATTACATTTATGTAAAATCCTGGAAAATGCAGAAAGCAGACCATTAGTTGCCTGGGATAAAGTGAGAGGAAAGAGGATGGATTATGAGGAGACCTATGAGAGGAAAATGGCTTCACAGGTAAACATGCCAGACTCAACATTTATATTAAATGTGCAGTTTCTTTTATGTCAATTATACCACAGTAAAGCTGTAAAAATAGTAAGATAGCAGATAGTGTTTTACTGTGTACATTTAGTTTTAGAAAGTTATTTTAATAGAAATCGAAGTTTGCTGTTAAGAGAAAATATTTACTTAAGTGATATTTCAATTGTAAAAGGCCAATTATTCATTACTTCTTTGTAACTGGAAATATCTATCATCTTGGCCTTTGCTCAAGGCCTTTCATGGTGGTTCTTTCCTCATTCAAATTCTCTCACTAATAAACCTTTGAAGATTAAGGCTTTTGTAGGGAAACTTTAGCCTTTGTGATATAGAAGTATTCATACTACCATTCAGTGGTGATGTGTGAAATAATAGAATATTTGGAGAATAAAGAGAATTTTCATACTTTTAATCTTACCAGTGTTTTCCTTGTGTCTCAGACATGGTGGGTGGCAACTTACTGATGGCTTAAATTCTGTTCCTGCCCATGAGGAGCTTATAGTCTAAATGTAAAAAGAAAAAGCATATGATATACAAGAGGTGTTCCTAATGATTATAGGTGGGTGGCCCTTATAATTAAGAGTATAGTAGCTATGGAAAGACATTTTAAGGAAGAAACTAGGATAAGGGAACAAAGAATATATGACATGCAAAGAGTGAATGGGAATGAACAGAGATAAATGAGGTGATTATTATTGGATGAGGTGAATTGGAGTAGACATGGAAACAGGGAATAGGCAATTTTTGAATTAGATGCATTAAGCAGTAGGGAGCCAGTGAAGGGATTTGAGAAGGGCAGTGACCTAGTCAGAGTAACAGATGACACGGATTTTTCTTACTATGGCATTTTAAATTGGTTGTACAAAAAAGAAGATGCAGAGTCTACAAAGATGAAAAATTCTTAATAGTCAAGGATTATTATACAAACCCTAAACAAAAAGGGGGTGTGAATTAAGAGAAGGTTTAGGAAAGAAGGATAATTAAGTAATGAAAACAGTTCAGATGTTTTATGATTTTTATGCCTGGAAAACTGAGGAAACAACCAAAGTAATGAAGGATATGATTAAAAAAAAAAAAAAAGATTATGCATCCTAAATTGCCACTTGCTCTTTTTGTTTTGTTTTGTTTTTGAACACTCCCTCAAAGGTACAGGTCTTAACCCTCTTTGCTAAGATAACATTTGCAAATGCAAATGTAATCAGAGATAATGGTATGGAAAACAGTAATTTTATCCCCAAATAAGGTATTGTTTAAATAAGATATGGTATATGCTTAAAATAGGATAAAGGGCACTTAAAGGGAGAGTTGTTTCTTTGAAGATTTTGTGTTTGAAAGCTAATTTTCCCTTAAGAATGACTGTTAGATAAGGGGGCTGAATTCCAGGAGCATGTTACCACATCGCTGTTGCTAGTGTTTTCCCCCCCATTTTGTGTTCCTACTAGAATATAAGCTCCTTGAGGCCTGCAGGGGTTTGGGATTTTTATCTATTTTGCTGAGTGGTCTGTCCCCAGATGTAGGAAAGGGCTTGGCACACAGGAGGCCCTCAGATTATAGTTGGGTGTGTTATCCCTGACTATGCTATAATATTTGTAAGCTTAGTTTGCCTTCCTTTTTGTTCTCATCTTACCACTAATATTTGATAACATGGGCATTGAAAGAGCATGTCACATATTTGCAGTTCCCTTTGTAGTAGTTTATATCAAACTTTCTAACATTTCAGTTTTTAGGAGTGTTTTTTGAGTGTTTGCACCACTAAATGCTTAGATAGACATTTTATAAATTGTAAATTATTTTTAAAGTATAACAACTGTGAAAGTTTTAAAATCACTCAGAAGTTTCAATTATGTAAACAGTGGTTACTGATTGAGCTAAGTGACAACTTTGTAAACATAATTGACAGCTTATCTGGTCAGCCAGCTTAAAGGTATCCAATTCCTGGTGAATTTTGTAAAGTTAAAACAGTGATATGACTTAACTAGGTGGATGAGACTTTAACATCTTTGTTTTGTTTTATCTCTAATTTGTATGATGTAAGTTTGCATAAAATACCACCATTCTTTACAATCAGTAAAAGTAATATTGTAAAAGACTGCAAAATGGGAAAACGATCCACAAAATACAGTAAGTAAAAAAAAGACAAAATACAGTAATGGGTATGAGCATTGTCCAGTAGGAAGAAATAGACAGTAATAAAGGAGTAATATAGAATTGTATTCAAGATGTTAATTACCTGTGGAAATTAAAATTATGGGTAATTTTTTCTTTGTATTTTTCCATATTTGACAAAAACGTCCTCAATTATTATCAGAAAAAGTAATCCTTATATAGCATGGTGATCTGGGTGGTGATGCTACCTCCTCCATCAGCTCTTCCTAGGCTGTGAACTTGGTTGCTTTACCTACCTTCTTTGTTCCTCCATTTCCTCATCTGTCAAGTGCATTAAATGAGATAATCCATGTAAAACACCTCACAGTACTGGGTTTAATACTGTGTTACTCATCATCCAAGGAAATGGTTAAGTGAATTGTGATGGGATATTATTAATTAGTCACTAAAAATTGTGTTTGTGGAAAAGATACAATGATACAGATTCTAATATTAAGTGAAGAAAAGTTCACTGAGTCATGGTGCATATACACCAAATACTGTACTTGGAAAATACAGTACTTTGTAACATTTCACTACCTTGGAAAAGTTTTGGCACATGTACACCAAAAAATGTATACATTTTCATTGTAACGTTGTTTATAATAAAAATTATAAATAACTTTTTCAAATGAAAAATTAAAAATAAATTGTGTTGCATTCATTCGGTAGACTATATAATATAGCAATAAAACATTAAGAAACTAGATCTACATATATTATGTCAATGAATCCAAAAAACATCATGTTGACCAAAATTAACAAGTTGTAGAATGATCACCACATCTGAATTTTTTTAATGTGCAAAAAACCCTTTACTGTATGGCTATAAACGTGTATACATATAAAAAACATGCATGAGAGTGAAAACACCAAATACAGAGAAGTGGTTACCTTTGGAGGTGAAAGGAAAAAAGGAGATCAGGAACAGAAAGGTACACAAGTGAATCAACTGTAACTTGATTTTATTTCTCAACAGTGAAGAAACCTGATATAAATGTGTCAAAATAATGTCAGGGCTTGATGCAAGTATGTGGGTATTCTATTCTCCATCCTTTTCTATATACTTAAAATATTTTATAATAATAAAAAAACACTTTATAATAAAGTTTTAAAATTTTTACAGTAAAATACCCATGAAAGAGACCACTACTCTTTCCCCCCATCTTATTAATACAGTTCCTGTATAATAAAAAAAAATACTGTGCTTTCCCCCCAAAACTTCTAATTTAGACTTTTGTTTCTCTCTCCCTTTTTCTATGAACAGTTTTACTAGGAGTTAAACCAAGTAAGATTAATAATCTAATTAATGTGTCTTTAGTACTTTGGATTTTATTAAGCAATTTCCTAGAGCTTCCGGAAATTATGTGATTTATTTTTAAATCACATTCATAGAAACTCAGTCTGACTGAAAGATTAGACTGGTGTAGCTCTACTCTCTTGAATCATTTTGAGTAAAAAGGTTCCCTTCTTTGGGAACCCACTGTACTCAAGAGCAGGGTGTTGGGTAGATGTTCCATTTAGGTTTCTCTTACTTCTAGTGCTGTAGGACTCTAACTCAGAATCTTCTCCTGTTGGATCATTTGTTCCTTGAAACTAGGTACTGTGTTCTAGCCATTTGACCTTCATAATACCTGGAATAATGCAGTTGATTAAAAATTAATTGAAACTATAGTCAGCACAATTTTTAATCTTTTGGTACACTTTCCACAGATACCTCTATTTATACTGTGTTGGTTAATAATATGGCCTTTTATTTCCTATATTTAGTGATTTAGAATCTAGAAGAGAAGTAAAAAAAGAAGAAGGTGAAGCTTTTGCACGAGAACATGGACTTATCTTCATGGAAACTTCTGCTAAGACTGCTTCCAATGTAGAAGAGGTAAATAAGAGGCCCTTTTAAATGTTCATCATCTTTTCATTTAATTGAAATGTATTGTATACTTTAATATTCACTTATTGGTATATCTTCCAAAAGCTTTTTAGTCTGAGTATCATAGAGTAGGAAAATTCTTCTGTTTGAAATGCTGTATCTCAGTTATTTCCGTTGATCAGCCTGAACTGCTACAAGTTTTCTGAACACATGTTCTTTTTATGCTTTCTGTATTTGGATATGGTATTTATATACCATACAGAAATGAGTAGTAGTTAATTCTAAGTAAAAGTATTGCTACACTCTATTTTATAAAAGGCAGGAAAGAGGCTAAAAAAATAAGTAGTTTGCCTAGAGTAATGCTGTTCTTTGCACCTTCTGGGTAAGAATCTTAGCAGCAGCTACAAAAAGGGATTCTAGAAAATAAATGATTTTAAAATGTCATTTTTCTAAGGATAGCAGAGAGTAAGATGCTAGGCAGCAGCTAACACTATGCCTTTAGTATAGTAAACAGTGAGTAAATTTTTATTAAGAATGTACTTGGGGCTCTTCTAATTAACTTTGAAACCAGAAATTGACTATAGTAATTCAACAGCATTGGTATTTTCACTGGAAAGTTCTTTCTAAGGCATGCTATTCTACTTATCTACACTTGATGAGGCGCTCTGTGACTGTCCTTTAATGCATTTCCTACAGCCACCAATTAATGCTTTACTTGTTGCCCATAATTACAACTTGATAACATACAAGAGTAATATTGTACTTTGCACAGTGTACCCAGAGAGAAATTTGTTCTGCCTCTTTGTTCAACTTAAAATAGAGAGGTAAAGCTGCCTGTTTCAGAGAGGCACTCCTTTATTAGAGGTGTTGTATTTGGAAACCATAATAGCTAATGAGTTTTGAGGATTTCAAGACCTCTGAAACATATCCTTATGGATTATAATTTATTTTCTTACTGATTTTGAGAACCCTAAGGCCAAAACTGAGTACATTTTGATTAAAAAAACCCATACTGTGGGGCACCTGGCCAGCTCAGTCAGAAGAGCATACAACTCTTGATCTCCAGGTTGTGAGTTCAAGCCCTATGTTGGGTGTAGAGATTACTTAAGTAAATAAAACTTGGAAAGAATAAAGACCATACTATGAAGTCAGATGACAAAGCATCAAATACTAGAAAGTAATCCTAGATTTCTAGTTCTGTTTCTCATCCCTTTGTGTTCATTTTCTTTATTCTTAACTAGTAACAGTAGGTATTTATTTGTAAGCAGCAAATTACTATTGTCATTTGGCTGAACGCTTAAATAAATTCCGTTAATGTTTTGGCAGCACTTATTACAGAAATTCTGTGTTAGTAATAAAAATAATTGTTTAAATTTGATCTGGACAGGAATTTCTATACTCATGAGAGAACTTTACTTAATTATGTAAATTAATTTGCTTTTCAGAAACGAAACATACTAAGAAATAATCCTTTTTTAATTCCATTTTTAAAATATTCAGAGACAAGCATTACATAATATAATCATCCATGAGATTTTACCTAAAAGCTAAAAATATTTCATGATAAAGTATTTTGAGAAGGTAGAGAGAGGGAGGACCATTCTGTGATCCACAAAGGGCAAAATCAAATCTGAATATCTCTATGACTTTGGAACTGATTGAACATGAAAGCAATAACCAAAGGGCTTCAGCATCTAGAAGAATGGAGTAGACTTCCTTTCACCTCTTCCACCTGCCAAGTACAGCTAAAACTCTGAATATTGTACATAAGACAATTTCAAGAAGACTGAAAGGTAGAGTGAAGAAGGCTGACCAGCTTAGAGGCCTTGGGACCTGAGGAAGGTGACATAGCAGTGATTTCCCTTGGTTTTTGTCAGACTGGGTTCAAGAGAAACTGACAATCCAGAAAGGCCAGCAGGAGGAGGGTGAAAAAAAGAAGCCTACTTTCTAGCCAAAGGACCAGGAAAGCCTAGCCAGAAAACTTTTAGAAAATAGTCATTCTTCTATAGCCAAATGTGGCAGAAAAAAATTGCAGTGCTCCTTCTACCATTAGCTTGCTTTAATGAGGTTTTCCCATACTCACCATTTTCCTGTGGTATTGGTGCCAGAGGAAGCCAGCAAAAGTATAGGTTTAAATAAGATCCAGACTCTCATAGCACAGTACCCAAAATGTCTAGATATCATTAGAAAATCACTCTTCATACCCAGAACCAGAAAGATCTCAAACTGAATGAAAAAAAAAAAAAATCAGTAGATGCTAATAGCAAGATGACGGAGATGTTAGAACTGACAAAGATTTTTTAGGCAACCATCATAAAAATGCCTCAATAAACAATTAGCATGCTTGGAACAAGTGAAAAATAGTCTCAGCAAAAGTTATAAGTAAAAGCCAAAAGTTACAAGAAGAGCCAGATAGAAATTTTAGAATGAAAAGTATAATAATTAACATAAAAAAGGCTCAGTGGATGGGGTCACAGCAGAATGAAGGGAACAAAGGAAAGAAATAGTGAACTGGATGGTAGAACAATGGCAATTACTCAGTCTGTACTACAGACAGAAAATAGACTGGAAAAAAAAAAACAAGCAGTGCCTTAGGGACCTGTGGAACTATAACACAAACTCTAACATTGTGTTATCAGATTCCTAGAAGAAAGCAGAAAGAAAATGGCTCTGGGGCACCTGGATGGTTCAGTCGTTCAGTGTCTGCCTTCGGCTCAGGTCATGATCCCAGGGTCCTGGGATCAAGCCCCGCATCAGGCTCCCTGCTCTGCAGGAAGCCTGCTTCTCCCTCTCCCACTCCCCCTGCTTGTGTTCCCTCTCTTGCTCTCTGTCAAATAAATAAAAAAAAATCTTAAAAAAAAAAAAAAAGAAAGAAAGAAAGAAAATGTCTCTAAAAGTATTTAAATAATGACCAAAAACTTGCCAAGTGTGGCAGAAGACGTGAACTTAGATTTAAGAGGCTGAGCTAACTCCATACAGGATAAACCCAGCCAAATCCACACCACGCCAAACTTGTGTTTACAGTCAAATCTCTGAAAGCTAAAGACAAAAATTACAAGAGCAGTAAGAAACAGCTTACCCATTCAAATGACAGCAGATTGCTCATCAGAAACAGTGGTGGTCAGAAAGAAATACACAGCAATTTCAAGAGCTGAAAGAGAATAATTTTCAGGATTCTAGAACTAGCAAAAATACCTTTCAAGAATGAAGGAAAATGAAGACATAATCAGGATGAAAGAAAGCTAAGAACTTATTAATAGCAGATCTAGAAAACAGTGGCTAATGGAAGTTATCTAACAGAAATGAAATGATGAAAGACTCTTTTAGGGAACACCAGTAACCCAAAGTACAGATAATTACAATAGACTTTTCTTAAAACTTTCAAGTCTTACGAATTATGTTTGACAAATGAAGCAGAACAATAATGTCTAATGTGTTCTTGATGTATGTACAGGAAATACCATAAACCATGGTAGAGAAAGGGACATAGGGGAGGTAAGGGTACTATATTTCACCTGATTTGGTAAAATGACAACACTAGTAGACTGTGATAAGTTTTATATATATACATATATATAAATGGAATATGGAAGTAGTAGTTATGGAATACTAAAAACTATACAAAGAGATAAACTAATAAACAATAAGTAAATCAGTATGGAATTTTTGGAAAGGTTCAGTTAACCCTCATAAAAGCAGGAAAAAGAAAGCCAAAACCACCCACAAAAAACAAAATGGCAGACTGAAGCCCTCACATTGCAATAATGACATGAAATGTATATGATCTAAATACACAAATCAAAAGAAATTGGCAGAGGGGATTAAAGAACATGACCCAACTATATGGGTGTCTGTAAGATTACAAACTCACTTCAAATATAATGATACAGGCAAGTTGAAAATAAAATTATTGGAAAAGATATATCATATAAACATTAATCAGAAGAAAGTAAGAGTGGCTCTATTTATATCAAATAAAGTAGACTTAAGAGCAAAGAAATTTGCCGGAGACTGAGTGGGACATTATATAATAATAAAACAAGAGTCTGCCAGGAAGACATGGCAATCCTAAATGTGTGTATATCAAACAATAGAGCTGCAGGACATGTGAAACAAAAACCAGTAAGAAACTGGAAATAAGCTAAACAGTGGAAACTGACTATCAAAAATAGTCTCCAGTTATGATTATGGATTTGTCTGTTTCTCCTTTCAGTTCTATTAGTCTGGTTATCAATAAGCGATAACTGGGGGAAAAAATCTCCAAAGACTTAGAAACTAAACAACACACTTCTAAATAATCTGTGTCTAGGGGACTTAAAGGAAACTTAAAAATACAGTGCATTGAATAAAAATGAAACTATAACATACCAATTTATAAGTAACAGGTAATTCAGTACTGAGAGGGAAATGTATAACATTAAATGCATACAATTCAGTAGAAATCTCAAATCAAGAATCTTAGCTCCCACCTCAGGAACCCATAGCAAAAAGAAGAAAGGAAATAATAAAGGTAAGAGCAGAAATCAGTGAAATTGAAAACAGGAAAATGATAGAGAAAATGAATGAAAAACTGTGTTTTTTCAAGGTCAATAAAACTGACAAACCTCTATCAAGATTGACAAAGAAGTGAAGAGAGAAGGCAGAGATTACCAATATCAGGAACAAAACTGAACATAAAACTACAGATCCTGCAGACATATATAAAATGGACAAAAAAACAGCACAAACTACTACAACTCACCTAATGTGAGGTAGATTTTTTTTTATTTGACCTTTTTTTTTTTTAATTTTTATTTATTTATTTATCAGAGAGAGAGAGACTGAGCACAAGTAGGGGTAGCGCAGGCAGAGGGAGAAGCAGACTCCCTTCCGAGCAAGGTGCCCGATGCCAGGCTTGACCCCAGGACCCTGGGCTCATGACCTGAGCCAAAGGCAGACACTTAACCAACTGAGCCACCCAGGTGTCCCTGAGATAGATTATTTGAATAGTCCTGTATAATTATTAAGGAAACTGATATTCCTTAAAAGGAAATCTCTGTCCAGATGGTTTCACTGGAGAATTCTACCAAAGATACAATCACTCATTTTTTTTCTAAACATTTAAAGAATGAACACCAATTCTACAGCATCTTTCCCAAAAAAAGAAATGGAACATTTCCCTATTTATTTTATAAAGCTCCTATTACACTGATAACCCAAACTGAAGAAAGTATCAAAAAAGAAAAGTACAGACTGACACCTCTTATTAATGTATAAGCAGAATTCCTCAACAAAGTATCAACAAACAGAATTTCAACAATATATGAAATCATAACCATGTACATATGTAAAGTGTATGTATCATGGCCAAATGGAATTTATTCCAGGGATGCAAGGCTGGTTCAGTATTTGAAAACCAGTCAATATAATCTAGCATTCTAATTAGGAGAAGAAATAAAACCACATTGTAGTAGTCAAGGCAGAAAAAGCATTTGACAAAATTCAACACCCGTAAATGTTTTAAAACTAAAAAAAAAAAAAAAAAAAATTGAAAAATACTTCCTCAGCTTGTTAAAAAGCATTTACAAAAAACACCCACATTTAACATTATACTTGTCATAAAAGGCTAAATGCTTTAGCCCTTGGATTGGGAATAAAGCAAAATGTTTGCTCTCACCATTATTTAAGATATTGGTGGAAGTTCTAGTTAGTACAATAAAGCAGGAAAGGGACATAAAGGCAGACAACTCAGAAAGGAAGAAATAAAACTTTCTATTTGTGGCTGACGATTGTCTCTGTAGGGAATCCCAAGGAATTTACACACACACACACACACACACACACACACACACACTAGTTAATAAGTGAGTTGAAGAAAATTACAGGATAAAAGACAAATATATAAAAATCTGTTGTATTTATGGGGCACCTGGCCCCATAAAAATTTGTGTGTGTGTGTGTGTATATATATATATATATGGCAATGAACACCATAATTTAAAATACAGTAGCATCTATAATCACACAAAAAGAAAAATACCTAGCTATGAATCTAAAAAATGGACAGGACAGGACATGTATGCTAGAAACTGCAAAATGCTGATGAAAGAAAGATGTAAGTAAATGAAGAGACATACTATGTTCATTGTTTGGAGTACTCAACCTAATAAAGATGTCACTTCTTCACAGATTGATACAGAGGTTTAACCCAATTCCTATCAAAGTTCCAGTAAGATTTTTTGGTAGATTTGACAGTATTATTATAAAATATAGAGGGGCAAAGAACCTGGAATAGCTAAAACAGTTTTGAAAAAGAATAAAGTAGAGGAGTCACTCTTTGATTTCAAGCCTTAACGTAGACTGTGTGATATTAGTAAAGGAATAGATACATACAGCAGTGGGACAGAATAGAGAAACAGTAAATAGACCCACACAAATACACCCAAATGATTTAACAAAGGTGCAAAAACAATTCACAGAAGAGGATAGCCATTTCAATAAATGGTGCTCTAACAATTGGACATTCGTAGACAAAATAAATGAACCTGAGTCTCATACCTTACACAAAAACTGACTCAGATCATGGAGTTAAATGTGAAACATTTAGCTATTTATCTTTTAGGGGGAGAAAAAGAAAATCTTGAGGACATAGTGGTAGACATGCTTGTCACTAAAAGCATGATCTGTAAAAGGAAAAATTGATAAGTTTGCCTTTTAAAACTTTTGCTCTATGAATGATCCTGATAAAAAGATGAAAATGCAGGCTACAGACTGGAAGAAAATACTTGTAAGCCAAATACCAACAAAGGACTAGTATCTAGAATACAAAAACTCTCAAAACTCAATAGTTTTAAAAAAAAATCAGTCCAATTAAAAATGGGCAAAAGACATGACCAGAGATTTCATCAAAAATTATATATAAGTGGCAAATAAGCACTTGAAAAGATACTCAACATCAACCAAATGTTGAGGAAATGCAACTTAAGACCTCCATGAGATATCACTATACATCCATCAGAATGGCTAAAGTGAAAAAAGTGACACCACCAAATGCTGGCAAGGATATGGAGAAACTAGATCACTCATACATTACTGGTGGGAACGTAAAATGATAAGGCCACTCTAGAAACAGTTTGACAGTTTCTTTAAATATTATACATTCAGAGACGCCTGGATGGCTCAGTCGGTAGAGCATGCAACTCTTTTTTTTTTTTTTTTAATTTTATTTTATTATATTATGTTAATCACCATACAGTACATCCCCAGATTCTGATGTAAAGTGATGCTTCATTAGTTGCGTATAGAGCATGCAACTCTTGACCTCAGGGTCATGAGTTTGAGCCCCATGTTGGAGGTAGAGTTCACGTAATAAAAAAATAAAGATTTCTGTTTACCCAGAAACTGGTACACAGATGTTCATAGTATCTTTATTCACAATATGGCCAAACACTGGAAACAACCCAGATGTCCTTCAACGGATGAATGGTTAGACAAAGGAATATAGTACATCCACACCATGGAATACTACTCAACAGTAAAAAGGGATGAACTGTTGATATATGCAGCAACCTAGATGAGTCTCCAGAAAATTTTTGTTTCTCTGGGATAAATACTCAGAGGTGCAACTGCTAGGTTGCATGGTAGTCGAATGTCTGGTTTCTTTCTTTTAACATTTTATTTATTTTTTTATTACATGAACTCAGTGAATAAAGTCAATCCCAAAAGATTGCACACCATATGGTTCTATTTATATGACCTCCTTGAAGTGACAAAATTAGAGAAACGGAGAACAGATTAGTCATGGTCAGGTTTAAGAGAGGGTGTCAGGGTGGAAGGAAAGTGGGTATGTTTATAAAGAGACCAATAGGGGGGATCCTTATAATAATGGAAGTGTTCTGTATCTCTTCAACATTTTGAATGTAACAATGTACCGTTTGTTCCCGAGATACTACCATAAGAGGAAACCAGGTAAAGGTTACATAAGATCTCTTTGTATTATCTCTTTTTTTTTTTTAAGATTTTATTTTTTTATTATTTATTTGACAGAGAGAGAAACAGCCAGCTCGAGAGGGGGAACACAAGCAGGGGGAGTGGGAGAGGAAGAAGCAGGCTCACAGCAGAGGAGCCTGATGCGAGGCTCGATCCCACAACGCCAGGATCACGCCCTGAGCTGAAGGCAGACGCTCAACCTCTGTGCCACCCAGGCGCCCCTCTTTGTATTATCTCTTAAACCTGCATATGAATCTATAATTACCTCAGAAAGTTTGATCAAAACATAATAATAACCACATACAAACAACTTTAATTAAAGTAACCTGTTCTTAAAGATCACAGTGGCAATTTTTTAAAAGAAATTAAAGATTAAGAAGCCTCACAGTTGTATTATAATAAAATACCAATGTGAGAATATGGAGCATAGTTATATAAGTGATATTTTTTAGATTTACAAAGAACACAGTTTCTTTTTCAAATTATTAAGTTACTCATTTTTTTAAAATATGGCTCTTTGGTGAGTCTGTCACATTTTTGCACAGAGCAATTTTTTTTTTTTTTACAACAACCAAGTTCTTCCATGCTGAATATTATGTGTTTTAGCTTATGCCTAACAAATAATAAAGTTACTATTGAGATTTTTATTATGCATGCATAGACTCTCTTAGTAAGGTTGCTCAGAAGTAACTAAAGAAGAAATTATACTAATATTCATAAAAGAGACCACTTAGAAAGACCTGATTGGAAGAAATAATGAGTTTTATGTAGAGCAAAGTAACTAAGGGAAGAACTCCAAAATTGGGCTAAACATTAGATGTTTTGCACTTTCGTATATAATCTAGTATTTTTTTTTAAAACAAACTGAGTTCATTCATGACCTTTGTGGATGTCAGACTTTAAAACCCTATTAAGTACATCATTAAGTAAAGAGCATTTATATGACAGTGTATGTTTATCCATTAGTTTATTTTTCTACGTCACCCATATTAAAGCATTTTGGTTGACTCAGTAAGGTTGGTGGCGCTGCTATTTTAAATCAGTTTAAATAGCTGTCACCACTTAAAAAAAAGTAAACCCATATATCCATCGTCTGGCTTCAGAAGTTATCACCATTTTGACATTTTGATGATTTTTTTTTATTACGTCCTCTGGTTTTTTTTAAAGGAAATTCCAGAAATATTTTACCTATAAATATTTCAGTGGCAATAATTTTAAAAACATATAACCATGATACCATTATTATACATAGCAAACTTAGTAATTCCTTCATAGTATCTGATATCAAGTATGAACGGCATCCTTTTTATTTCATTCAGCAATTAATGTTGGAAAACAAGTGCCAGTTTCTTTCTTTGAGATCAGAGAAGTCTAACAGGTGGTGTTTCTGCTTTGAGGAGAGGGAAGAAGGAGAGCTAAGCGTTTATCAGGCATCTGCCTTGTAATAGGCACTCGGCACCAGTGCCTGTAGCAGGAGAGCCAATACCTCGGGGGAAAGTGTACAGCACATAAAATTGCAACATACGACCTCCAGGATTTAAGCAAGAATTAGCCTGCTAGAATTAAATCCAAAGAGGAATCATGATGAAACCCAAGAGATAAGTATGCTAGTTTAACAGGGTCTGCAGGTTCATAGTGGCTTAAACTTGGCGTTGGAGCACATAGGAATGAATTTCAGGGAAGTTAGTTCTAAGTACTGTGTCTTACCATGCCATCCTCTGTGGGAGAGGCAGTTAGCACAGTGGGTAGAGCCTCAGGCTCTGAGCTCAGACAGAATTTATGGTCAGCTTACTGCTTTACCTTGGAGGACCCATTTCTGGGAGAGTGGATCATGTTAGCAGTTAAAAGAGTAAGACAGCTATCCTAATGACACATCCTTCTCACCCAGTGAGAGTGGTAGTTGCTGTTCGGGCAGCTCATCCCCCACCCCCATTTTTAATTTATTTGAGAGAGAGAGAGTGTACCCTCATGCATACACGTAGGAGGGGCAGAAGGAGGGGGAGAGGGAATCTCAAGCCAACTCCACGTGGAGCACAGCACCCGGCACAGGGCTCGATCCCACAACCCTGAGATCATGACCTGAGCTGAAATCAAAAGTTGGACACTCAGTGGACTGAGCCACCCAGGCACCCCCGTTATCCCCTTTTTGTAATCCGTTGAGAGTTCATTCCTAGCCAGTCTTGGACTGTAATATGTAGAGAGGAAGTTGGGGAACCCCTGCATTGAAAGACAACTCTCTTAAAGGCCATTTTTTTATATAGAAGAGAATTACAGTAGTTTCTCCCCTTCTTATCTGCGAGATGGGGTGGGGGGGATATGTTCCAAGACCCCCAATGGGTTGCCTGAAACTGCATGTAGCACCAAACCCTATATAGCACTGTTTTTTCTGCACATACATACCAGTGAAGGTTTAATTTATAAATTAGGCACAGTAAGAGATTGACAACAACTTAATAAAATAGAACAATTATAACAATATACCATAATAAAAGTTCTGTGAATGTGGTTTCTCAAAACATTGTGCTACACTGTACTCACCTTTGTGCTATGAGATGGTTCAGCGCCTGTGTGATAAGATGAGGTGAGGTGCATGGCGTAGGCATTGTGGTGTAGCTCTAGGCTGCTGGTGACCTGACTGTACATCGGAAGGAGGGTCATCTGCTTCTGGAGCACGGTTGACCAGGGGTAACAGAAACCATGGGAAGCAGAACCACAGATAAGGGGGACTACTGTATGTTAAAAGATAGAATGATTTACACAGAGCCAGTGTCTGATCATCGGCCATTTGACTGAAAGTTCTTTTTAGATATTTAAACCTAGGGGCGCCTGGGTGGCCCAGTTGGTTAAGCATCTGCCTTTGGCTCAGGACATGATCCCAGGGTCCTAGGACTGAGCCCCGCATCAGGCTCTCTGCTCCTTGAGGGAGTCTGCTTGTCCTTCTACCTCTCCCCCACACTCATGCTCTTTCTCACTTGCACTCTCTCTCTCTCTCTCAAATAAAATCTTTTTTAAAAATGCTTTATTTCAGAGGCGCCTCGGTGGCTCAGTTGATTAAGCATCCAACTCTTTGATTTCAACTCAGATGTGATGTCAGGGTAGTGAGATCGAGTGTCCATCCGCCCCCCCCCCACTGCCGCCCCTGGGTTAGGCTCCGAGCTCACTGCAGGGTCTGCCTGAGATTCTCTCTCCCTTTCCCCCTCCTCCCTCGCCTTGTGCACACGCATGCTCGCTCACTCTCGCTCTCTCTCTCTCCCCCTCACTCTAAAATAAATAAAATCTTTTTTAAAAATGTTTAATTTCAATGACAATCTGGGGGAGAGAGTGAGGACTGGAAAGTGCTATTAGGAAGTGACACCACTTCTTCTGTTTGACGGGCTCTCTCTGACCTGTGAGTTCTGCAGTGAGTATCCTCAGCTGTTCTCAGCAGCTTCCTGATGGTGTTGACACCTGGATCCAAGTTCGTTCTATCCCACACCCCTGCTGACCTCTTTCCATGTCAGCCACCACTAACACCATCATTCAGCACTGCTCTACTTACAATACCTCGAACTTTATATTTTCCTTAACTCTACCCTCTCATATACCAACTGTCTTGCTCTTACCCAAATTTATGCTCTGATCTTCAGCTGGGATCTTAAATTTAAAATGACGCCAAGACTGTACTTTCAAATATTATTTTTGGGGGGCGCCTGGGTGGCTCAGACAGTTAAGCATCCAATTCTTGATTTTGGCTCTGGTCATAATCTCGGGGTCGTGAGATTGAGTCCCACATTGGGCTCCGTACTGGGCATGAGCCTGCTTGGGATTCCGTCTCTCCCTTTCCCTCTGCCTCCTCCACCCCTCAAAAAAAATTATTTTTCAAATTATTTTCTAGAGAGCATGAAAATAAAATACCTTAGTCTACCTAAACTAGATATTACTTACAAAGATAAGAATTCCTCAAGATCTACTATTTATAAAATCATATATAACATTAATGCCACACACATATAAACATTATGTACACACATAGAAAGCTTTCTCCATGTAAAACCTCCACGTATTAGCAAACTACTGTAGGATACAAATATTATGTTAAGTATATTGGTCTCCAAACCGTAAGTTACAATTTTTGAGTTACAAGTTATAATAAGGGAATTCATCCTTCCTATGAAGTGGATTTTAGTCACTTTTTGTACAACTTGGGATAGCTCTAAATGTGCTATTATTATTTATCCTTTTTGTTATTAACTGAGGAAATACACCCATAAATATGATAGTAGAAATACACCCCAGAGTTCACCTCCTAAACCTCAATGAAATCAAAAAGCCAATTTCAACCAAAATAGGCTTGTCTATATGGTATTCCCACAGTAATAGGAGACCAGAACTTAACTCTGCATTTTCAGTTGTTGGTACTGTTTTTTTAAACATGATATTTGGATGCTATACACATGTATTTGAGTTCATAGCATGTGGAGGGAAAAACCCATTTAGTTGCCTATCATTTATTCAACTAATACTTATGCTGAATATACAGAGCATTTATAGTGTCATTACGTTTTAGGAAAATGAGATTTAGGCTCTTCACTCTCTGACAAAAAAGAAAAAAATTACTTTGACCTCCATTTTACTAAAGGTTTTGCCGATAGGAAAATAAGGATCAGCTATGTGACCAGCAGTAAATATTTTTGAATATTAGTTTTGACTTCTGTTTTCATCCAAGACCTGAAGGTCATTGAGGACACCAAGATACCATGTGTACCTGGTAACTGCCCTGGCTCCTCATGGAAACACCTCACCTCCTCAGCTGCGCCTCTCTGGCGGTTCATTCTAGAACCACAGTTTTGTTTAGTGTCCTACTCTGCAGTGTCCCAGGAAAATCTGGCCTCTGTGGTCTGCCCTGTGACAAACGGAGGAGTTGTATGAAGGTTACAAGAAGCTCCGCTGTCACTGGAACCCAGTGGTGTTGGTTGCACACATGTGGTATCGGCATTCAGAAAAGTGTTTCTTAAGGGGAAAATCTATTTCAGAAAAATTCTCAGGTCATTAAAACATGCCAAGTACCTGAAATAATGCTGTTGTATATTTGTGTGGCACGTTGTCAAAGTTCTTTCATGTGTTAGCCCCTTTCTGCTGTGCCACACAGTAGAGAATAGCAGTATTGAAGACTATTCTGTCCTCCTTTGAGGAGTATTAATTAAAATGATCACCTCTAGGGGCCCCTAGGTGGCTTAGTCGATTACAGCTCAGGTCATGATAACAGGGTCCACTCCCTGCTCAGCGGGGAGTCTGCTTCTTCCTCTCCCTCTGTCGCTCCCCTCCTTGTGCTCTCTCTCTCTCAAATAAATAAAATCTTTTTTAATAATAAAATGGTCACCTCTGCATAGGGTTCCATGGTCAGATGTGCTTAGGAGGAGCTGTTGTATATCCCCCTTGTAGAAAACCAGAATTCACGATAGTTTATTAGTTTCTGAGAACCCCCTGTTAAGAAACTAGTTCACTTTTATTTAACCCAGAGGTTTCCCAATGTGATTTAACCATTCTCCCAAAAAATGGAATTGGGGTAGGGGATATGTGATATCTGAAAGATGAATGTCTTTTTTATTTTGCTCATTCTCTTACTTTATGGTAACATATGGGTTGCAGTTGGGGGTGTGGAGACTGCTTTTTCCTTAGCTCAGAATATTTTGTAAAAACATTATTTTCCAGGGGCGCCTGGGTGGCACAGCGGTTAGGCGTCTGCCTTCGGCTCAGGGCGTGATCCCGGCGTTATGGGATCGAGCCCCACATCAGGCTCCTGTGCTATGAGCCTGCTTCTTCCTCTCCCACTCCCCCTGCTTGTGTTCCCTCTCTCACTGGCTGTCTCTATCTCTGTCAAATAAATAAATAAAATCTTAAAAAAAAAAAAAAACATTCTTTTCCAGGGGGGCCTGGCTGGCTTAGTCAGTGGAGGGTATGACTCTTGATCTTGGGGTTGTGAGTTTTCAAGCCCGACATTGGATATAGAGCTTACTTTAAAAAGAATAAATAAAAATAAACAGTTTTCCCCCCAATCAGTTATATTTAGAGCTGTGCTTCTCAAACATTAATGTATGCTTAGATCACCTAGGAATCCTGTTAAAATGCAGATTCTGATTCCGTAGGTCAGGGGTATGGCCTGAAAGCCTACATTTGGACGCAGCTGTCTAGTGTTGTCGTGGCTGTTGCTCCTGGGCAGGCTCTGAGAAGTGTAGAACTGAAGTTCCTTCAGCTCTGTCACCTAACAGAAGAACCCAGAGGACTACTATCTTTTTCTGTTCCTCAGAAACATTCCTTCAAATGATTTCATCCTCCCTTTCTCTAGTGATTCTTAACTCTCAGCATATAGTTACATAATCAAGTTTCAAGCATTTTAAAAACAGAAACCTGTCATTCCCAGTTCTGGATATGTCCTCTTCTTCTATCTTCTAGTAAGATCCATCTCCATTTCCTCATTCTTCTTCACACGTCAGTTCACAGGTCAACTTCCTCTACCATGGCCAGGGTTACCCTGGACTTCCTAATTGCCAGTCCTAACAAATACTTGACTGTTTTTACCTTAAACAGTTCCTTTGGGATATTTGAATCTTCAAATATCTTCAGTCTTCAAATATGTCCTAAAGTGTTTCTTTTTCTCTACCCCTTTATAGTCATTTATTCAGTGAATATATGTTGCTTTCCACTTGTGTCTTGTTATTTCTCCCTGTTAAATATCTCCCCAAGTTGTTCTCTTCTATCATTGCTTTTGGATTTCCTGTCTTAATTTTTCATTCCTCTACGATGTTGCTTCTAAGATCTTCCTAAAAATGGAAATTGAATGTCACTCCCCAGTTTTATTAAAACCATGTGCGGTGGCTCCCTAGAGCTTCAGAATCAACTCATTAGCTTGGAAGACAAGTCCCTTATTGGCCAACTCCATACAATGTGCTCTCTCTCTTATACTAAGAGTCCATCAGCTGGGTGGTGCTCTTTCAGCCTGCCTCCACAGAAAGTATTCTGTACTCTTGAGATGCCCTTTCTTCCTACCTGATCCTTCAAGGATATAACGAAGTCTCATGCCTCCTCATGGAATGCCGTGACACAGCACACCCTCCCTGCCCCCTCCACCACCAGCCACCAGCCACATGCATACATAGTCAGCAGTTACATGCTCTTTTCTCTGTGTTCATGCCTCCTATATCTTCCTGAGTGTGAATTTATCTTAGCACTCTGTCATGATGCTTGTTTTTCATGTTCGTTCAGCATAAGGGCAGCATTCCTTGAAAACAGATTTTCTTTTCATCTCTGCATTCCCAGCACCTGGCACAATTTCTCCTCGGCATAGTAGATAATAAATGTTTGGATGGTTAAGTATTTATTTAATTACTTCAGTCTTGTCTTTTTTCCTTCAGTCTTCAGTCTTTTATGCTTTGGTCCCACTTGTTAATATGTAGGTGGAATTCTGCCCTAAACCTTTGCTCTAAGCATTCTAAAACCCATGAGATTTTTGAAACCCAGAAGAACAGGTTGGCTCCTCCTTTGATAGGAGCTTCCTTCACTAGCTACCTAAGGTCTTGGTAATTTGAAAAGATTTTTTTAGACCCAGGAATAAATGTCACAAAGATTACAGTAGGCTAGGAAAAATACCCCTTCCCAAATGCCTCATGCTAACTTCATGAAGATTAAAATGCCCCAGAAGTGATATATTATTATAGTTATATATGTAACTGTGTGTATGTGTGTAGTTATATATATATATGTGTGTGTGTGTGTGTATATATATATATATATATATATATCCTTCCCTGTCTTTCTCTGTGTATTTTCTCTGTAAAGTAAAATTCCATTTTCTCAAGAGTTCTACACTACCAAAACTCATAGTATTATATTCCCTATAGGAACTAAAGATGATTGTGGTGTGTATTGTGGTTAAACTTGCCATTTGCTTAACAGTTGTCTCCGTATCAGGTATTCTCACTCTATTAGCCATTTGATGGGTTATTTTTACTTATGTTCATCATTTTACTTACGGGAAGCCAGAAAAATACATAAACATCAAACAACGTTGAGGCAGAAGTCTAGTAATTTGAAATATCTTTTTAAAAATCTTAAACTCTTTGAGTATCTGGCTAGCTCAGTCAGTGGAGCACTTGACTCTTGAACTCAGGTTTGTAAGTTTGAGCTCCGCGTTGAGTGTAGAGTACGTAAAATCTTGAGGGGCACCTGGCTGGTTCAATTGGAAGAGCATGCAACTGACTGACTCTTCATGTTGGAGTCATGTGTTTGAGCCCTGTGTTGGGTGTAGAGATGACTTAAATAAATAAACTTAAAAAAATAAAATCTTTAAATAAAATATCTTGAGCTATTGAAGAATCAAGGCTGGCAATTCCTGGCTTAGCTGCTGAAGTACTAAAACATACAACCAAGGGCGCCTGAGTGGCTCAGTCGGTTAGGTGTCTGCCTTTAGCTCAGGTCATGATTCCAGGGTCGTGGGATCAAGTCCTGCATCAGGCTCCCTGTTTGGTGGGGAGTCTATTTCTCCCTCTACCCCTCTCCCTTGCTTGTGCACTTAAACACACTCTCTGTCTCTCTCTCTCTCGTACTCATGCTCTCAAGTAAATAAAATCTAAGCAAAAATAAATAAAGATACAGCCAAGATAATAGCTAAAAACATAGTCAGCTAACTGGCCCTGAGACAGATTGCAGTAGCTTGCCAAGCCATCTCACAGGATAGGTGGATTTTTGTGTCTAGAGAAAACACATGACTTGTGTAACTAAGAACACCAATTTCAAGACCCCTTGCTAATGCTTGTTTCCTGTCCCAGTACCTCCAGACCTAATTTGCGTTGAGAGGACATCTTACCTGCCTTGGGCTGTATTGTAAGTGATGGCACAGGTATTTCTATAAGGCTGGAATGTGGCGTAAACCGAAGGCTTTCTTGTCCCCTTAACCCTGTTCTCAGTGTCAAGGGTACCACACGACTTTTTCACTGGAAATTTGACCTGACCTTATCAGGTTTCCAGCATCCGTGGAGGAGTGTTTAATAAATACTTATTCTTTTCCCCTAATGGGAAGATTTTTGCTGCCTAGCCTTGGTTTCTCCACCCCTTACTTGGCCATCACCCAACAACTTGGATCATCCAAGCCAAACTAACTTTGAAAGTTACATCTGCTTTCTCTACTAAACTATGGTAGCTAAACATGACTGGAGAAAGTCCTGCTGATATGTGCATATCACACACTTACGTACTCACACATTTATAGTGCATATTCATATATAAGCCCACAGTTATCTAGATCACAGCTACCAAGACTTTTCCCCTTGTATCTGACATAAGCATTAGAATTCTATGTGTCTAAAATAAACTCTTCATTCTCTCCTTGAAACCCGATGTTTCCTTTTTATTTTTTTTTTTAAGATTTGTTTGTTTTAGACGGAGAACACTAGCAGAAGGAGGGGCAGAGGAGAGAGAGAGGCAGACTCCCTGCTGAGCGTGGAGCCTAGCACGGGGCTAAATCTTACAACCCTGAGATCATGACCTGAGCTGAAATCAAAGAGTTGAAGGCTTAACTGAGTGAGCCACCCAGGTGCCCCTCCTATTTTATTTATCTCAGTTCATGGCATAGCCTTCCATGTCACTCACTTCAGCCAAAAGTGGAGTCACCCTTAAATACCTTACCATTCTTGCCCTGTTATTTACCAAGTCCTGTTAATTTCCCCAAAGTAGATACTAAGTTTGATCTTTGCTTTCCATTCTGGTTGCCACAGTTAATTTGTCAGGCTGTCATTTCTTATCTGGATTATTGTTTTAGACTTTGTACTGGTCTCCCTGTTGCCAATCTTGCCTCTTTATAAATTCATCATAAAATAAAATGAAAACATGAAATAAATGAAAATTCCTTTGAGTTGTGTTAAAGATTAAGTGATCCTGGGGCATCTGGGTATTTCAGTCGTTAAGCGCCTGCCTTCGGCTTAGGTCATGATCCCAGGATGCTGGGATCGAGCCCCGAGTTCGGCTCCCTGCTCAGTGAGCCTTCTTCTCCCTCTCCCTCTGCCTGCTGCTCCCCCTGCTTGTGCTTTCTCTCTCTCTCTCTCTCTGTCTGTCTGTCAAATAAATAAATAAAAATAAAAATCTTTTAAAAAAAAGATTAAGTCATCCTGATAAAGGGAAGGTAAACGAGGGTAGAATGTCAGTCCTGCTAATCTTGCTTCTGCCGCAGTTGTGCGTGGTCTTACACGAGTCATCTCTCGTTGTCTAGCTCAGTCCTGTCTATAAAGTGAGAGTTACTATAGATCAGTAGATTTAGCAGTGGCCCTCTTCCTTCTAATGAAATGCAGGAAACTGTATGAAAGAAAAGCAGAGTGGGATGCCATGGGAAAGGGGGAAAGAGGAGTTTTCATTCTCCTTTCACTGGGCTCTCCCTACTTCCTACCTCATCCCAAGAGGTGGCCCCTGCAAGATGTCTGTGAAATACAATTTGAAACTCATTGTATTGGACGATATGTGTATGAATTCTCTCTTCCCGAGACTAGATCAGATAGAACATTTTAAAGCCACAGGATCTGAAGGAGGTTGTATTTAAACTGCCTAATCTTGAATTCTGATCTGATGGTCTTTCCACAAGACTTCCCTGTCTTTGCATAATATTTAAGCCTTACCTCAATATATTTTATTCTCAGAGCTCACTGTACGTGGTGCGTGTTCCAAATTTACTTTTTTAATGTTTAGTTTTTATTTATTCAAGATGCTTTAATTCACTGAAGAATATTGATTACTGGTTTTTTTTAACCTTTTTTTTTTTTAAGATTTTATTGGAGAGAGAGAAAGAGTGAGAGAGAGACAGCACAAGCAGGATGAGAGATAGAGGGAGAAGCAGACTCCCCACTGAGCAGGGAGCCCAATGCAGGGCTCTGTCCTGGGTCTCTGGGATCATGACCTGAGCCAAAGGCAGACGCTTAACCGACTGAGCCACCCAGGCACCCCTTGATCACCATCTCTCTCCTTTACTCTGTCTGCTGTGTTTCAGGACACATTCTACCCTCTTCTGTTGTTCCCCACACGTCATTGCACTCACACATTTATGATGCTGAAGGCTAACAAGGCATGAGTGCTTACTGCTTGCCAAGCTCTGTTCTCAGCGCTTTACACATTCACCCTCCCAAATAGTCTGTGAGGTAGACACCGTTATTATCCTCATGCTGCAGAGCGGGTAAGCAGTGGGTCCAAAGCAACACATCTAGTAAGCGGTGGTGCTAGAGTCAGAACCTAAACAGTCTGGTTCTAGAACTCCCCCCTTAGCCATTCTCCTAATCTTATAAGGATACCTTCATCCCACAGATCTTCTTGGAAGCAAATGAAAGAAAATTAAAATTAATTTCCTCATTTTTATACATATTTTGAATTTCCTTCAGAAATAATGAAAACCTGTGCAAATTACTTAGCATAGTGACCGGCCCATTAGTGAGTACTTAGTAAATATTGGTTATTATTAGCTTCATCACATGGACACCTGTAGTGTTCATAGCATTGATTCGGAATTGAGGAGAAAATTAAACAACATTCTAGTTACCTCACGTTTCCCAGTTGTAAGAAAAAAACTACAGAATCACTGATTTCACAGGGTACTTTGCTGTCTAGCATGTATCTGTTCAAGATGTTTATTTATTTAAAGTCTTACTTTTATGCAATCTCTACAGCCAACGTGGGGCTTGAACTCACAACCCTCTGATCAAGAGTCACACGCTCCACCAACTGAGCCAGCCAGGTACACCCCTGTTCAAGATGTTTAAATGAAACCAAGATACTTTGATTTATTTTGAATTCTTACCTGTCAGATGGTATACTTTTCCTCTTGCCACCAGGTGGCAGCATGTGACATAAAGAAAGAATTTAAATCTTCTACTCTGTTGTAGACAATCTATTTTCAGTATTTCGTGTTAAAAACTGTTAAACCATAATAAAAATGAAACATTGTTCTGTGTACCCCTTTGCCTCTGTCCTCTCTCATCGGCTGTAAAGGAAGGCCCTGAACGCATTGTCCTTGGCCCACATCTAGACCTCCCTCAGTCCTGCCCTGCACGCATTCTCCCTCTGTCAGTGCAGAAAGTTTCTTTTTCCTGCATCTTCAACAGAGATTTAAGTCCCTATGCTTCAATTCTCCCAACTAAATTGTGTTCGTTCACAATAGTAGGAACTATATCCTCTTCCCTATATCTTCCATAGTACCTAGGGAAGTGCTGGGTCTCAGGTAGCAGTAGGTATCCCTGGGTGAATGATGAATGATAGGATACGCATCAGCTTGTATGTTGAATATTTATTTGAATTATAATGCATTTATAGTTCTTTGTGGTTATGTTCATTTTAATTTTTGCTGGGGAAGTCAGTGAAAATTGACTTAACTTTAGGTATTAGAACCATTCAGATAACTACAGCCAAGGGCTGAAAGATTAGTGTCTGAGGTGGAAGGCAATTAATGGCTAATGAAGGTAAAGAACTGACCATGGCAATTAATCAAATAGGGCAAAGGGGGAGAGCTAATGGCAAAATGAAGAGAGTCAGGCCTTTGATTTTGCATGGGAAAGCAAGAGGCTCACCAAATTAAGTTAGCTACACAGAAATCTGTTTCTACTACATAATTGTGGCTCTGCCTAGATATTGTTTGTTTCACAGTGCTAATAATGAAATCTTTTGACATCGGTTTCTTAGCAAATGTTTTTTCCTGTTCTGTAACCTATTTATTAATATTCAGATTTGATCGTATTTGTGGATTATAGAAGTGTATAATGTTCTTGCTTACAGTTCTAACTTACAAGTTACAAAACAGTGATCTTAAGGTTGTCATGCTTTGAAAGTGTTGCACTATGCTAAAAATTTTCTGTAGCTGTGCCATTAACTTCATTTTTCTGATAATAAAGAAATAAGTATTCCAGGTAGATTAGTTTACCAGGTTATAGCCTCTCTCCTTAATGACATGGACCATCATCATTAGTGCATGTACTCCGCCGTCAGGAGCTGTGAGATGTCCACGGTTTGCTGTCCCCACAGCTGCCGCCATATGCAGGCTCCCCTGTTTCCTCTGCCCTAATACTACACGGGTTTGTCCCAGCCTACCACTCACAGACACGCCCTCATGCATGCTCCCTTTTTTTTTTTTTTTTAAGATTTTATTTATTTATTTGTCAGAGCGAGTGAGCACAAGCAGGGGGAGCAGCAGGGAGGGGGAGAAGTAGGCTCCCCGCTGAGCAAGGAGCCCCAGGCGGGACTCAATCCCAGGACCCTGGGATCATGACCTGAGCCAAAGGCAGGCACTTAAGCGACTAAGCCATCCAGGCGCCCTTCCCCTTTTCTTTATCCTGCTCCCTCCTTAGAATTTGTTTCTATAGCATGGGAAAAAAGAAGAAGTGAAACTGGTTAAAGGTATGTTTAGAACTGGAAGGAATTTCAAGTTAAGACTATCCTATGAAAACATGAGAGCTTTGGTGTAAAGGCTTTGTAGTATCTAGTTAAATTGTTGCTCATTTCCTCTTTGGTGTCTGTTCTAGAGGTATTTCACATTGCTACACTGAAAGATCTATGTGGGGATTGCTTTTTAGTGACTAGAGTAAAATGATTTGCAATTAAAATTCTAGCCAGTTACTTTAAGAGGTATCTCTTGTCTTTCCGAGTTCTTGAAATGCTTGCAGCTCTAGGGGACAGATACTGTCTGTAACACCCAAGGCTCTGCTGTTAGAAGTTTCATTTCATCTCTAGTAAGCCTTAACAGTATTTGGTTAATGTTCATTATATTTGGGGATTCAACAGTTTCAATTGATAGCCACCGGCTTTTAAAACATGTGAACTAATGTCTGCATTTGTCACATCGGGTTTTAAACTAAGGATTCATTAAAATTGATCATTAATCATTTAATAATACATATTAAATATAATTAATTTTGCCATCATGTAAACAAAACAACCCATTTATATAATATTCTCTTTATAATACACCCAGAGGAGTGGAAGATACTTTATTTCAGTGTTTTCAGTATATAATCATGAGTTGGATGGCAAGTAAATAAAGCATTGTCCAAAGACTATTTCATTGATGATGAGAATTACGAAAGGAAATATATACATTTGTATGTATCTCAATTGTAATGAAATTAATTGCATGTTCTTCAGATATAAAATACATCTTAAGTCCATTGGGTACAACGGTTCTTAAAGGTGCTTAATAATATTAAGTACTAT
This sequence comes from Ailuropoda melanoleuca, assembly GCF_002007445.2. Classification (NCBI taxonomy): domain Eukaryota; kingdom Metazoa; phylum Chordata; class Mammalia; order Carnivora; family Ursidae; genus Ailuropoda; species Ailuropoda melanoleuca. The sequence continues at coordinate 34,847,353 of NC_048226.1, forward strand.
TCAGGTCATAAAATTAGTAGTGACTTAGAAAATTTCATATAGCATAGCTTTCTTGGCCAGTTTTTAGAATGATTCATCAACAGATTAGCAAAAATGTGCATTTCTTTACATAAATTGGCACATTTATATATCTTTTATAATACAAATGCTTGTTTATATGAAGGTATAACTCATTTATGGGATCTTGTAGTTCTGTCTGTTCTAGGGAGATGTACCCATGCAGGTGCCCCTTTAAGGATTTCGAGCCCTGTGAATTTATGAATCTGTTGACTTCAATATTTAGTTAGCCTGGTTTCTAAGGCCATCACCGTAATTGACATGTTATTGGAAATAAAGTTAAGTTTTTCCTTATTTATAAGGGTAACTTCAATTTTGAGGAATGTGAATCAATTCAGAGTTGGCTGGAAGCCAATTTCTCCTTCCCTGTAACTCCACACAGGAAAAGCGCACTCGCTTCCTAAGTGCCTCGTGAATCTGCAGTGATTAATTCTTCTCATTATTTTGCTGCAAATTCTCATGACCCTCTCTGATGATTCGATCAGCCACTTAGAGTTTATGCATATTCATATCTCTGCGCTCCTGCCGCAGTCACTGGCGTCTCCGTCGCTGACTGGTGTGTTCTTGGTGCAGTAATTGAGCTGCCGTAGATTGATGACTCTGGGGAGCTGTAAGGCCTTTAAAGGTGAAAACATATCAGTCCTGTTAATTAGGAAACAAAAGCTCCGGTGGCAAGTTCAGCAGTCAGATGTTTCCAGTGCGGAGAAGACGAAAGGTAGGACTGGTTCCTCTCCATGAACCTGTTTGCTTTGTAAATTTGGAATTAAATCTGTGGCAGTGCTAGTGGAGAATAGCCTTGTTGTATGAATTTTCATAGACTGCTTGCCGAAGAGGCCCTGACTTAGGATGTGAGCCCTGCTATCTGTGAGCTCTCAGAAGAGTTCAGACGTGAGGTTCTGAACACCTTTGGTAGCATTGGCACTATTTGTATAAAACATCTTAATATTTTGTTTTTATTGGTGTGTTTAGTAATCTCTACTCATAGCATGGGGCCAGAACTCACAAACCCGAGATCAAGAGTCACATGCTCTACTGACTGAGCCAGGTGCCCCCTGGTAGCTTGATATTTTACATGCATGTAGAATGCTTGTGGATTCATTTGGGAATAAGAGGCGTAATTTGGGGGCGCCTGGGTGGCAGAGTGGTTAAGCGTCTGCCTTCAGCTCAGGGCGTGATCCCGGCGTTCCAGGATCGAGCCCCACGTCAGGCTCTTCCGCTATGAGCCTGTTTCTTCCTCTCCCACTCCCCCTGCCTTGTGTTTCCTCTCTCGCTGGCTGTCTCTATCTCTGTCAAATAAATAAATAAAATCTTTAAAAAAAAAAAAAAAGAGGCGTAATTTGGTCAGTGTTTTAACGCTGTTTTGTTTTGGGGGGTGTTTTTGTTTTTTTGTTTTTGGTTTTTTGGGTTTGTTTTTTTTTTTTTGGTCAATTTAGTAGTGTGCTATGTGGGAAAAGGGTGAAACTTCATTCAACAAGCTGAGCTGCTTTTTCTGTCTTTATCATAAGCGTCCTTTGATTCTTTCCCTCTTAAACTGTGTATTAAGTAACACATTGCCCTGGTGAAGAGGATCCTTTGTGGAACAATGGCCTCTAAAAGTAAGCTGGTTTCAACAGAAAGTTTATGCAGTTTACCGAACTGACAGCTTTTTCTTCTGTGTGCTAGTCTCACATTATGGTATCCCTGCCTTCCGCCTCCAGTGATGAATTTTTCTTTTGGGATATAGTTTATATACCATAAAATTTACCTATCTCTCTATTTATTTTTTATAATTTTTTATTATGTTATGTTAGTCACCATACAGTACATCCTTAGTTTTTGCTGTAATGTTCCATGATTCATTATTTGCGTATAACACCCAGTGCACCATGCTATACGTGCCCTCCTTACTACCCATCACCAGCCTATCCCAAACCCCCACCCCCCTCCCCTCTGAAGCCCTCAGTTTGTTTCCCAGAGTCCACAGACCCTCATGGTTCATTCCCCCTTCTGTTTAGCCCCCTTCATTCTTCCCTTCCTTCTCCTACCGATCTTCCTGCTATTTCTTACGTTCCATAAATGAGTGAAACCATATGATAATTGTCTTTCTCTGCTTGATTTATTTCACTTACCATAATCTCCAGTCCCGTCCATGTTGCTCCAAATGTTGGGTAATCGTTCTTTCTGATGGCTAATATTCCGTTGTATATATATGGACCACATCTTCTTAATCCATTCGTCTGTTGAAGGGCATCTCGGCTCCTTCCACGATTTAGCTATTGTGGACAACGCTGCTATGAACATTGGGGTGCATATGGCCCTTTTCTTCGCTGCGTCTGTATCTTTGGGGTAAATACCCAGTAGTGCAATTGCTGGATCATAGGGTACCCTTTTAAAGAGTACAGGTCAGTAGGTTTTAGTGTACTCACAAAGTTGTGCCACCATCACCACTATCTGATTCCAGAACATTTTTATCACCCCAAAAGAAACCTCATACGCATTAGCAGTCACCTCCGTTTCCCTAATCCTTGGCAACCACTCATCTACTTTTTCTCTCTATGGGTTGAACTCTTCTGGACATTTCAGTAAATGGAGTCATGCTCTGTGTGGTCTTCCACATCTAGTTTCTTTTACTTAGCACAGTGTTTTCAAGGTTCATGCACATTGTAGTAGGAAGGGTACTTCATTTTTTTTTATGACTAATACTGCGTTATTAAAGGTTATACCACCTTTTGGGTTTTTTATTCATCAGTAGATTAACATTCGTGTTGTTTGCACTTTTTGGCTATTGCTGCTGATGACGAACATTCGTATACACCCTTGCCTCATTCTTGATCTTTAGGAAAGCTTTAAGTCTTCACCACTTGGTGTGGTGTTAGCTGTGAGTTTTTCATAGATGCTGTTGCGAAGTCCCTTTATCATGAAAGGTTGTTGGATTTTGTTAAATGCTGCTTCTGCCTGCCTCTGTTGAAGTGATCATATGGTTTTTGTCCCTTATTAATTAACATGCTGCATTACATTGGTTGATTTTCTTATGTGGAATTTTATGACATTCTACAGAGTTTTTACATAATGTTTTCATCTTTGTGATTTTAAATAATTCAAATCAATTTCTCTATATTTCAGGCATTTATTAATACAGCAAAAGAAATTTATGAGAAAATCCAAGAAGGAGTCTTTGACATTAATAACGAGGTATACCTATATCTCTATCTATATATGTATGTATATGTATAAATAAATACTATTGGCTCATACTAATTTAGAATTGAATTTTAATTACTACATGGATTCATGAGTTTATATTTCTTTTAAATTCCTAAAATGGGTCTGTGATGTCAGTCAGCACATTATTAGTTTATAACCCTCTAACTGAAGATTTTGTTCTATGTTCTATAGTAGGTAATGTTTATGTTCTAGTAGGGCACCCCTCTGTCTGTGAAAATGGATTAAAATAAGTGGCCATTTATTGCAAGCAATGCAAAAAAAGATAAACCCTCCAAAGAGAGAAGAAAATCCACTTTCATCCATGCGTCCATATGGTGTCATCTGCTTTGGGGAATAATTTTCTAGTGTGTAAATGCACATACTATGTTACTAATGCAAGATGCTCGCTCTGTTGTCTAGTATGAAAGAGGGAAATACCCAATTTGGAAATGACTTCCAGTATAGCATAGCATGTTTTCAGGAGACTAATAAATATAATTGGCAATTGGCATTGTTTTTGGTTTTGTCTTCTTTGTAAAATAACTTGATGAATATGATTAGGATAAAATGTAAAGCTTTGAAGTATGTAATTCAGAGTGTTTACCAAAGGTTATCATTCTGACCTGACTCCCACAGTGCACTTACTTATTTCAGAATGTTGATGTGGCTGTATGGTAGATTACTTTTACATGAATAGTTTTGCCATTCCGTATTGAGACTTTGTGCTTCCCAGAGAAGAACCTTATCCCTCCCACAGTCACAGTTAGGAAAGCATGGTGTTAGGAATCCTTTATTGCATGTGTGGCTCTTGGCCTGTACATACACGAGGCCCTTCCATATCTGCCTCCATATTCTTTGCTAAAACAAACAACAGCTTCCCTAAAGGTTCCAAAAAGTACTTGATTTTCTCGTTTCTTTTAATTTGGAGTAATATATTTTCTAAATCCTATCTTGTAGGCTTATATGGCAGTAGATTTTGAGTTCCTTTAAAGACAACACCATTCAGAGACTAATGCCAGATAGATTGAACAGTAATTGGGCCTCTGTTTAAAAGGGCACGTTCATTGTTTCTGTCTGGTTTCATATATAGTAGCTGACTGCTTTACTGGCCTGGTGCGGCGTTGATTGTAATGTGCTGTCAGGAGCCAACAGGCCGTGCGATTTATTTGGCCTGATGCCAAGTCTGACTCCTTGATTCCTCAAGAAGTTGCTACCAGCCCAGAGGGGGCAAAACCAATGAGCCATAGGGCATGCTTTTTATTAAAGAGGAGTCAAAAGAGCGAAAAGAAACCACATCAGCTGCTGTCAATACTGAGCTAGTGCCAGAAAGCCCCGGGCTACTACTGTTGCGGAGCAACTGCCAAGCGCTATAAATCTGAGATTTACTGTGACGTAAAGTTTCCTTAAGAGCTTAATTTCTGAAGCTACTGTATTACTTTTCTCAAAGTGTTGTATTTGTAGGTAAAATCCACTTGAGGGAGTGAGGGCTAAGACAGAAGTGTGAGTTTGATGAATGAAAGAGCTACTCTGTGTGTGGGTTCTTGGCAAGCTGCCATGTCTTTGGGGATCATAGAAATTATTGATGACACAGAACACTCATATGGCCTTAGCCCGCACAGCTGATTCAACATGGAGCAGAAGTGCTGTCTAGAGAAAAGAGTTGACGTTGTATTCGGGCAGCATAGGGCCGTGCATATTTTTGTCTTTCAAAAAGAGTACTTGCAGGCATGGTTTGAAACAGTTTCTCCACCATGTGAACGCCCTAGAAAGCGGCACTACCCGGGTTCTGTTTACTCACAAGTACCTGGTAGGATAAAGAATTATTTTCAGAAAGATTTCCACAGTATTATTTTTAAAAGGAAGGAACATCCCCTCAGAGATACTGTTGTAATTGTTGCAAAAATCTGCTTAACGTATTTTTTTTCGAGTTGTTTGGTAAAATTATGTCATTTTTACCAGAGTTCTTGAAATTGAGTTAAACTATACTGTCTGGTTGGTTCCATTAACATTTTTTTGTCCTTTCCCCCTTTTCTTCCAGGCAAACGGCATTAAAATCGGCCCTCAGCACGCTGCTACTAACGCCACACACGCAGGCAATCAGGGAGGGCAGCAGGCCGGGGGAGGCTGCTGTTGAGTCCGTTTTTACTGTTTCGCTGCCCAAATGCGGCAACTCACTTCCTCTTTCGCGCTCTCCTCCTGCTCAGCTGAGACATGAAACTATTTGACATGGTTTTATGTCACAGGAGACTTTAATCCTTCAAATTCTTGTATAACTTTGAATAAATGGTTACTGTTCACTTAAAAAGACAGATTTTGCAGATTGTATTCATATCTATTTGCATTTGATTTCTAGGTCAATTGATGTGATTATTTTTGTTAAATGTTGTCTTGTGCCCTTACCTACGAACTGAACTGTATTAAACACTACAAAGTCATCTTGAGTATTTTAAATCAGTTTGTGTGGTTAGGTTTCACACCTGTGGTGACCTAATGTTTAATATTCTAGAACTGTCCTCAAAAAGTTTGTCAATTTTCAAGGCTATAAGGAAAACCAGAAGGACTCTTTTAATTCTGTATTTATCACTTACTTTCTGTATATACAGTTTAACCTGCTTGGGTGTAATTTGCCAAGCTTGAATTCTTTAATGCATTTGCATAAATTCTATACTGTTTAGAGCTTAAAGCTACAGAAGCATTGTTAGGAATTGCTTGGACACTGAATTTTAAACTTTTTGACATTGTTAACAAGCATGTTCATCTTTTCTTGTCACTAGTCCAAGAAAATATGCTTAATGTACATTACTAAAAGCTATGTATGTGTTAACCTGTTTTAATGCCAAAAGTTTGCTGTATGTCCACAATTTCTTTAAGACCTCTTCAGAAAAGGATTTGTTTGCCTTAATGAATACTGTTGGGTAAAAACACAGTATAATGAGTGAAATGGGCAGAAGCAAGAACTCCCTACATCTAAGCGACTCCAAGAAGAATGAATGTCCACTTTTAGATGGCACATTATGAGGACTTTAATCTTTCCTTAAACACAATAATGTTTTCTTTTGCTTTTATTCACATGATTTCTAAGTATATTTTTCATGCAGGACAGTTTTTCAACCTTGATGTACAGTGACTGTGTAAAATTTTTCTTTCAGTGGCAACCTATAATCTTTAAAATATGGTAAGCATCTTGTCTGTTTTGAAGGGGATATGACAATAAATCTACCAGATGGAAAATCCTGTCAAAAGTAGAAAAGCTTTAGTAATTTACTCAGTGTGGTGGTTTTATCCCTTTTTTTTTTTTCCTCTCCCTTGGTCTATAATGAAATTGTTACAGCAGTGCAAAATAAAATCCTATGTATAAAAGTGTTCCTTTTTTTTTTATTATGACCACATCATTTTTTTAAATGTATTTTTTTAGTCTGTCCACATGTATTTATTTGAGTATATTTTTTAAAGGGTCAACATGTTTAACACCCTTTTTAAGAATTTTGCTTAAATGTGATCAAACTCTTCACGATATGGAAATTCTTTTTGTTACTGACAATGTAAGCAAGTATTTCCTACCTCTCAAACCAGCACAGAAGCGCATTCAAGCTGTAAGCAGGGTTTATAAAGAAGTTCTAAGTATGAAACTACTTTCAGTTCACTCACTGACTTCAGCCTTCTGCGGGTCTTCCCCGAAGGTTCAGCAGTACTCTGTCAGAGCTCTGCCATTACTCTTGTGGGAAAACACCTATTGTTACCTTAGGTTCGTTTTAAGGAGCTCCTGGAGGCCAGAGGGAAAGGTGAGAGGAATTCAGGTTTCTTGAGTTTTGTTATTCTAAACTTGTCTTTCCTTAAAGTGGTCATGTAAAATTCACGGATCTCACGATTCGCTGTCATTAATGATGAGTAGAAAAGCCTTGGACAGCTAGGACTTGTTCTGCTCTCTACCGGGAAGGGGATGCGATGCGTCTTTGGAAATTGGTAGTTATAAGCCACTGCGAACTTTTCCAAAAGTTTAATGTGTCTCTCTTCCATGCCATCTCCCCTGATTCTCTTATAAATCAAGTATAGGAGGAGAAACAAATGGTAAAAACAAACAACAGCAGACTAGCACATGTATTTTAATACCCTAAGAAAAAATGGAGCGCTCCTACAGCCCTACCACAGCAACCTTAATTTGCTTCCGTCTTGGGCAGCAGGGGTGAGTAGTAGACTTCTCGATAATTCATTACCACTTTCTCCACAGATCTCATCTACAATTTAGAAACATGTGTGATGAATCCTTTACGTCAGTTGACAAAGCGGTGTCAGTGTCTGGTTTCTACTCTTTGCTCATTTTATTATCCCTATCATAAATACTGTAATATTGGCACCTATAATTGAAGCTTTAATACCATATTGGAGTCTTTAATTGATCTTTGATAAATTTTTGCAGCATTTGTGAACACATTTAAGAGCTAGAAAATCAGTCACTAAAAAAACTAAATACAACTTTTAATGTCTTAACATGTAAAATTCCAGGGGCGCCTGGGTGGCACAGCGGTTAGGCGTCTGCCTTCGGCTCAGGGCGTGATCCCGGCGTTATGGGATAGCCCCACATCAGGCTCCTCCGCTATGAGCCTGCTTCTTCCTCTCCCACTCCCCCTGCTTGTGCTCCCTCTCTTGCTGGCTGTCTCTATCTCTGTCGAATAAATAAATAAAATGTTTAAAAAAAAAAAAACATGTAAAATTCCAAAGTTGTAATCTTCATAAAGACAGTGTTACTATTGTCCTCTGAATTTAAGACAACTGAATCAGGAGCAAATTTTTGAAAGAGTAGCTATAATTTGATAGGTAATTCAAACAGCATGGGAGCTGAACCCCATTCGTATGGGGCTGGTTTAGCTGATAGGTCTGCAGTGCTGGGAGGGCCCTGCAGAAGGGGTGTGGATGGACCACAGCCTCAGGTATGCCTGATCCCACCTCAGGGCCTTTGCTCATGCTGTTCTGCCTGGAACTATCCTCTCTGGATATCACAGACACCCACAGTACTCACTCCCTCATCTTCATACAGTTTGTTTTTAATTTTAAAATAGCCTGTTAAAAAAAAAATAATAAAATAAAAATAAATAAATAAAATAGCCTGTTAACAGGAAAATAGCCCCTATTTATCTTCTCATAGTCAAGAGGGTGGGAATGTAAATGATACCAAAATGTGTCTAATCATTCAAACAATGATTTATGTCTGGCTTTGGAACACATTAAATATTCATTCTTTCATAGGTAGTTGAACCCTTTCGAACCTCAGTAGTAAGGCTGACAGGATAGGGTTTGACTATATAAGCTAAAAAATAATACAAAGAAGATCTTGTTTCATAATAAACAAGAATTGACTATACTAAGAGACAAACTAAAATACGGACCTGTGTTTCTTAAGAAAAGAGTTTACATGTGCTTTGGTGTTCAAATGAAAATGGAACCTAGCCCCATGGTAGAGCATTTCATACTGCACTGGTATTTACTAGATAATAGTATGTGGTTGAAGTCATGATGGGAAACTTTAAAAGGCCAGTGTGTATATTTCAGTATTCATAAACTTTCTCATATCATGAGGCCAACTCCCAAAGTTGAAGGACAAAGGACCAAAATCCTGATAGGAAGAAAAAAAATGGAAAAAGAGACAGTTCACCCTTAAGATTTTTAAATATCCCTAAAATATAAAAATTCAAACATACAGAAATTAAAACATAACATTTCTCACCTGTGAGATTGGAAGAAGTTTAAAGTATGAGAACACATTCTGTTGGTGAAACACACTCAGATGTTGTCAGTGGAAGTGCAAACTAGCGCTGCCCTTCTGGAGAGGAACTTGGTCATACCTAAGAAAACCAAAGTGCACTTGTCGACCCAGTGATCTCACTTCCAGGAAAATAGCCTGACGGTAACCTTTCAACAGCGCAAAAGCACATAATGCACGAAGTTGCTCACTGCAACGTTGGTTGTGATTGCAGAATAATTGGAGATGACCTAAATGTCTATACATAGAGTGATTGAATAAACTATGGTACACCCACCCAAGGGAGTCCTATGCAGCTGTACAGAACATGCGGAAGAGCTCTATGAATTGATGTCATCATATCCAGGATATAGTTAAGTGAGAAAAGCAAAATGCAAGGGTGTCTATAGGTTATCATAACGTGGTAGAGACGATAATATAAGAAAATATGCAGGTATCTGCTCATTTGTGTAAAAGAAACACAGCAAGAATAGAAACTGAGACTGGTTACCTACAGAGAGTGAGTGGGTTCAGTGTGGAAAGTAAGGAGGATTGGGAATGGGGTATTTGGGACAAGTGACCCCTCTTTCAGTGTACATTCTTGTTTAGCTCTGACTCAGAACCATAGTTGTGTTTTCAGTACTCCAAAAATAATTAAAACCAACCATGATGTTCAGAGAACTTGAAATAAAAAGCAATGAATGAACCTGCCTGTATTACAAATGAGTGAGTAACATTACCACACTGAAGGGGACAGGAAAGAAAACTAGCATACAACCAGCAACTTTGGAAAACAGGATGACCGTATAAGGCTAAAGACATAACGAACTATACGCAATTAAACTGTAGGTAGTAAAGGGTATAGGTTAGCAATTCTAAAAACACCTTTAGCATATTTAGATAGAGCAAATAAATATATTGTGGATAATGAAAGATCCATAATGAAAACCTTTTTCATTATTGAAAAAAGGAGTCACAAGTAAAAGTTGGGAAAAACTAGAATGAGCCCTGTGGTGTTGCATTGAAATCGGAGGTGTTAGGAACTCACGGTTTTTATATGTACAGATGCATAGAGAAATACAGATAGATGAGTGTGAGAATACACGTAGATCTTTCCTAGTTTTGTCTACTGAGAGAAGGACCTTAAAGACACCCCAGCAGCAGTAAGCATACCTCGTACACAGATACTGGCTTCTAAGGACCTTCTCCTATAAAGGGAGCTAGGGCACCTTGGAGAAATGGTTGATTCCACAGCTGAGGCAGGGAAATCATAAAGTCCAGAACATCTTTGATGGTAAAAAAGTAAGGGAGTGCTCATAAAATGATAGGGATGGAAAGGGGGGTATGACAATGGACTCAATGCTTCCAATGGCCAAATCTGGAATGCTTTGAAAAAAATAACTCATGCCAGTAATAGATTGTAAACCATGGAACTCAGCATCCATGATATAAATGAATAATTGCATACATAAATGAGGGAAAGAGGCAGCTTTTCCTTACAGTAGAATACCAATTAGTAGAGCTAGAAGACATGATGTAAACAAAATCCTCAGAAACACAGCAACTGTCAAAGATAGGTATCATTAATGAATGTTAAATGCAGTGGGCAAAAGAATGACAGGAAACAGGATATGTACATAGGCTCAGTGTATCCCCACAAGATATTACAGAAGGAAAAATACTAACTTGACGGTTAGCCAACTCAACACCACCTTCATCAAATGATCAATAAGATGTAAGGACATCATGTACCAGCTGGTGGGATGCACTGAGAAGAGCACGATTCTGTGGGATTATTGCCAAAAATGTATAGTCTCAACCTAATCGTTAAGAAACCTCAGACAAACCCAAATTGAGGAACATCCTACAAGATAAGTGACTAGTGGGGCACCTGGGTGGCTCAGTCAGTTGAGCTTCCGACTCTTGATTTCAGCTCTGGGTCATGGTCTCAGGGTCGTGGGATCGAGCCCCGCATTGGGCTCTGTGCTCAGGGCAGCGTCTGCTTGTCCCTCTCCCTCTGCTGCCCTCCCCACTCCTACTCTCTCTCCAATAAATAAAATCTTTATTAAAAAAAAAAAGTGACTAGTATTCACCAAGGTCATGGAAGACAAAGAATGAGGAACTGTCAGATTCGAGGGACATGACAACTAAATTCAATGTGGGATGCTGGATGGACCCTGGAGGAGGGTTGCGACGAAAGAGGGGTGCACAGGGGGCTTCTCTGGAATGAGCAAGTTTCTGTTTCTTGATCCGAGTGGGGGTTACATAGATACTTGCCTTGCGATTTTTTAACTATGCTTATGTGCTTTACGCACACGTTCTTGTAAATAAGATCTCGTCTCGTTAAACAAAAATGCTGCCTTATGAGTTGCCCTTAAAACTGAAACGTGTGAGGTTTACCTTATCCCCTTGTTATGGGTTGAATTACACCCTCCCACCCCCAGAAGAATATACTCAAGTCCTAACCCCCAGTACCTTAGAATGTGTCTTGATATGGAAATAGGATTATTACAGATGTGAATTAGTTAAAATGAAGTTAGTATGACTGAGGTCCTCATAAGAAGATAGCCACGTGAAGACACAGAGACACACCAGGGAGAAGGCCACGTGTCGATGAGGGCAGAGGCTGGAAGGAGTGCCAGACATCACCAGCAAACCAGCAGAAGCTAGGAGGAGGCAAGGAAGGCTTCTCCAGGTATCAGAGGGAGCACAGCCCCGCTGACATCTTGACTTGGAGCTTGTTCTAGCCTCCCAAACTGTGAAAGTGTAAGTTTCCATTTTCAGCCATGCCATTTGGGGCCTTTTGTTACAGCCACCCTAGGAAATTGATACATCCCTTCTATCCTGTGAACGGGGGCATTTTTTGATGGGTTGTCTGTGTACCTTCAGTAAAAGGTCGCATTGAATCCGTGGGCTTTGGGGAGAGTAACAGCCGCTTCACTGCCCCGCACACGCACAGCTTCTCCTGAGAGAAGCGTTTGTCTCTAGGGATAGTACATCTTCCCGCCTCAAAGTAACTTAATCTACACATCAAGATGCTATTCGGAACATGAAATATTTGTACACAGAGATTGCATGAAAAATCACAGGTGTAACACATAGGACTTTCTTGATGGGACATTAAAGATAGAATTTTTATCATTCCTTATGCCCGGAATTCAGCTTAAAATCGAAGCAGGTGTGAACGGTATACAACTGGAGTGGAGATATCATACAAATTCTAGAAACGATGTCCTTCGTGTTGTGGAAATAAGCGAGAAAGAACAAATTACGGGGGGGGGGAGCTGACCAAGAGGGTTGTGTTTTGGGTCTGAGATACTGAAATCATGTATGATAATGCGAGCATTGCTAGCAAGCTATGGAGCATCGAGGACCGAGGGCAGGCACTCAGCGAGAGGGCGAGCCAGTCACCGGAGAGCGGGCTGCTGCGGTCTCACATCTGACAATTAATCTTGCATTAAAATAGCCGCATTTCGGTCCCCGGGAGCTGCTGTCCCACAGAACTCACATTTACAAGAACTTGGTAAGTGGCCGCAAAGTCAACCCTCTGCTACGCCTTCTCACACGTGCCCGTGTGCGACTTGGGAGCTGCTGGCGTACAAGTTCGCCAGACTCCACTTGATACCTTTCCCTCGAGCGGGTGCCAGTTCCTGTGAAAGCACTGAGTCCAACACCCTCTTTGCAATTAGTCTAATAAAAGTACTTATGGAGCATTGTCACAGATGGCTCTTACAGTCTGAAAGGACAGTGAGGGGACACCTGGGTGGCTCAGTTGGTTAAGCATCAGCCTTCGGCTCAGGTCATGATCCCAGGATCCTGGGATTGAGTCCCACGTCTGGCTCCTTGCTCAGCGCGGAGCCTGCTTCTCTCTCTCCTTCTCCCTCTGTGCTCACTCTCTCGCAAATAAACAAATAAAATCTTTAAAGAATAAGTAAAAAAATGAAAGCGCAGTGAGTTTATTCCATGCAACCAGCCACTGCATGACGGGCAAGGTATTTATGCAGACAATGGGCATATTAGGGAGGAAAAGCAAGGATTGTTAGGGAATGTATCATTAGTTTGCCAGGGCTGTCATAACAAAGTATTAAAGACTGTGCAGTTCAGGGGCACCTGGCTGGCTCAGTCAGTGGGGCATGTGACCCTTGATCTCAGGGGTTGTGTTGGCCCCTTCCGAGGGCTGTGAGGGAGGAGAAGGCCCTCTGTCCCTGTGTCTCTTCACATCATCTTCCCTTTGTGTGTATGTGTGTGTGTTTGTATCCCAACTTCCCCTTCTTATAAGGACAAGGACACCAGTCCTATTGGATTAGGGCCCACCCCTGTGACCTCAAATTAAGTGGATTACCGCTGTGAAGATTCTCTCTCCAGATAAGGTCACCACCCTTGTCTGTACTGGGGTTAGGATTTCAGAAGTGGGGGAACACAATTCAGAGCATAACAAATGTGCTTGTGGATTATGGATTTAGAGAGTAAGAAAGAGAAGCACTTAGCTCTTTAATCAGCCCAATAAGTGTTCATGGTGAAGCTGGGATTTGGGGAACACCATCTGGGACATGAACAAGCTGGCTGTAAAGAGATTTTAAAGAACGCTCCCTTAATGTTTCTTATGTTTATCTGTGTCTACTAAATCTAGAGAAAAACTCAGCACATGGAATTCTCTTCCTGATTCCAAATATCTTCCTACATAATCTAGACCCATTGGAACCCAGGCCCTTTGGCTCATGACTTCATGGGGCTGTGGGTGTATGTCTCCATCGGGTCGCCTGTTCTGAGGGCCTCGTGTCATCCTGTCAGGCAGCATCACCCGTCTGCGTAACAAAATTCCTCAGACTATGGCATGAGCTGTGGTGCTCTGCTTTCCAATTCTTCTTGCCTTCCCACTTCTTTCTCAGCCTGAATACTTTTTCTTTCCTTCCTTTTCTTCCTTCCTTTTCTTTTCTTTCTTTTCTTTTTTCTTTTCTCTTTTCTTTCCTTCCTTCCTTTCTCCCTTCCTTCCTTTCTTCCTTCCTTCCTTTCTCTCTTTCTTTTTCTTTCTTTCTTTCTTTCTTTCTTTCTTTCTTTCTTTCTTTCTTTCTTTCTACCTGAGATTTATTTTAGGGGAGACCTGGGTGGCTCAGCCATTAAGCATCTGCCTTAGGCTCAGGGCATGATCCCGGCGTTGTGGGATCGAGCCCCACATCAGGCTCCTCCGCTGGGAGCCTGCTGCTTCCTCTCCCACTCCCCCTGCTTGTGTTCCTTCTCTCACTGGCTGTCTCTCTCTGTCAAATAAATTTTTAAAATCTTTAAAAAAAAAAAAAAAGATGACTTAGTACCAGCCCCCAGAGAAAACGACTTAGCATCTTGCTGTGTTTCTTTCCAGTTTCTTTCTATGATTATACGGACATATGTTCTTTTATGAAAATAGAATCATACGGTGCATACCACTCTTTTTCACCTATTCTATTATACAAATTTCCCATTGTTGTGACCTAATCTCCTCAGTTGTAATGAGTAGGAATGTAAGCTCAGGAGCCCCACTGTCTAGTTCTGATACTGGTTCTACCACCTACTAGCAAGGGATCAGACCCCCTCACTCACCTTCTTCATCTATAAAATGAAAGTAATAATTGCCCTACCTCATAGGGTGGCCGGGAGGTGAAATGCGCTATTACATGGAAAGTTCTTAGAAATTTCCTTGGCACATGGTGAGTACTCAATAAATGTTAGCTCATCGATTTTCTACATAATTTTGGTGACTATATAGGACTTCATTGTGTGGATGTGCTCTAACCCTCACCTTCTGTTGACTAGGTTTATAAATAATTTAGACAAAATGGTCACGATTCAGTTAACATTCTTATAGCTAAATCTTTGGACACATAAATAATTATTTCTTTAAAATACATTGTTAGAAGTACTGGTTCATAAAGTATAGACATTTTTAAAGATTCTATATATGTAATTTCTCTCCAGAAATGTATCAAATTAGGGACACCTGGATGGCTCAGTCCTCAGAGCATGCGACCCTTGATCTCAGGGCTGCGAGTTGGAGCCCCAAGTTGGGTGTGGTCACTGCTTAAGAATAAAATCTTAAAAAAGAAAAGAAAAGAGAAAAGAAATGTATCAATTTATATTCCACCTAGACTTCAGGAGTGTTCTGTTTTCTGTACTGTATTACCAGCAATGGAAATTCTTATTAAAAAAAAAATCTTTTGCAGCTTGATGGGCAACCCCCAGATCTTTGGTTTGTGCCATGTATGAAGCAGTTCATCTTTTCCTCGTTACATCTAAATGCTTCAATGTCAGATGACAAAAATTTTATATGCATATTTGGACCTGTTTCTGATGTTCTTATTATGCCACAGATTTCTACATTTCTGTAACCACTACCCCTCAAAACCCCCAAATTCTTTTTTTTTTAAGATTTATTTATTTATTTGAGAGAGAAAGAGAGAGAGGGAAAAAGAATCTTAAGCAAACTCCGCACAGAGCCCAGAGCCCATGTGGGGACTTGAACTCATCACCTTGAGAAAACGACCTGGGGGGAAATGAAGGGTAGGTTGCTTAGCCAACTGCACCACCCAGGCGCCCCAAAACCTTCCAAACTCTATTGGAATTTCAAAAAGCTGTGTTTAATGTATAGTTTAATTTGGGGAAAAGTTGATATTGTTGTGATATTAAATGCTCCCACCCAGGAACAAGATATGTCCTTCTGTGCAACAAGGACTTTTAAGATAATGACGTTCATTCTAGAAATAGAATTTTGAGGAGCTCGATTTTTTCAAAATCTAAAATTAATCTCACGTCTGCCTTTTCAAATTCAGTGCAACTTAGGGAGGAAATTTCTGCCCATTTTGCTTTTTGGTTAACCAGTCTAAGGCATTTCACAATTTCTACTAATTTTTATCATTTCCCGTCTACTTTTGTTTTTCAACTCCTTTTTTTCTCTTCTATACATCTCTTAGTTCCTTATCCTAAAAAATAGCCTTTCTCTTCTTTTAGCTATAAAATGTCATCCAAAAAGAAACAGCAAATATTCACTCTGTACGCATTTCATTCAATTCAATATGAGTGAACATTCCGCAAATACAGAGTATTTGCCAAGTAAACAGAGTAAAATCATATTAATATGCTACTTGATAACATAATGTGATAATCTTTCATATTTAGCATCCAAATTATTGAAAAATAATGACTATCAGAGTTCTTGCTTGTGGCTTAATAATCAAGTTTTCCTCATGGTAGCCTGCCCAGCAGGCTGGCTCTTGTTGACCTTGTCCTTAAGACATATTGTACTCGATTGGCTCCGCGGTCTAGTCCTTCCTTAGAAAAGCTGTAAGGATGTGTTCTTTCTGTAGACTGCCTGCAGACTATATCAGGTGCCTTAGCCCTTCTTTCTCCTGCCTCTTTGGCACTTCCTTCAAACCTTCTCAGCGCTTCTGGACCTGACTTCCTGCCGTTCCCTTCCTTAGGCCTCTTGCTGGGTCCCTGGGATGTTTATTGCAGCACTAAGTGAAAGAGCAAAAAACTGGAAACAACTTAAGCCTATCAATACGGGAATGTTCAAGTCAAATTTTAATCTGTTCTGCAACTGACCAGCAGTGTGATTTTGAGCAAGTACTTAATCTTTGGTAACTTAGTTTCCTTGATAAAAATGGGGATTCCAGTAATATCTACTCCATGGGCTAGCTGTGACAATGAAATGGGCTAATTGTTAGGAAGCACTAGAAGAGTACCTTATGCACAGTGGGCAGTATATACCTGTTCATTAAATAGGAAGGAAAAAAAGGGAAAAAATTATGGAATACTAAATAATGATAAAAAAAATCAGGATTCTAGATAGATGTATACGACATATTATTAAGTAAAACCATTTATATAATATATAAATCGATACAAACTATATTGTTAAGTTGAAAATGTGATGGAGAATAATATATATATTCTGATCACATATGCATACACACACACAAATGCACATTGGATATGTATGTAACCCCCACACAGAGGAAATTAGAGAAATACATCCCAACTTTTGACTATGATAACTAGTTTCTGGATGGAGAATTTTTATCTTTAATTCTTTACACTTCTATACTGTTTGAACTTTTAAATCATAGTATTACATTAGTATGACTTGTGAAAATTGAAATTACATTAAGAGAAAATATAGGGAAATGGCGTGAACAGACAATTCACAAAAGAAGAAATACAAAGTTTCCAAGAATATGAAAAGACGTTCAAGATTAGTAAATATAAGTTGAAACAAAGAGATACCCATTTTTTGTCTTTCAAGTCAGAAAAAAAAAAATGCTTAATAACATCCAGGATTAAGGATTTACTTGTTCATGAAATGTTGATGGAATTTAAAGAGGTGAAATCGTATATATGAGTGAGAGTGTGCGTGTGTTTGTGTGTGTGTGTGTGTGTGAAAAATGACCAGATGATAATAATTCTATTCTTCTGACTCTATCTTACAGAAGTTTAGCATAAATGCATAAAAATGAATATGTAGAATGTTTACTTAAACATGATTTTTAATGCAAAAGTGCTTAAATTTCCACACTAGGAGAAGGGATAGATTAAGGAATACAAAAATTTTTTATTAAAGATAAAAATTCCAAAAATGAGGTTTAGGGACACCTGGCTGGTTCAGTCAGTAGAATATGGCAATTGTCTTGATCTCGGGGTTGGGAGTTCGAGCCCCACGTTGGGTATGGAGATAGCTTAAAAATAAAATCTTAAAAAATAGATACAGTTTTTATGCACTAAGCTGAAAAGTTCATAATATAAAGAAAACAAATTATGCTAGCAGGACAATATTTATGGTAGGATCCATATTTGTGAAAATAATGACAAAAGAAGAAAACCCTACTTCTGTGTAAAAATGCTTGCAAAGCATGGAAAACTGATGTCAAGCTTACACACAAATTGAGTGATGACCAAGACAGACGGGGTGGGAACAGGAGAAATGATGCTGAGGTTACACAAGTGTGCATTGCGTATACTTGTTTCTGTGAGCTGCTATTGCTCCTGGACTTTAGAAGTTGTAGAAGTTTTTTTATTTGTTTTTTTATTTTTTTTAAAGATTTTATTTATTTATTTGACAGAGAGAGACAGCCAGCGAGAGAGGGAACACAAGCAGGGAGTGGGAGAGGAAGAAGCAGGCTCATAGCAGAGGAGCCTGATGTGGGGCTCGATCCCATAACACCGGGATCACGCCCTGAGCCGAAGGCAGACGCTTAACCGCTGTGCCACCCAGGTGCCCCTGTAGAAGTTTTTTTAAATCAGCATTTTCACTAATAAATCTACATGTAACTATATTTTTATAAATGACAGCATTAAAAGGGAAGCCTGGGTGGCTCAGTCGGTTAAGCGTCTGTCTTCAGCTCAGGTCATGATCCCAGGGTTCTGGGATCGAGCCCCACATCGGGCTCCCCGCTCAGCGGGGAGCCTGCTTCTCCCTCTGCCTCTGCCCCCTCCCTCCCCCACTTGTGCTCTCTCCCCCTCTCTCTCTGTCTCTCTCTGACAAATAAATAAATAAAATCTTTTTTAAAAAATGACAGCATTAAAAAACGAATGTGGGGAGGGGTATATGGGAACGCCAATTTTGTTGTGAACATAAAAATACTCTAAGAAACAGCCTATTTTCTAAAGCCAAATGCCCAAGAAGTTGTACTAAAAACATTTTTTGGCTTTGTGTTGCAATGTGAAATACAGTTTCCGAAACTGACAAGCTCATATCAAGAAAAAATTTACATGCAATATAGTATTTTAAGACGAAATGTTATGCTGCATTTTTTTCTCCATTCAAAATTTTACACTAAGGGAAGAGTTTCCTGAAGGAAAAGGATAAAGGTTAAACATTTTCTTGTCATTTTCTCCTGGGATAACTCTCCTTAGCATTTACCCATATAAGTTGAAAATTTATGTTCAGACCAAAACCTGCACACGGAAGTTTATAGCAGCTTTGTTCATGATTGCAGAAGCTTACAAGCAACCAAAGCGGACCAAATGTGGTCCGTCCAGACAATGGAATACTAGATAGCACGAAAAACAAATGAGCTTTTAAGCACAAAAAGACATGTATATCTACATATACATATAGTATATACATTAAATGTATATCACTAAGTGAAAGAAGACAATCTGAAAAGACCACATATTGTATGGTTCCAGCTATGTGACATCCTGGAAAAGGTGAAAACCGTAGAGTTAGTAAAAAGAGCAGTGGTTGCCAGAGGTTCAAGGGGAGGGAGGGGGGACTAGGCAGAGTGCGGGGGATTTTTAGGGCAGTGAAATGATCCCGTGTGACACTAACAGGGTGGATACATGTTGTTATACATTTGTCAAAATCCACAGAACGTGGGGCGCCTGGCTGGCTCCATCAGATGGGCATGTGACTCTTGATCTCAGTTGCGAGCGAGCCCCACAGTGTGTGTAGAGATTATTTAAAAATAAAATCTTAAAAAAAAACCACTTCACAGAATGTACACCACAAAGAGGGAACTCTAAGGTAAACTACTGACTTTAGTTAATAATCATGTGTCAATATGCATTCATCGATTATAACAAATTATCACACAAATGCAAGATGTTAATAATAGAGGAAATTGGGGTGGATGAGGGCATATACAAAAACTTTTCTATAAACCTAAAACTAGGGATGCCTGGGTGGCTCAGTCGTTAAGCATCTGCCTTCGGCTCAGGTCATGACCCCAGGGTCCTGGGATCGAGCCCCACGTTGGGCGCCCTGCTCAGTGGGGAGCCTGCTTCTCCCTCAGCCTCTGCCTCTCTCACAGTCTCTCATGAATAAATAAATAAAATCTTAAAAAAAAAACAACCTAAAACTACTTTTTGTTTATTTCATTTTTTTTTCTAAAACAACCTTTTAAAAAAGTCTATTAATTTTAAAAAAGTGTGAAGAGTGAGATTGATGCTTCCCACCCGACATCCTGATTGGAGAGCCATTGGCAGAGAGCCAGTAATTTATCAAAACAGCTCAGTCGCTACCTGGCTTGAGGGGCACGCCCAGATACTGGAAGAATGAAGAAGGAAGCAGGCAAATGGCAAACAGATTCAGCTGGTTTCCTTGCATGAACAGAAACCCTATCAAAAAATTAAAATCTCTCTGCTCTCTGCTCCTTAAGATTCTCTCCACCTCACCACACATCTCTTGCACTTGTACTCACGTCTGGACCAAATTCTCTGGTCAGGCTCTGCTTCTCAAGTGCCAATGAGACCCAGACATGAAGTCCTTCACCTGGTCTGACCTCCATAGTCTCTGAGCAGTGCTGGGCATGGCCACCTGGCGATTTCCAACCACATGCCCACCTTTGTCCGCCTTGTGCCTGGAGGACACCGGGGGACTCGTGGCTGGCTGGGACATCCTCTTCCTTCAGCTTCCGTTGGCTTCTCCCTGTTCATTTGCTTGGACTTCTGTGTCCCAATTTCAAATTCAGTTCCCACAGGAATATAAGTCCAAGAGGGCAGGAAATGATGTTTTCATTGTTTTGTTCTCTGATGTACTCCTCACCCCTGGAACAGTGCCTCATTCATAAAAGGAGTGTGGAAATACTTGGGAAAAAATGATGGATAAATAAAAAAGAAAGGAAAAATATATACACATATTTTTCTTTTTCCTAACTGTTACCTTTTGGGAAAAGCTCTCTTTTTCTCTAAGATTATGTCCTTCTTACTTCTTTGGTGTTAAAACAGTTTTTCTCAAGTAACAGCAGTCACCTCTGTGGGAGAGACATTCACTTTGTACCACCATCCTTCATACCTTTTGGTCTAACCTATTCAGAAATAAATACATACAAATTTAAAATACAATAATTGATGTCCTTGCGGTGATGATGGCACTTTTTACATGTCCAGAATTGGCAAAATAAAAATGTGTTACTTGCAACCTTATATTAGTTTCCTAAATTTATTTAATTTTTTTTTAATTAAGAGCAAACCCCCCTAAATCCCAAAGCACTGAGTACGACTTGACACTGAAGTATTTGATGAAGGAATGAACCACCTCTGTTTTGAAATGCTTGAGTTTAGTGTATAGACTTCACAACAATAAAAGTGCCTGTCATGACACTGTGAAGGGCTCTTGTCACTTGTCCCTGTACATTAACAACCAATTCCTGATTGCTCTCTCCACAACTAGGGACTCTTGCTCAGAGTCATTCACACACACACACACACACACACACACACACACACACCATGCTGGTCTGTCTGCAAGCGCACTTGGGGGCCACTCTGGGCAAGCTGGGAGGCATGGGGACCTCTGCTAGGATCCTGATGCCTCTGGCGGTGGGTTGCAAGTGAGGCTGTCTGCGGCAGAATCGCTTGGGATTTGTTACACATCCAGGTTCCAGGGCCATGGAATCCACGTAGGAGTTGGAGCTGGAAGACACCCTGGGAGCCCCTCCTGCTGCTCCGCGGTCTCCCCGACTTGGACCTCCTCCAAAGGCCACGTCTTCCTCATCTCAGGATCCCCAGGTCTAACAGCATGTGGCCTTACTAGGAAAGCACATCGTTCGTTGCAGGAGAGGACATCCTGGAGCTGGGGGAGAGGGGGCTTCATCCATGATCACCGGTTTCCACAGAGGAGGGAGAGAGCCCCAGGAGAGGAGGCAGGTGCCCGGGGAGAGTGCCAGGTGCCGAGCCAGGCATGGAGCGGAGCAGGGCAGCTGCAGGCCAAGGACAGCCAGGCCCGGAGCCACCAGAGCTCGGAAGACTCAGGGAAGGGCTGTCCCCAGAGACTCAGAGGGAGCGTGGGTTTCAGACTTCCAGCAGGCAGAACCAGGGGGTGCTCTGTCGCTGAAGCCAGCCGGCCTCTGCTACTGTGTCACAGCAGCCCTGGGAAACCGATACAGATTCAAAATGTAATACTTCTCCCCAGAATGACACCTGGGCCCAGCACAGTGTTTCCTTTTGTTTACCGTGAGGGTGGTCATATCATTTGAACTACATGTATTGACCAAGCGCAGCGAGGTAAGTACTCTTTCTTATCCCTCCGCCACCCCAAATATCTCCATTCCCTGGAAACATACACCAAAATATACGAGGGGGTATAATACACACGGGGATAAAATATACAATATATAAGGGGGTTTCACTTCCCCAGGGGTGGCACTCTTGGTTTATCTTCATTTGGGGGTGCTCTAAGCCAGGCTTCTCATGTTAGGGTTGTCCTTGGTCCCCCCATGACCTTGTTAAGATGCCGATTCAGATTCCAAAGATCCGGGTTCAGCCTGAGCTTCTGCGTTTCCAAAGTGGTCTCTGGTCATATGGGTGCTGCTGGATCCCAGACAGGCGTGGAGCAGCGAGACTTTTAGCTCAGGGTCTGTCCAGGTCCTGTGGGAAAGAGTGGGCTCCCCCAGAAGAGAGAAGTGGATCTGGGGAAAGGATGAAACAGGTTTCCCAAACATGGGTGTGTGTCAGGGGACAGAATCCCATGGGTTCTGGGATGCTCACTCTAACAGTGAGGCAGGGGGCAACATCCCTTCACCAGGGTTATTGTTTTTATTGCCCCAGGCTGATCTTTTGGTTTTTAATTTTTTAATTTAAATGCAATTAATTAACATATCCTGTATTATTAGTTTCAGAGGTAGAGGTCAGTGATTCATCAGTTGCATATAACACCCAGTGCTCATTACATCACATGCCCTCCTTAACGCCCATCACACAGTTACCCCATCCCCCACTCACCTCCCTTCCAGCAATGCTTAGTCTGTTTCCTATGGTTAAGAGTCTCTTATGGTTTGTCTCCCTCTCTGGTTTCATCTTATTTTATTTTTTCCTCTCTTCCCCTATGATCCTCTGTTTCGTTTCTTAAATTCCACATATGAGTGAGATCATATAATTGTCTTTCTCCGATTGACTTATTTCGCTTAGCATAATACCCTCCGGTTCCATCCACGTCGTGGCAAATGGCAAGATTTCTTTTCTTTCCTTTTTTTTTTTTGATGGTTGAGTAGTATTCCATCAAAAAATGTGATATATAAATATATATAAGATTTTTTTTAAAGATTTTATTTATTTATTTGTCAGAGAGAGAGAACAAGGAGGGGGAGCAGCAGACAGAGGGAGAAGCAGACTCCCCGCTGAACAGGGAGCCTGACGCGGGGCTTGATCATGGGACCCTGGGATCATAATCTGAGCTGAAGGCAGACGATTAACCGACCGAACCACCCAGGCGCCCCTACACCACATCTTCTTTATCTATTCGTCTATCAATGGACATCTCGGCTCTTTCCATAGTTTGGCTGTTGTGGACATCACTGCTATAGACATTGAGGTACCCCGGGCTTATCATTTGGATTCCAATTCACTGATGAAGAAAAGGTTAAAATGAATTGCACAAAATCATAGAGATTGTGTTGTCAGCTCCACAACTACCTGCTTGCCAGTGCCTCTGATTTCTCTATGGAATTGTAAAGCTCTTCCTAAGTCCAGATGCCCTAAACACTTAAAGATGTTTCATTCATAACAACAGTGGTGGTAATAATCATAATAACTACAACAACAATAAATTAAGTAACAAGTTTAAAGGAAATCTACATTTTTTTCACTTGTCCAGTATCTAATTATTTAAAACAGAGAAAGTTATTTTGGGACACTTTAACCACCTCCTAGGAGTGATGGGTGGGGGCGGATAAAATGTAAGCTAGTGATGCTTTTTTATGTTAGCATTTGACAATGTGAGAAATAAATTTCATCAGATTAAGAACAGCCTCCCCTTGGGGCACCTGAGTGGCTCAGTCTTTAAGCATCTGCCTTCAGCTCAGGGCGTGATCCCGGCGTTCTGGGATCCAGCCCCGCGTCAGGCTCCTTCGGCAGAAGCCTGCTTCTTCCTCTCCCACTCCCCCTGCTTATGTTCCCTCTCTCGCTGGCTGTCTCTATCTCTGTCAAATAAATAAATAAAATCTTAAAAAAAAAAAAAAAGAATAGCCTTCCCAACATATCGGAAGTATGTACCTCGAACACGCTTTTGTTCCTTCTGGGGGTGCAGCGTTAAATTTAACTGGAACCCCCCACTTCCCTCACAGCAAGAAGAGCTAGACACTGAGGTGGCCACACTGTCCCAGGGCGGCCTCGGCAGGTAACACTCGCCCAATGCACAAGTCATTGATTCTGGTTCTACAGTGGCTTTTATTACCGTGAAGAAAATCTTTTTATATCTACCACATGATTTGACACTAAAATTATTAAAAAGAACTTAACAAACCAAAGCCACGACAAAAAAAACAATGTGTTGTGTATGGATCATTTTTATGCTTGGGACCAGCTTTATTATTTTTGGAAGTATTACAAGACTTCTGTTAAACATGTTGAATGTTAAGAGGAAACAGACTCTTGGCAAATGTGGAAAACCAATTACAGAAACCGTCTCTGCTAGAGCTAAAGAAATACGGGGAAGGGACAGGGGAGAAGCTGGTCCTTCTGCTCTCACTGCCGAAAACACACAGACAGTGGAGTTGCCTTGAAAAGAATAGGGCTGTTACATTGTTCTTGTTATTTTTGTTATTTACAAAGGCAAAAAAATAGCAAAATGACGCTTCTCGGTTAAACCTGCTTATGCAGTGGAGTACAACACAGAATTCCTTTTCTTAAGGCAAATATGATACAAGGAAAGCAGCATTTCCCAAATAAATAACCTAGAAAATGACTGTTATACAAAAGAAGAAGCTTTGCCACTAATAAAGAAGTCAAATTGCCTTAAATTGTAAACACTTGGATTCGAAATATTAATTTACTCAAGTTTTGAGAGCATATCTGGTGTATCCAGTGTAGTAAAAGCATGCTATCATGGAAATGTTAATTAATGGGTGTCATTTTATCTACATCAATATTGACAAGATTGAAATAAATGAAACTTCAATTTTGAATTGATTAAATTTTGAAAATGCCAGACAGCTGATCTGGAAAAAGAATCAATAGAGGAAATGAACCATTTTCGATTTGTATTTAGCTATTCCTTCATCCTGTTCTTGCGTGTGTTCGGCTTGGAGCTAAGCACGAAGATGTGAGGATGAATGACGTGAGCTCTGACCTCAAGGAGCCTCCATTTCGGGAAGGGCCAATTGGGGAAGCAGCTATTCCGATACAATGTGGTCCATGTCGTAAGAGACGCAGCCCAGGTGGAAGGAGCCCAAGGAACTCTTCATGGAGCTTTCCTGACAGAAAAAACAGCACCCTCGAGGGTCAAAGTGTGAGGGGGACAGGAGTAGTTTGCTGTGTGAGAGGAGGAAAGAACGCAGCAGGGAAAGGCCACAGACGAAACTGGAGGTGTCCATAAGGGCCCAGATCATGATGGATGTCTGAGGCAGGCCCCATCCAAGGAGGGAAGGAAGGACACATTCACTTGGACTTTTGGAAAAGACTTGAGAAGTATGGGCGGAGTGAAAGGAATCAGCAAGGTGAGGTATCCTTGTCGGCCGCCATGGGAAGCCATCCCCACCCCAGGCTGAGGAGTTGAAGAAAGAAGATGGCGCGCCAGAATCTGGTTGTGTGCTGGAGCCCAGGAAGAGAGGGTGGCCACCTGTTGAGTGAGAAGTGCTAGTACAAGGACGCATGAGTAGGTGCTTGCTATTAGATTTAAAATAGTGTTACACATTCAAAAGATGTTTAAATATTTGAATTTGAAAAATATCAGCTGGTAAGAGCTTAGTTATGGAACACTGTAAAACTACAATAAAATAAAAAGACAACCCCTGGCTAATGTGGCCAGTCTTCAGTTGGATCTGCCCCTCTAGGCACCTTAGGGACAAAGACACTGATTGCGGCTGTGCCTGTCATCCACTGATGGCAGTGGGACTTGTGGATCGGGTCGCCCAAGGCTGGCCCGTCCTCCATGCTGAGCTGTCAGCCTCCCAGTCAGTGTTTCACGGGGAGATGGAGAAGCACTTGTTGGCCAAGACAAAGAGCACTGGGTGCTGGCTGTAGGGCAGGTGGGGGCGGAGGACAGCTGAACACAATCCTTTCATCCTTCTCTGTCCCCGGAACCTCAAATCCTAACGCTGATCCTTAATCACAAAAGTTAAACAGACTCAGGCAACTCAATTTTCAGTGATAACGAGCATCAGAAATCACATGGATTAATGAGTCGCAAGTGATCCCCTGCAGAATAATTTTATTTCTAATTTCGTAACCCTCCCGATCCAGGCACCGTGAACATGCGATGACAGGGAATGATTTGAGACCCACTGCCCCCTCTCCCCTGTCTTTGGCAGAACTACAGAGGCTAGCTGTCTACCGCCTGTAGAACCAGGCCTAAAGAGGCCAAGGTGAACGCGAGGGGCAGCAGCCCTTTACCCTTGATTGTTATGAAGGTTGTGCCACTTCTCAGCCAAAGGTACAGACCGAAGAAGAAAGAAAAAAATAAGTCTTGATGGTACCAGCGCTTTCTCTCAGCTTTACACTACTGAATCCCCAAATTCCTGTCATGTATTCTTGGTTCCTCCTCCCTTCTCCATCTTCTGAACAACTGAGGGACTTGTCAGCCTTCGGCCAATACTGAATGAGTGAGGACGCCAGCACCTCTTCTGGGACTGACACCAATTAGATGTACCAGCCGGTATTCTCGGGGTCCCATGAAGCCATACGCCCAAAAGAAGGAAAAGAAAGAAGAGAAAGAGAAAATGCAGAAAAGCAGAAGGTGAGCGGACTTTCCCATGTGCTACTGCCCATGTCCATGTCTGCTTAAAAGAGAACAGAGATGCAAATTTCAGGGGGTGTTTCTCTTCAAAGGTGACAAGCATGCTTGACTTTCTGTAGCAAACTAAGCACAGATGGCACTCCGGTAGCCACAGGCTCACCTGAAATATAAATGGATGAGAGGGCAAAATATTTAAATATGTAACTGTTGAAAAAAATCTGATCAAAAGTGGATGAATGATCACATCCTTAGAAATAATGAAGTCTGTTCAGCGAGTGATTGAGAACACAGAGCCACATGGCTTTGAGCAGAGTCAGATAGGATTCGAGGCCCGATTCTCAGCTTTGCCCCCCAACTGTCTGACTTCAGCAAGCTGCCCAACCTTTCTGCATCTTTAAAATGGGGATAACAGGGGCATCTGGGTGGCTCAGGCGGTGAAGCGTCTGCCTTCGGCTCAGGACATGATCCCAGGGTCCTGGGATGGAGCCCTGCATCGAGCTCCCTGCTCAGCGGGAGAGTCCGCCTCTCTGATTCCCTTCTGCCCCTTACCCGCTCATGCTCTCAATCTCTCAAATAAATAAAATCTTAAAAAATAAAATAAAAAATAAAACATGTCCTATTTAATAAATAAAATAAAATGGCGAGAGTAATGTAACTGCTCCCTAGGATTTTTGTGAGGATCTAAGAAGATACTTAAAATGGTGTTTGGTGTATACCAACTGTTCCATAAATATTATGATTCTGTACACATTATTCTATAGCTCTATATGGAATACCAAAGCAAAAGTCTTAAGGAATAGACTTGCTGGAAAAGTCTCAAACTTACTTGGCTAGTCATTTCATGCCTTAGAGACTCTAAAACCTTGTGTTTATTATAAACAGCTTATTTCACTTAGCTTAATCCCTTTCAATAATTTATCCAATAACTTGTAAGTAAAATCAGTTTTATTCTAGAAATCAACAATTTAAATTCTAGAAGTTTAATCAAAACTAAATTCACATCACAGCTATTCACGTGTCACTTCTGGGGACAGCTAGAATCTTTATGCTGATGATTTGTTTTTCATTCCTATATTAAGATGGGTGATGTAGAGGAGATTGGAACAACTATCATTTAAGGAAGCTGCAACAATGTTTTAAAATTTTCATTGTATCTCTTCTTTTTTCCCCTTTTCCATACCACAAAACAACGACAACGAGAAAACATATTAAATTAGTATAATTTTGAGGAAAGTCTGTAAAATAAATTTATTTAACATCAAAACTGGTTTAGTGGAAATCCCTCTAATAAGGAATGAGGTCATGTCTCTTGCAATGAATCATGTCCATTAAATTTATCTTGTTTTCTGGATGTTTTCCTTCCTTCATTTGTTTGTCATGTCCAAGTCTCTAATTTTTGTTGATTGTTCAATTAAATGAAATCATTGACTTTTTTTCTAATTTTGAACATGGCATTAAACTGAAGCTACAATATATTATAATATAATCTATTTGGTGATGCCTAAAATTGTCGAATCACTATTTTGTACACCTGAAACTAATAGAAACACTGTATGTTAACTACACTGGAATGAAAATAAAATCTTAAAATAGATAAAATAGATTTAAATATATAAATGTAATCGTATACATACATATATAAACATATACATAATCTGTATTAACACAAGTCTGCTTTTAACTCTACAATAATTCTTCCTAGCCAGCTTTTTAAAAAGCAAATACAACTTAGTTTTATTCAAAACTCTCCAAACATTTTCCATTTGTTTATCTCTTCTTTCCTTTACCATCTTTCTACTCCTTTGATACTGGGAACAAAATAGGAAAGATGGCTATTCTTTATTATAATATTCCATTACCTAGAAAACTTCTTTAGGATGAAAGAAAACCCTGCTCTTCACATTGACTAATAACTGATTGATCTCCATACATTTCTCTACTGCTCTCATTTCCCTTTACTCCAAAATTACACACTGAAAGATTACAACTCCACTTAAATAACTCCCACATATATTCAAAGATGATCTGAGAACTGAAATCTCCTCGAGGGCTCTTTAAAAGATCTCATTTATTCCAAGACCTTGAGATGTGATCCAACACATAGGACATACCAGGATTTTAAGTCAAGGGTCAGAATAAGAGTCATTTTAACAATAGAAACAAACTTGGAAAGCTACCAGTTCAGTCTTTTTTACATATATGGAAACTAAGACCCAGAGAGGCTGTATTATCCAGAAAAGGTTATTTCATATACATATGAATATGTATGTATGACTATATAGCTTAAAATATCATAAAGGATATTTAGATGAATTATCATAGGTCTTAATCAAAGGACTCTTGAAGACAAAACTACTCCGTTTTTATGACAGTTGGCTCTTTCCGATTACCTTAATATTTTTCATCTTAAAGGAAACCTTTATATCAAACACAATGATTTTATTTCCTTGTTGGGAATGATTCTGTATCTTGAAACAGCACCTTTTGCCATTCTCAGAATCCACGATCTCGTAAAAGTTACGTTTTCCCACTGTGGTGTGCCCACCATTGAAGGCACTCCCTGGCCGGGGGCACCTCGGCGACCAGAGCCCTCGCTCCGCACCCATCTTGGTCTGTGGAAGGGCGGCGGGCAGGGACAGAGACGGCCGCGACCAGACAATGTCCTGCATTCACGGCGGCCTCGGCCAATCACAGGCCGGCGCCTCCCGGCCCCGCGCGGCGCCACCGGCCACGGCTCGGGCCCGAGAAAACCCGGCCTCTGGGCGGCCATCTGCGGCCATCCCGGGGCAGGGCGCGCCGCGCTCCAACTGCGCCCTGCCGAGAGGAGGGGACCCGTGGTGCGGGCGCCGCGGCGTCCCCTCGGGACACGGGTCGCGCACGGAGGGCAGGACGCACCGCCCATTCCGGCTCGAACTCGGCGCTGTCCCTTTAAGACGAGCCTCCTCCCGGGGCAGAGAAGAGCGTCGGCGGCCCCGCCGCGGGGGGCAGCGACATCCGGGCTACCGGGCTGGCGACGACGACGGCCCCTCGGGGAGCTCCCAGTCCCTGCGGGACGCCAGACTAGCCGCGGCTAGGGAGCGCCGCCGGGTCAAAGGGTGGGGGGGCCTTCGGGGCCACGTGAGTCCCCAGCCCGGGTACACCCCCGCCGCCGCCCGCCCCCACCTCGCGGACGCCCGGGCCCGGACGCCGAGGCCGGCACGCGGGTCACGGACGCCTCGCCCGCGGGACCGCGCCG